>NW_018408198.1:246185-286439 GCF_002113885.1 Mizuhopecten yessoensis | reverse complement strand
CTCTTAACCCTTATCCCGCCATTCACTCATGTGTATATATACACACCACTGCTGTGTATACAATTTGTGGTATACCTCCCACTGCCAAATAAACAACAGCTATATTAATCAAAATTAATTATCTGATTAAACCAACAATAACTTTTTATCTTTATAGAATCCCAAAAAATATATATAAAGTGTTTTGTTCAGGAAGACTTCTTCTTTTCATATCAAAAGTAATTTTGGATATCTCGCTTACCTTTCCCGAACTACAGGTTAGAAAAGCTGAGTTTTGTGTGTATTTTGTATGTAATAAAGATGATTTACATCTAATAAAGTTTATTTATTACCATCACCTGAAAAACAATTCCAAGTTTCATCATCAAAAGTACTTAGTATTCTGTCCTAAGAGTCGTCCTTATATTGACGTCAAAAAGAAGAGAAAGAAAAATGAATAGGGTCGCCGTCACCTGGAATATCTTTGAAACCGGGCCGTCCCGTGAATGGGGCATTTATGGAGGTACGCTGTGTTGTCGTCGTCTTCAGGAATGTCCACGTCTTTATATGATTGAAGTCAATATCTTGTACGATTTCTGCGTCCCGTAGTAAATCTTCAGGTCCGAATCCCTAAAAGTCATTGTCAAATATATCGCTGATAATCTACAGTCGTTCGATTCGTCTTCTGTCAGTTTGTCGTCCGCCATTTTTTCGCACTGTCAACAAAACCTTGAATCTGTGCTCTCGCGGTCATGGTGGCTTAGTTTATAAATAAACTGTGGGTATCACGTAGTCAGCCAATGAAATTAAGGTATAAACGAATACGTCATCATTTCTAAGTAAAGCTAGCAGTGATTTTCTCACCGCAGTTCCGTACTTAAAACGGCAATCCCGGAATCGACATATGCCGCGATCGGCAGTGGAAGGCATGTTTTGCTGAACGACATATGCTGCACTTGGCGGGATAAGGGTTAAGTTGCCCTGCACAGCTCAGGACCAAGGGGAACCTACATATAAAATTTGAGAAAGATAACCTTGGTACTTCTTGAGAAATAGCGATAACAAACTTTCACTGTCAAAATCCAAGATGGCTGCCTGTCGGCCATGTTTTTTATCTGATCAGTCTCAAAAGTTGCCCTGCGCAGCTAAGGACCAACGGTAACCTAAATATAAAATTTGAGAAAGATCACTCTAGTACTTCTTGAGAAATAGCGATAACAAACTTTCACTATCAAAATCCAAGATGGCTGCCTGTCAGCCATGTTTTTTTATCTGATCAGTCTTAAAAGTTGCCCTGCACAGCTAAGGACCAAGGGGAACCAACATATAAAATTTGAGAAAGATCTCTCTGGTACTTCTTGAGAAATACCGATAACAAGAATTATTTAAGGACGAACGACGGAGGGACGCATGGTGATTTGAATAGCCCACCATCAGATGATGGTGGGCTAAAAAGCAAGGTTTCTAATAAGCAGAACATATGACACCGATCCTTTAAATGTCCTTTTATTGATCTCACTAAATACACAAGCATGACTTAAATACTCATAAACATCTTCCATCTTATCATCACTGTAATTTTCACTATAACCCTCGTCACAATAGATATTTCTGCCCCGTTCCTTGTGATTGTCAACTTTTATCTGTATTCTCATCAGTTTTTACATCAGCAGCTTTTTTCGTTTCTGACGTTCGCTTGAGGAAGCCGTCAAACTCGCTGGGAATGAGATGGTCACTGTCTTTGGATACTCGGTAAATGACTCCAGTAAACGGTGCTGTATACTCGTCATTGATCTGTGGAACAAAACAATACATCGTCACAATCTATAGATTTATAGTTCTTAAGAAGAAGATCTGACAGTTCAGGAGTACTTGAACAATAATCTGTAATACTCTTTGAGATATGCGCCTGAAACTCAAAAATGTACCAACATGAACATGTTTTTGTCACCATTTCCATTACAACGAGACATTTCTTGAAATCAGAAAGTGAAAACATCCAAATGCATTTCTCTAAAGTATGACTCGCTAATGTGTCAAGTTACTCCTCTACGACATCCACACATTAATTTGTATGACTGTTGGACTTTCAGTATTGGATACATGGCGCTAAACCCAAAGTCTATCCAGGATATCATACAAATGGACAGGAAAATAGTAAACAAGTAACGCCGCCTCAACTCCCTTGTTGTAGGGACATACAAAGGGCTGTGAACCTACAATATAAGTCATTGATATTTCTACAGTCTCTATAAAGGCCTGTACTTTTTAGCAGCATTTGCACAAATTTGAGAAAAATGATGTGTTTTGTTTTGATCATGACATTTTGATTTTTGTTTGGGTTGATCCCGGGGGGTAGTTTTATTTTCGCAAATGTGGCAAAATATACAGTGAATTGGGGAAAATACAGCTTCAATTCTCTTGGCCCTCAATGCACCAAAAACACCTATAAATGTAATATGTAGTGTTAATGATAGGGAAAACTCCCATTCCCCTGTGATTGGTGAATTGGGGAAAACATGGCTTAAATTATGTCGGCCCTAAAAAACACGATATTGGTGTGATATGTACCCTCAACGAAAGTGTGAACTCCTCTTCCCCCGTGACTGGTTCCTCTGGCATTGTGATGGAACTTTCCGTCACTTCTATCCCCTGTCAAAGTTCAAACCAAAAGATCAATACATGAGAGGTGAGAATCATTTATGTTGCTCACACAACAGAACTGCTATGATATTGAAATTATTGAATGATCTAGATTACATGGTTTATTACTGGCACTGATGAAGTCACAACAGTACAGTATGTTCAATTTTGATGTGATAGAATAGGTATAATCAACAAATGTTTGTATGAAATGTAAATAATGAACTAAGATAAAAGTAGCGTTGTTTAATTAGTTTTCCAACATTTTCCTTCCCTGGAAACACATTCACCAATTAAGCCCTTACATGTTAATTAATTTTCAAACATTTACTCATCCTTGTTACATATTCCACCATTATACATTTACATGTTAATTATTTTTTAAACAATGTATATTATGGTCGATGGTAAAATATACTGTCACCACATATTAAACTGCCTTTTTAGCCCTCCATAGTAAGGGTAATTTAGCCCTCCATAATAAGGGTAATTTAGCCCTCCATTATAAGGGTAATTTAGCCCTCCATAGTAAGGGTAATTTAGCCCTCCATTATAAGTGTAATTTAGCCCTCCATAATAAGGGTAATTTAGCCCTCCATAATAAGGGTAAATTCATTATGACATTGATTATTATTTCACAGCATACTATATATTGTCATCGATGTGAAGGGCAAAACTTACACTCGGTGGTGATAGATTTTACCGGTAATGGGAGACTATCTGACTTGGCCCAAATTGCCGGGTTTATAGTAACATGAGGAAATATTCGTATAATTTTCTGATCAGTTGCTTACCGCCTTCCAGAGAGCAACCATCACATGTGTCGGCGTCAGCACAGTGTTGGTAGCCTTACTCATGGCGATGGGCAGACGCATCCCTGTCAGATCATTTACGGTCTACAAGGAAAACATATAACTGTAGACATGTTAATTTCATATTTTGACCTCTTCATGGAATAATATGAGAATTTGGTTTTATTGTAAAATAGTGGCAGTATAACAAGATTGCTTTGTAGTTGGTTTTGATGTAAGGTTTAATGACACTTGTGCTAAAAATTAAACAAGAGGCCAAGAGGGCTTGTATCGCTCACCTGGATATTTGATCAATCATTGGAAATATTCTTAATAAAAGGTACTTTTGCAAATATTTCCATATTGAGTCTCCTTGGCTTAAGAATGTTCCGGACTAAATAAAATTTTACACTACACTATCCCAGCATGCTACTGGTCAAATATCACCACCCAGTGCCTCCTGGTATTGCGGTAGGAGATTTTAAAAGATATGTTCATATTTGACCCCCGTGACTGTAAAAGTATGTCAAGGTCATTTATTAGTTGAAACTTTATAGCAATTCATGCCAGGTGCCTACTGGCCAAGTATCATTACTCTTGGCCTCCTGGTAAATCAGAAGTTGTTTAAAAGAATTTTATTACATATTTGACCCCTGTGACCTCGAAAGTAGGTCAAGGAAATTCATTTCAGGAAACTTTATATGAGTCTGTCCTAGGTACCATCTGGCCGGGTATCAGTACTCTGAGCCTCCTGGTTATTCAGAAGAAGTTGTTTAAAGTTTTTCAACACTTTTTATTCTTGTGACCTCAAAAGTAGGTCAAGGTCATTTATTTGAGGAAAGCTCTAGGCACCTACTGGAAAAATATAATTACACTGCCTCCTGGTTATTGCAGAAAAAAGTTGTTTAAAGGTTTTTACATATTTGACCAATGTGATCTTGAAAGTAGGTCAAGGTCATTTATTGAATTTTTTTATAGCACTCTGTCCCAGGTACATACTGGCCAAATAGCATTGTTCTAGGCCTCTTGGTTTGTCAGAAGAAGTTGTTTAAATGTTTCACAATTTTTGAACCTTGTGACCTTGGAAGTAGGTCAATGTCATTTATTTCAGGAAACTTTATAGCACTCTGCCAAAGGTACCTACTGGCCAAATATCACGGCTGTAGGTCTTCCTGTCCTTAAAAAGAAGTCGTTCGAGGAAAAAGTTGACGGACAATGGACAACACACCATACCATCAGCTCAACAAAGTGCCAGTTGAGCTAAATATACTAAGTATTCCTACATTCCAGATTAATTTCCTATCGAACAAATTGATCACAGTTTCAAGAGAAACAAGAGCATCGCAAACGGATGCATTATACGCCCGTCTGACCCTATCGAATGATTTTTGTTTGTTAAATTAAATTCATATTGTCCCTTAGACCCCACATGAACATTCATGCCAAACATGAGGACAATAACACATGATCTAACTGAACTGTACACCACTAAAGAAACTTGCACCTAAACTTTAACCATACGGGCGGACGGAACGACGGACGGACGCAAACGCTATACCATAATACGTCCGTCGAAATTCGACTGCTGTTTTTCTTTAGCTTTCTTAGCGTTCAGGCCTCGCTTCTGAAAAGAGAACATCATACAGTAGTTCAATTGGAGAAAACGACAACAGTATTTTAATTCACAGTGGAACACAGCAGATCTTGTGAAAGTCATGTTGACTTGTGAAATACAGCAGATCTTGTGAAAGAGATGTTAACTTGTGAAATACAGCAGATCTTGTGAAAGAGATGTTGACTTGTGAAATACAGCAGATCTTGTGAAAGTCATGTTGACTTGTGAAATACAGCAGATCTTGTGAAAGAGATGTTGACCTGTAAAATACAGCAGATCTTGTGAAAGTCATGTTGACTTGTGAAATACAGCAGATCTTGTGAAAGTCATGTTTACTTTCCATTTAAACCCATTCTAACAAATAAATAAATTCCATGTCTCGAGATTTAAAACTGTCCAATACATCTAAAGTAAACGGTAGCTTCTGAAGTTAATATCTGTATTATAAACCTCGTATAGACTGTCTTTGAACAAAGAATATTGATATTTATTACATACTTACTAATAAATACGTTTTTTTGTATATGCGATACGACACAATTGTTCTAACCCATATCAGCCCTCGCCGTATCACACCCCAAAAGCTGTATCAGCCCCCGCCGTATCACACCCCAAAACCTGTATCAGCCCGCAAAACACCTAATCACACCCCTTTTGGAAATTTTTCGTTTTTCAATATTTCAAAAGAAAAATAGATCATAAGATAGTGTAGCATTTATTAGTAAGTATGTAATAAACAGAATAAAACACACCTTTATCCATATCACACTCAGTATCAACCCTCGACCAATATCAGCCCTCGGGCTGATATTGCAGTCTCGGGTTGATACTGGGTGTGATATGGAAAAAGGCATGTTTTATTCTCTATATATGTGTAATACATTTAATATATAGAATGTATCTAAAGCAAATACAGTAAAACTAAAAATGTTAAATATAATAACTCACAACTTATTTTCCATATCTCCGAATTTCAGACATATTTGTCATTTTTTCTTACATTTCATATTTCATCTTTCTATTTTTGCCTCTTAAAACTCCTATACAATGACAAAATTTCGCCTGACACACTGAGGCAGTATTATGATGTCATACAGGGTGTTTGATTAACATTGTAATATAATAATTCATATATCTAACACATCAGACGCCTTAACTTTTGTCAGTTACCTTTATCAGGTCATCATAGAGCTCCAGGTTTGCTTCAGTTGCAAATACCGCTTGCTCCATAGGAAACAATTTGTGGTAAAATAGAGATTGATCGAGATATAATACATCTCCAGCTCTACCGGTATCTGTGAGAGACAAAATTAATGCTGTTACTACTATATACAATCTCCAGCTCTACCAGTATCTGTGAGGGACAGAACTAATACTGTTACCACTATATACAATCTCCACCTCTACCAGTGTCTGTGAGAGACAAAATTAATACTGCTACCACTACATACAATCCCCAGCTCTACCAGTATCTGTGAGGCACAAAATTAATACTGTTACCGCTATATACAATCCACAGCTCTACCAGTATCGGTGAGGGACAAAAATAATACTGTTACCGCTACATACAATCCCCAGCTCTACCAGTATCTGTGAGGCACAAAATGTATATTATACTGTTCCTTCAATATACAATATCAAGTGGTAAGCCAATCCTTAAATGATGTTTTTTGCAGCTTCTTTTCTGATTCTTTTCATTAGATTTCGTTTTCATAAAAGGGTGGTTGTCGGCAACAGTAGTCTCCTATTCATAAATTTCGAAGAGGTCTTTTTATCCAATTTCCTATGAAAACTGAAACGTCCTGTCGGAGAAAGGATAGTTGGCAATTATTTTTTGTAGTGCACGGGACACAGAAGCACTGCAGTTTGGGAATACAAACGTGTACAACAATAGGAAAGTAGTGGATTACTGGAACCCCTCCCCCGCAAAACAGAAAACATAAGAACAAAAACAACACAAGCGTGCCTTTAGAGAACAATTAGTGAAAGTATGTGTCACCGATTTGACCTGTAATTACAGTATAAATACGAATACAGTTATCCCTTACATGACATACAGCTTAAAGGTAAACACACATGTCTGGTTGCACCGTGACATTCAATTTGTATTGATCGTACTGATTGTAAATCAACGTTAACTTAACATTTCGAAAGATATCTTATGTCTTTTATATTTTGTTTTCCAATGTAAAATACAAGACAAATCTTGTCCAAAAATGTTGTTTATATTGCATAATTCTCTCCAGTACATATTTGCAACATTGTACAACAGTGACCCTGGGGAAATAGGCTGTGGTGTATATGGGCGTGGTGTATAAGGTTGGTAAGATCATACGGTCTTACTGAATGGGTACAATTCTTCGTAAAATATGACACATTTGCGGTACCATGAACAAATGTATAATGTTAATACTTGAGATTTTGTTGTCTAACCCATTTACTCGAAATAAATGTAAAACTATCGTAAAATGATGTTACATACAGTCGCTGTCTTCATTTAACAGTATCGTAGCTCGAAGGGGGAGAACCTGAAGTTTGTTTTATATTTTTAAGTATACGGAAACGCTTACTTATTTAACACCTAATTGATTAATACCTAAAATTGATTGAATTACATCTATTTGAAGTGGGTAGTATTATAATTGGTTATTTAGCTCGAGCCCGGCACGGTATAGCCGTTACTTTGTTTATGCCGCCCCGGCCGGTCGGGGTTTTACCTGGGGAAGTATCCCCTAATCCCCTAGCCAAACATGAAGTTGATTTTGTTAAGATTACTTAATTGAAGAAGTGATGAAATCATGTTGAAAAAAAAATAATTTTAAGCCCGGGTGGTACCGATATTAAATTACACGCACGATTTCAGCTTGATATGATAGCGTATAGTTGAGAAGTAGCTAATTTTAAAACATCATACTCTGCCAATAAACATGTTCTCACAATTGTTCAGAATTTGGTCAATAAACAGCTGAAGAGTTTTAGTTGAGCTAATGATACTGGTGAAGGCCCGGGCAAATCCGGTGTTAGACAATGATTTTAGCAGTACTGTATGGTTGATAAGTACCTAATTTAAAAACAACATAACTATACCAATATTTAACATATTCTCACAATGTTTCAGAATTGAGTTAATGTCATACATACTTTAACAACTGAATAGTTTTAGTTTAGCTAATGATACTGGTGAAGGCCCGGGCGACCCCGTTGTTACAAATAACACGCGTGATTTTCAGCAGTACTGTATGGTTGATAAGTAACTAAATTCAAAATAACATAACTATGCCAATAATTAACACATTCTCCTATTTTGTCACTCGTGTTATATATACATCTTCAACTAAACGAACTTACAGTTTTAGTTTGGCTAACAATAAAAATGAAAGCCCCGGCGACCCCGATATTACAAATAACACGCGTGATTTCAGCTAATGTATATAGCGTATGGTTCAGGAATATGTACAATTCCAAAACACCATAACTCCGCCAATAATTAATATATTCTAACATCATTTGCAGCATTGTGTTGTTTACACTCACATCTTAACAAATAAATAGTTTTAATTGACCAAGCGATAAAGAAGAAAGCCCGGGCGGTCCCGATGCTGCAAATAACACGTGTGATATAACCTTCAGCGTAATGTAACGAAGTATCTAAAGTTAGATCAGCATACATCTTTTTATGATGAAGATATGTTCACACTGTCTTTTATGTTTTGTTTCTCATTCATTAAATAACCCGAGTAAAGTACTTAGATTAAATTAACTTTACAGGATAACGCCCGGGCAGTCCTAATATTGTAAATAACAAGTCCTGCAGTGTTGGTTAACTTCAAATTACAATAACTTGGCTAATTGTGAACATATTTTGATATTTCTCTCAGTTTTGTATTTTTATCGTTTCTAAAGATATGAGAATAAGTTACTTCAGTACAGTTTACTACAAAGGTAAAAGCCCGGGCGGTGTTTGTATTACAAATAACGAACGTCTGGCTCTACTCCAGCGGGTTGTTGCGATGTTACTAATTTCAAATAACCATAACTCGGTCAAATTTAATGATTTTTTCACTATTTCTTGATCACTACATTCATACTGTTACAAACAATGCAAAAAATACAATCATAATGGTGTATAAGTGGAGACAAACGCCCGGGCGGTCAATATATCACTACCGGGGTGTCCCGGGCCGTGCCGGGCTCTACCGGGCTGTACCGGGCTGTAATTAGTAGTACCGCTATATACACTTCCTGCTTTGGAGATCGGTCCAAGGTGTAAACAAGTGTCCTGCCGATAGAAGTCCAGACTGTCTTTTCCGTGTCGATATTGTTAGTTCACAAGGTGAGTGTAAGGAACTAAGGTGGCTTTGTTACGTACACATCTGTAAATTACACAAACACTGTTTAGTTATATCTGTATATTACTATTTCACATGCACTACACTGTCGACAAAACTTTGCTGTACTAGATATATACACAAACCGAAAGTTGGTATAACTTCTGTAATGAATAACATGTTTAAACGCGACTATATCTGTGTGTTGATAGTGTTGGTAGCTTAATATCGTGAAGTACGTATACAACAGGTTCGGCACAACGGCGCATATGGGTAATAATCCCGCATTTGGGTAACATCTTTGTATGTTATGGTTGAATGCACTTCGAATCTACTTTCACTATCCTATATAAATAATCAAAATTTTGTGCTTCACTATCTTTATTAAAAATCGCTACTTATATGGGTATTATAAACAACTTTTGGTTGAACGTTTTTTTCGTGTTTTGACATTTTCGTGATTTTAGATGTCCCGACTTTTCTAAGGCTTCAAAGGTCGTGAAATACTTTCAAAACCAAAAACTGTTCAACCAAAAGTTGTTTGTTATAACCAATAGATATGGCGATTTTCAATAACGTAAGTGAAGTACAAAATTTTGATTTTTTTATATAGGATAGTGAAAGTTGATTTGAAGTGCATTCAACCATAGCATACAAAGATGTTACCCAAATGCGGGATTATTACCCATATGCGCCATTGTGCCCAACCTGTACAACATGCTGTGATTGTCAATCGTGATCCGCCCCATCCAATTATCCCCGGGTACAATCGGTCAGACGATTTACAGGAACGGGCAGAAAAATATATATATATTAGATAATACAACCAGACCATTATTTCAGGCGATCAGTACAGATAATTGCCTTCTCTTGATCTGTGCTACTCTTAACGGACTTCATCACTAAAAATCAAATTTAAATCAATGGGTTAGCGTTATGCTGATTGAAATGTGTCATTGTCATTTAAATCACACACATGGAAGTGTGTGCCTATACATGTAAATGTGTCTTAAATTCATCGACACGTTAGATTGTCAGAGACGATTGACAGGAAATCCCAAAAAACTTTGTCGTTGTAATGATAGACCATAGGAGAAGTTGGACAGAGATTATTTAAAGGGGGGAGGGGTTAGAGGGGGAACACACATACTGAACATACGAGTGGAATTATTTTTGGCCAAGTGAGCTTGTGGCATGGTGCGGCGTCCGGCGTGCGTCCGGCGTCAACTTTTTACTTTAAACAACTTCTTCTCAGTAACCAAAAGGCCTAGGGTGATGATATTTGGCCAGAAGCATGCATGGATGAAGGGCTACCAAGTTTGTTCAAATAAATGACCTTCATCAATTTTCAAGGTCACGGGGGTCAAATATGTTAAAATCTTTAAACAACTTCTTCTCAATAACCAAGAGGCCCAGGTTGATGATATTTGGCATGTAGCATGCTGGGATGAAGGGCTACCAAGTTTGTTCAAATAATTGATTTTGACCCACTTTCAAGGTCACAGGGGTCAAACGTCTTAAAATCTTCAAACAACTTCTTCTGAATAACCAAAAGACTCAGGGTACTGATATTGGGCCTGTAGCATGCTGGGGTGAAGGGCTACCAAGTTTGCTCAACTGAATTACCTTGACCCATTTTCAAGGTCACAGGGCTCAAATGTCTTTAAATCTTCAAACGACTTCTTCTTAATAACCAACAGGCCCAGGGTACTGATATTGGGCCTGTAGCATGCTTGGATGAAGGGCTTCCAAGTTTGTTCAAATGAATGATCTTGACAAACTTTCAAGGTCACTGGGGTCATATGTCTTAAAATCTTCAAACGACTTCTTCTCAATAACCAAAAGGCCCAGGGTACTGATATTGGGCCTGTAGCATGCTGGGGTAAAGGGCTACCAAGTTTGTTCAAATGAATGACCTTGACCCACTTTCAACCTAATGTCCTTGTTCGACATTCAAGGTCACAGGCGCCATATGTTTAAATCTTTTAATAGGTTCTTATGAATCAAACACTGATATTCTGCCTGTTGCTGTATTTTAGTCCACTTTTAAGATTACAAGTGTGAAATTAATACCAGGTGAGCGATGCAGGCCCATTAGGCCTCTTGTTTATCACATAATGAATGTGTAACGAAACGTACAAACAACAACATGAACATATTAATTGACAAATCTGTTTCTTTCTAAGTCGGGTGGTGAAATAGTACCACAATGTCGGGTGGTGAAATAGTACCACGATGTCAGGTAGTGAAATATACCACAATGCCGGGTGGTGAAACAGTACCACGACATCACAGGAACAAAACCTAACCATGCTCTGCTTTGAAAACAAATGTACAAGATCCTTTTAAGAAAGTCTAGTCCCCAAACAAAAAACGTAACTTGTCCTCACATAACAAAGTGACTGTTCCTACAAACAATATTGTCCGGTCCTCCCACAAAATAGTATACACCCTTCCACGAATAAAGTGTACCTTTCCCGACTTCCCGCACATAAAATAGTGTCTTGTCCTCCCAGACAAAATAGTGTCTCCTTTCCCCACAGAAAGTGTCCTATTCAGTCAAAAAGTATTTATATTGCTGTACTTATATTCTGGTATTACAATTGATCAAAAACATATAATGACATTGAAAAACAAAAGAAAAAAAGATATCAATTACATTTACAGCTTCACAACAGAGCACATCATTTCAAAATAAAATCTAAGAATAACACCACAATCCCCCTTCCCGTGGTGACCCCCTCTCTCTATCCATTTAATCTTTATCAACAACCCTGATACAACACACTAGTTACGAAGGTCCTCTTTTCAGAGTAGGTCATAGACAGGGTTCAAAGTTCAAAGTTAAAACATGTATCATGCATAGGCTATTTTCGTCTCTAATTATAATAAACAAGTGTGCACTGCAAAAGTTTTTAGCTGAAATCAATGCATTGTATTTCACAATACACAAAACTGTAATGTCATTTCTTGAAAACGTGTTCGAACTACGACAGTGTTAATGGCCTTCGGAAACAGAGAATAATTCATTTTAAAAACTCACTATTTGATGGAAATGGGAGACTTAAAAGCTTACCTGCCCAAAGGGCGCAGCGTCCGTCCGTCAACTTTTCCTTTAAGCGCTACTAGTCCTGAAAGGCTAAGTAAATTTTACCTAAATCTGGTATGGAGCATCATTGGTCCGAGGGGACTCAATATTGTATAAACAGTGGGTTTGCCCCCCCCCCCCCCTTGGAGCAGAGGAGAGAAGGGCAATAGGGGGAAAAGAGATAAAACTTTTAAAATCATTCTTGTAGCGTATGGGTACAAGGATTTATTTTAATTAAGTCTGGAGCATCCTTAGGCCAAGGGGTCTCAATTTGTAAAAACGGTTGGTAACCCACCCAGCCACCCACCTGGGGGCAGAGAAGTGGGGTCCAATAGGGGAAATAGAGGTCAAGCTTTCAAAATCCTTCTTCTAGAATAGGGATAAAGGGATTTTATCCTTATTTACTCTGAACCATCCTTGGGCCAAGGGCACTCAATTTTGTATAAATGGTGGGTGTGGCACCCAGGGCAGAGGAACGGGGCCCAATAGGGGAATAGACATAAGACCTACGAAATCCATCTTCTGCCATAGTGATTACATGAGTGTATCCCAATTTGGTCTCAATCAAGTTGTCTAGTTGTGCCTGTTGCTATAAAGGTGCATTCATTAAATCAAGATGGCCATCTTGGATTTTGACATTTGAAGTATGTTCTCACTTTATTTCCAGAAAAACTAGATGGATCTTTCTGAAATTTCATATGTACATACAGTACCTACCATGGAGTGCTAAATCTTCACCTCAAATCAAGCACTTTTATCCAAATGATCGATACAGGCCCTCCAACCTTACATACAAATAGAACTATAACTAAAATGTGTGTAGGTCTATAATTCAATATTTTAATCAAAGGTGAAACCTATAGGGTACAGAACAATGAACCAGCTATTAAATGTGCGAACTGTTTTATAGAATATTTGTGTGAAATCCATCAAATTATTATCGTACATCTTTTCTTTTCAGGCCAGTGTTAATCTGCCCTAGCTGTTACTATGGCTGAAGGCGGCCCCTCTCCAGAACTGGACGTACACTTACTGGAGTGTCCAATATGTCTGGAGCGACTTCGACAACCCAAGTCCTTACCCTGCCTCCACTGCTTCTGTCAGGAATGCCTCGGCACCTACATCACCAAGGAGCTGTCTGGAAAAACGGTGTCGGCAACATCGTTCCCTTGTCCTGTCTGTAGGAGAATGGCCCAGCCCGCCAATCAAACAGAAGCTAAGGACAAATGGGCAGAACAGTTCCCGACTAATGTTGTGATCCAGGATCTTATCCAGCTCAGGGAACGTTCGTCTGAACCACTGTACTGCAAGCCATGCCAGACAAAAGGTGACCTGACAAATCTAGCGAAATTCTGGTGCAAGTCGATGAACGTAAATTTTTGTGAGATTTGTAAAGTACAACATCATGATGTCTTACATAATGATTGTGATATCTTAGATATTACTAGGTACGATAGCAGGAAAACAAAACA
This sequence comes from Mizuhopecten yessoensis, assembly GCF_002113885.1. NCBI lineage: Eukaryota > Metazoa > Mollusca > Bivalvia > Pectinida > Pectinidae > Mizuhopecten > Mizuhopecten yessoensis. The sequence continues at coordinate 272,523 of NW_018408198.1, read as the reverse complement.
GAAACAGTCAGTCCCTAAATGCGACCAACACGACGAGATATTGATTTGGTACTGTGAAGACCACAAACGTCTTGGATGCAACATATGTATGATCAAAGACCACAGACGTTGTGATGAGGTGACGACGGCAATGGAATATTTACAGAAGATAAAAGCCGGTTCACAACTAGAAGAGATGGAGATGGCACTGAAGAAAGGAGCACAGGCTATGACGTCATTGGTTAAGGATTTTGACGAGCAGATCCAAACCATGGTTCAAAATCAGGAAATCGCACTGCAAAGCATCAAAGATCTGCGCCAAAGTGTCGAAGAACAGCTGAACAAAGTTCAGAGGGACGTTACTGACAAGTTAATTGCATTGTTTAAAGAGGAGAAGGGGAATATGGAGGCCTCGTCACGACAGTGTGAACGTCTGATGAACAGTATGGTTAATACCATGAAGTCGTCCGTTACCGCCACAGAGGAAAACAACACTATTGAGGCGATAGTTTTGTATCAGAGAGGACAAGCAGAAGTGGAGTCGTGTAAGGCCCTGGTCACGGAGATGAGCACGTCCTTTATGTCCGTCAGCATTAGGCATCATATTGTTCCCAGACTGGTAACCCTCGGTGATGAGGCGATGGGGAAGGTCGTAATCGAGAGACAACGCCGATGTCTTCCTGGTGATCTTGATTACCTGTCCGTTCCTTTGTCTGAGCGTCGTGTAAAAGAAATAGGGAAGTTTAACGTAAAGACTCCGTCTGATAAATCTAATTGTTTGATACGTGGGGTTGTGTATCTTCCAAATGAACAGATAGTAGTTAGTGATAGCAACAACAGGAAGCTGAAGTTGTTTACAGACAAAGGACAGTACCTGGACGAGTTGACTATCCGGGGAGATCTCTGGGATCTGTGTCTGGTGAACAACAATACCGTGGCGGTCGCTGTCGACAGTCCCAGTGGTGTTCGGGTCGTGAAAATCAAGGATTTAAAACTCTCCCTGTCGTCTGAGATCAACATGACTAATGTTAAACACTGTTATGGTATAACACATACAGACGGGAGGTTTGTCGTGAGTACATATGTAGGAGAGGTATACAGTGTGACACAGGACGGAGCGACTGAGTTGTTACATAAGTATAACATCATCTGTTATAGCCTCACACAAGATCCAGTAAAGGGAGACACAATCGTCAGTGTCGGTAACAACAACAAGGGGAAGGTCGCGGTGTCCAGACTGTCGGCTGACAAACGTCACATGGATGTGATGAAGGTCGATGTCGTGAGTGGTGCTAGGGGAATAGACGTGGACAGGGAGGGTAACATCTACGTGTGTGGAAAAGAATCACACAACGTCGTACAGATGTCTGAGGACGGGACACACGTCAGGGAACTGCTGACGTCATCAGATGGAATGAAATATCCACGGGCAATAGCTGTTCGTGGTGACACGTTTGTAGTTACTTTTGATTCTACAGATCAAATCAATTATATCCGTATCTTTCAACTCTACTAAATATAGTGCAGATGAATACATTGATTGGTTGATCACGTGATATGTCTATGTACCAGAATAGTAAAACAAACATTGCAGTCACTATTGTTATGTACAATACATTTTCTGAACTATACATACATTTGTTTATACCGGACATTCCGTTGATTTTTATCACATAGGAATTAAAATAAGACGGTAAAGAACTTACTAACTGCTACAAACAATGATTACACATGAAAGAGTGCCATTATGATATGTGATTTATTATTATTTTAATGTTTTGTTTCCAATTGATGAAAACATGACTTATGGTGTGTCAGTTTTAATCAACTTAATGAAAAATATCACTTTGTTGAAATTGTTCTAATTTCTGTGTTCCTGCCCGAATACCATAATTGTGTAGGAATGGAGTTTTACTGAAAATTGTAAAATAGTTATCTACCTGCCAGGTAGAAAAACAATATGAATATAAAGTGTCCGTTGTTAATTCTGATCTTGTGAAATGGACAGGATACTGTTTTGTCGATAATTTTTCCAGTTCTAATGGCACATGAATATTTTTGCATATACGTATGTTCCTCAAGAAACTCAGAATATATCCAGGAGCACATTCAAAGGACTTTTCTTTTCTCAATAAATCACTCCTTCTTTACGTGACATTTTGTTATTTCATTATTTTAGTAGGTCAACTATTTTGATCTGGATATGTCTTCTGTTGTTCTTCAAGCTTATTTATTGAGACCGCGATTTTGTAATTCACATTCATTTAATTATTGAGACCGCGATTTTGTAATTCACATTCATTTAATTATTGAGACCGCGATTTTGTAATTCACATTCATTTAATTATTGAGACCGCGATTTTGTAATTCACATTCATTTAATTATTGAGACCGCGATTTTGTAATTCACATTCATTTAATTATTGAGACCGCGATTTTGTAATTCACATTCATTTAATTATTGAGACCGCGATTTTGTAATTCACATTCATTTAATTATTGAGACCGCGATTTTGTAATTCACATTCATTTAATTATTGAGACCGCGATTTTGTAATTCACATTCATTTAATTATTGAGACCGCGATTTTGTAATTCACATTCATTTAATTATTGAGTAAGCGATTTTGTCGTGAATTTGTCGAGGCTGCAAGTTTGTCCACTATTAAGTCCGCAAGTTTGTCGTGTATTGCATTTTCAGCTTATTGAGTCTGAGTTTGTCATGTAATGCTCTTTCACCTAAACATTGAGTCCATGACTGTTTTTAGTATAACACGTTCAGCTAATTACTGAGTCCATAATTGAGTCAATTTTGTCACGGCATATTCCAGGGGTGCAGAGCATGTTACTCTTGGGCAGAATGCTGTGCTTGGTGCCTTTGGCATGGCATTTTAGTGAGGTAGCGTTCTAAAGCAGGCATCAGATCCGTGCTATCACAAGGAGGCAAATACATTCACATGTGTGTTTTATTTGATCTCCAGTCACTACATGTCCAGACCTTGGTATTGATTTTCATAAGTTTAATCAACATCTCAATTAAGTAGAATTATGTATTCTGTAGTTTTTGTTTAACGTCCTATTAACACCTAAGGTCGTTTAAAGACATGCTGCCATGTGTGTAAGATGAGTGTGCGGGAGGCGGTATGTTGGGTGCCGACATTAGAGTGCTACCTCTTTGAAACACCATGCCGATGACACCAAGCATAGTATTCCATCCAGTCATATTATATCGGCAACAGGTTAACCATTTGTTGTCATTACTCTACACGCTAAGCTGGAAATAAAAACTACCTTCCTAAGGACTTGGGTATGTTCTAGAGACAGAACGCATTGCCGTCCTCACTTTGGCGAACAATCAACACTAAAGCCAAAAGTAAGGTATTGTTAGCGGAGGCACTGGACAAAAGGTTGTAAGAAAGTAGAGAGAAAATATTAAGATACCATTTAAGGACAAGTCACTATATTTGTAACGTATGCGTGCATGTGTAGGCGAGTCTTAGGAGGCAAAGAAACTAGCTATCTGAACAGAACTACAACTGTTTTGCCAATTCGTGACGTCTTCATTATTTTTACATTCGGTTAAATAGACGCAAGTGTTAGATTAATGCAGTTTCGATTGACAAACCTGGCGTGTAGTGTTGTCCAGGCACAATGTGTAGTGTTGTCCAGGCACGAAGTGAAACGTACGGAATTGGAATCATATCCAGGTAAGCTTGTGCCCTACTAGAACTGTAATTATATCCAGGTAAGCTTGTGCCCTACTAGAACTGTAATTATATCCAGGTAAGCTTGTGCCCTACTAGAACTGTAATTATATCCAGGTAAGCTTGTGCCCTACTAGAACTGTAATTATATCCAGGTAAGCTTGTGCCCTACTAGAACTGTAATTATATCCAGGTAAGCTTGTGCCCTACTAGAACTGTAATTATATCCAGGTAAGCTTGTGCCCTACTAGAACTGTAATTATATCCAGGTAAGCTTGTGCCCTACTAGAACTGTAATTATATCCAGGTAAGCTTGTGCCCTACTAGAACTGTAATTATATCCAGGTAAGCTTGTGCCCTACTAGAACTGTAATTATATCCAGGTAAGCTTGTGCCCTACTAGAACTGTAATTATATCCAGGTAAGCTTGTGCCCTACTAGAACTGTAATTATATCCAGGTAAGCTTGTGCCCTACTAGAACTGTAATTATATCCAGGTAAGCTTGTGCCCTACTAGAACTGTAATTATATCCAGGTAAGCTTGTGCCCTACTAGAACTGTAATTATATCCAGGTAAGCTTGTGCCCTACTAGAACTGTAATTATATCCAGGTAAGCTTGTGCCCTACTAGAACTGTAATTATATCCAGGTAAGCTTGTGCCCTACTAGAACTGTAATTATATCCAGGTAAGCTTGTGCCCTACTAGAACTGTAATTATATCCAGGTAAGCTTGTGCCCTACTAGAACTGTAATTATATCCAGGTAAGCTTGTGCCCTACTAGAACTGTAATTATATCCAGGTAAGCTTGTGCCCTACTAGAACTGTAATTATATCCAGGTAAGCTTGTGCCCTACTAGAACTGTAATTATATCCAGGTAAGCTTGTGCCCTACTAGAACTGTAATTATATCCAGGTAAGCTTGTGCCCTACTAGAACTGTAATTATATCCAGGTAAGCTTGTGCCCTACTAGAACTGTAATTATATCCAGGTAAGCTTGTGCCCTACTAGAACTGTAATTATATCCAGGTAAGCTTGTGCCCTACTAGAACTGTAATTATATCCAGGTAAGCTTGTGCCCTACTAGAACTGTAATTATATCCAGGTAAGCTTGTGCCCTACTAGAACTGTAATTATATCCAGGTAAGCTTGTGCCCTACTAGAACTGTAATTATATCCAGGTAAGCTTGTGCCCTACTAGAACTGTAATTATATCCAGGTAAGCTTGTGCCCTACTAGAACTGTAATTATATCCAGGTAAGCTTGTGCCCTACTAGAACTGTAATTATATCCAGGTAAGCTTGTGCCCTACTAGAACTGTAATTATATCCAGGTAAGCTTGTGCCCTACTAGAACTGTAATTATATCCAGGTAAGCTTGTGCCCTACTAGAACTGTAATTATATCCAGGTAAGCTTGTGCCCTACTAGAACTGTAATTATATCCAGGTAAGCTTGTGCCCTACTAGAACTGTAATTATATCCAGGTAAGCTTGTGCCCTACTAGAACTGTAATTATATCCAGGTAAGCTTGTGCCCTACTAGAACTGTAATTATATCCAGGTAAGCTTGTGCCCTACTAGAACTGTAATTATATCCAGGTAAGCTTGTGCCCTACTAGAACTGTAATTATATCCAGGTAAGCTTGTGCCCTACTAGAACTGTAATTATATCCAGGTAAGCTTGTGCCCTACTAGAACTGTAATTATATCCAGGTAAGCTTGTGCCCTACTAGAACTGTAATTATATCCAGGTAAGCTTGTGCCCTACTAGAACTGTAATTATATCCAGGTAAGCTTGTGCCCTACTAGAACTGTAATTATATCCAGGTAAGCTTGTGCCCTACTAGAACTGTAATTATATCCAGGTAAGCTTGTGCCCTACTAGAACTGTAATTATATCCAGGTAAGCTTGTGCCCTACTAGAACTGTAATTATATCCAGGTAAGCTTGTGCCCTACTAGAACTGTAATTATATCCAGGTAAGCTTGTGCCCTACTAGAACTGTAATTATATCCAGGTAAGCTTGTGCCCTACTAGAACTGTAATTATATCCAGGTAAGCTTGTGCCCTACTAGAACTGTAATTATATCCAGGTAAGCTTGTGCCCTACTAGAACTGTAATTATATCCAGGTAAGCTTGTGCCCTACTAGAACTGTAATTATATCCAGGTAAGCTTGTGCCCTACTAGAACTGTAATTATATCCAGGTAAGCTTGTGCCCTACTAGAACTGTAATTATATCCAGGTAAGCTTGTGCCCTACTAGAACTGTAATTATATCCAGGTAAGCTTGTGCCCTACTAGAACTGTAATTATATCCAGGTAAGCTTGTGCCCTACTAGAACTGTAATTATATCCAGGTAAGCTTGTGCCCTACTAGAACTGTAATTATATCCAGGTAAGCTTGTGCCCTACTAGAACTGTAATTATATCCAGGTAAGCTTGTGCCCTACTAGAACTGTAATTATATCCAGGTAAGCTTGTGCCCTACTAGAACTGTAATTATATCCAGGTAAGCTTGTGCCCTACTAGAACTGTAATTATATCCAGGTAAGCTTGTGCCCTACTAGAACTGTAATTATATCCAGGTAAGCTTGTGCCCTACTAGAACTGTAATTATATCCAGGTAAGCTTGTGCCCTACTAGAACTGTAATTATATCCAGGTAAGCTTGTGCCCTACTAGAACTGTAATTATATCCAGGTAAGCTTGTGCCCTACTAGAACTGTAATTATATCCAGGTAAGCTTGTGCCCTACTAGAACTGTAATTATATCCAGGTAAGCTTGTGCCCTACTAGAACTGTAATTATATCCAGGTAAGCTTGTGCCCTACTAGAACTGTAATTATATCCAGGTAAGCTTGTGCCCTACTAGAACTGTAATTATATCCAGGTAAGCTTGTGCCCTACTAGAACTGTAATTATATCCAGGTAAGCTTGTGCCCTACTAGAACTGTAATTATATCCAGGTAAGCTTGTGCCCTACTAGAACTGTAATTATATCCAGGTAAGCTTGTGCCCTACTAGAACTGTAATTATATCCAGGTAAGCTTGTGCCCTACTAGAACTGTAATTATATCCAGGTAAGCTTGTGACGTACTAGAACTGTAATTATATCCAGGTAAGCTTGGAACGTACTAGAACTGTAATTATATCTAGGTAAGCTTGGGACCTACTAGAACTGTAATTATATCTAGGTAAGCTTGGGACATACCAGAACTGTAATTATATCCATGTAAGCTTGGGACGTACTAGAACTGTAATTATATCCAGGTAAGCTTGGGACGTGCCAGAATGGTAAATAAATCCAGGTAAGGTTGGGACGTGCCAGAATGGTAAATAAATCCAGGTAAGCTTGGGACGTGCCAGAACTGTAATTATATCCAGGTAAGCTTGGGACGTACTAGAACTATAATTATATCCAGGTAAGCTTGGGACGTACCAGAACTGTAATTATATCTAGGTAAGCTTTGGACGTACTAGAACTGTAATTATATCCAGGTAAGCTTGGGACGTACCAGAACTGTAATTATATCTCGGAAAGCTTTGGACGTACTAGAACTCTAATTATATCCAGGTAAGCTTCGGACGTACTAGAACTGTAATTAAATCCAGGTAAGCTTGGGACGTACCAGAACTGTAATTATATCTAGGTAAGGGACGTACTAGAACTGTAATTATATCTAGGTAAGCTTGGGACCTACTAGAACTGTAATCATATCCAGGTAAGCTTGGGACGGACTAGAACTATAATTATATCCAGGTAAGCATGGGACGTACCAGAACTGTAATTTAATCCAGGTAAGCTTGGGACGTGCTAGAACTGTAATTATATCCATGTAAGCTTGTGACGTAGTAGAACTGTAATTATATCCAGGTAGGCTTGGGACGTACTAGAACTATAATTATATCCAGGTAAGCATGGGACGTACCAGAACTGTAATTATATCCAGGTAAGCGTGGGATGTACTAGAACTGTAATCATATCCAGGTAAGCTTGGGACGGACTAGAACTATAATTATATCCAGGTAAGCTTCGGACGTACTAGAACTATAATTATATCCAGGTAAGCATGGGACGTACCAGAACTGTAATTATATCTCGGAAAGCTTTGGACGTACTAGAACTGAAATTATATCCAGGTAAGCTTGTGCCCTACTAGAACTGTACTTATATCCAGGTAAGCTTGGGATGTACTTGAACTGTAATTATATCCAAGTAAGCTTGGGACGTACAAGAACTGTAATTATATCCAGATAAGCTTGGGACGTACTAGAACTGTAATTATATCCAGGTAAGCTTGGGATGTACTAGAACTGTAATTATATCCAAGTAAGCTTGGGACGTACTAGAACTGTAATTATATCCAGGTAAGCTTGGGACGTACTAGAACTGTAATTATATCCATGTAAGCTTGTGACGTAGTAGAACTGTAATTATATCCAGGTAAGCTTGGGACGTTCTAAGTATTTTAACAATATTTTAACAATAGTGTGAGCAGTGGATTATACTCGCATTCCGTTTTGTCCCTGACCTTTGACCCTTTAACCTTGACCAATGATTACCAGATTCTAATCAGATATAATACTCTATGGATGTACTAAGAAAGCGATTGCTATATACTCCTTATTAAGGGAGGTGTGTGTATAATTATAATAGGTAAGAGAGTAGTCTGCTTCCAACGGGGTTATCAAACCCGCGATCCTGCCTTTTTGCTCAGTGGTAGAGGGTCCGTCCAGGAAGTCCGAGATTGGGGGTTTGATCCCTGGGTTGTCGCTGCCAAGTTGGGCAGGAGAAGAGAAATGCAATGACCAGACCAGGGCTTGAACACAGGACCCTCCGGAAGGGCGCTCTAACCAGAACATGTAACACAGATTCCTTTAAATATCTTTTTATTTAATATATCCTTTTAATGATCTCACTAAATACACAAGCTTGACTTTAACACTCATTAAAATGACATCATCACTGTAATCTTCACTATAACCCTTGTCACTATGAATATTTCTGTCCCGGTCCTTATGATTGTCAGATTCCCAGAACATGTAACACAGATTCCTTTAAATATCTTTTTATTTAATATATCCTTTTAATGATCTCACTAAATACACAAACTTGACTTTAACACTCATTAAAATGACATCATCACTGTAATCTTCACTATAACCCTTGTCACTATGAATATTTCTGTCCCGGTCCTTATGATTGTCAGGTTTTATCTGTATTCTCATCAGTTTTTACATCAGCACCTTTTTTCGTTTCTGACGTTCGCTTGAGGAAGCCGTCAAACCCGCTGGGAATGAGATGGTCACTGTCTTTGGATACTCGGTAAATGACTCCGGTAAAGGGTGCTGTGTACTCGTCATTGATCTGTGGAACAAACCAATACATAGCTATAATTTATAGATTAATAGTTCTTAAGAAGATCTGACAGTTAAGAAGTACTTGAAAAACAATCTGTAATACTTTTTGAGATATGCGCCTGAAACTCAAAAATGTACCAACATGAACATGTTTTATTACCATTTCCATTTCAACTTAACATTTCTTGAAATCAGAAGGTGAAAACATCCAAATGCATTTCTCTAAAGTATGACTCACTGATGTGTTAAGTTACCCCTCTACAACATCCACACATTAATTTGTATGACTGTTTGACTATAAGTATGACTCATTGATGTGTCAAGTTACTCCTCTACAACATCCACACATGGATGTTGATGACTGTTTGACTATAAGTATTGGATACATGGCGCTAAACCCAAAGTCTATATACACATTTTCACACATTCATATATACACACATATATATATAGAGAGAGTATTATAGAGAAGATGTAGTATATGTTCGAATTAACAGGAGAATACTAGAACCATTTAATACATGTTCACGGAAAATAATACATGTAACTAGAATATCATAGATTTTACCATTTCAATTAATATAGTCTATTTACTTCAATTATTAATAGCCTAGTGTTTGGTTGGAGGCACTTCAAAGACATACTCTAAAATATGACTCGCTAATGTGTCAAGTTACTCCTTTACAACATCCACACATTAATTTGTATGACTGTTTGACTATAAGTATTGGATACATGGTGCTAAACCCAAAGTGTATCCAGGATATCATACAAATGGACAGGAAAATAGTAAACAAGTAACGCCGCCTCAACTCCCTTGTTGTAGGGACATACAAAGGGCTGTGAACCTACAATATAAGTCATTGATATTATTACAGTCTCGCCATAAGGGCCTGTGCTTTTTTATTTGTAAACGTTTGCAGCATTTGCACAAATTTGAGAAAAATGAGGTATTTTGTTTTGATCATGACATTTTGATTTTTGTTTGGGTTGATGGAGGGGGGGTGGTATTTTTTTTTTCCGCAATTTTGGCAAAATACGCAGTGAATTGGGGAAAATACAGCTTCAATTCTCTTGGCCCTCAATGTACCAAAAACACCTACTATAAGTGTGATATGTAGTGTTAATGATAGGTAAAACTCCTATTCCCCTGTGAATTGGGGAAAACATGGCTTAAATTATGTCGGCCCTAAAAAAAAGATATAGGTGTGATATGTACCCTCAATGAAAGTGTGAACTCCTCTTCCCCCGTGACTGGTTCCTCTGGCATTGTGATGGAACTTTCCGTCGCTTCTATCCCCTGTCAAAGTTCAAACCAAAAGTTCAATACATGAGAGATGAGAATCATTTATGTTGCTCACACAACAGAACTGCTATGATATTGAAATTATTGAATGATCTAGATTACATGGTTTATTACTGACACTGATTATTAAACTGACACTGAGGAAGAAACAACAGCAAAGTATGTTCAATTTTGATGTAATAGAATAGGTATAATCAATAAATGTTTGTATGAAACATAAATAATGAACTAAGATAAAAGTAGTGTTAACGTTGTTTAATTAGTCTTTCCCTCGAAACATGTTCACCAATTAAGCCCTTACATGCTAATTAACTTTCAAACATTTACTCATCCTTGTTACATATTCCACCATTATACATTTACATGTTAATTATTTTTTAAACAATGTAGATTATGGTCGATGGTAAAATATACTGTCACCACATATTAAACCGCCTTTTTAGCCCTGCATAAAAGGGTAATTTAGCCCTCCATAATAAGGGTAATTTAGCCCTCCATTATAAGGGTAATTTAGTCCTCCATAATAAGGGTAATTTAGCCGTCCATAATAAGGGTAAATTCATTATGACATTGAATATTATTTCACAGCATACTATATATTGTCATCGATGTGAAGGGCAAAACTTACAGTTGGTGGTGATAGATTTTACCGGTGAATGGGAGACTATCTGACTTGGCCCAAATTGCCGGGTTTACAGTAACATGAGGAAACATTCATATAATTTTCTGATCAGTTGCTTACCGCCTTCCAGAGAGCAACCATCACATGTGTCGGCGTCAGCACGATGTCGGTAGCCTTACTCATGGCAATGGGCAGACGCATCCCTGTCAGATCATTTGCGGTCTACAAGTAAAACATGAAAATGTAGACATGTGAATTTCATATTTTGAAATTTTCATGGAATAATATTAGATGGAGATGGATTTTATGTTAGCTTGAGACAGATGCTATATCTCTTGTTTGAGGTAGAATTTGGTTTTATTGTAAAATAGTGGCAGTATAACAAGATTGCATTGTAGCTGGTTTTGATGTAAGGTTTAATGACACTTGTGCTAAAAATTAAACAAGAGGCCAAGAGGGCTTGTATTTACATATTTAACCCCTGTGACTGAAAGTAGGTCAAGGTCATTTATTAGTTGAAACTTTATAGCAATTCATGCCAGGTGCCTACTGGCCAAGTATCATTTCTCTTGGCCTCCTGGTAAATAAGAAGTTGTTTAAAACAATTTTATTACATATTTGAGCCCTGTGACCACGAAAGTAGGCCAAGGTAATTTATTTCAGGAAACTTTGTATGACTCTGTCCCAGGTACCATCTGACCAGGTATCAGTACTCTGAGCCTCCTGGTTATTCAGAAAAAGTTGTTTAAAGGTTTTCAACACTTTTTATTCTTGTGACCTCAAAAGTAGGTCAAGGTCATTTATTTGAGGAAAGCTCTAGGTACTTAAATATTATTACACTGTGCCTCCTGGTTATTGCACAAAAAGTTGTTTAAAGTTTTTTTGCATATTTGACCATTGTAATCTTGAAAGTAGGTCAAGATCATTTATGGAAAGTTTATAGCACTCTGTCCCAGGTACATACAGGCCAAATAGCATTGCTCTATGCCTCTTGGTTTGTCAGAAGAAGTTGTTTAAATGATTTACAATTTTTGAACCCTGTGACCTTGGAAGTAGGTCAAGGTCATTTATTTGTGGAAACTTTAAAGCACTCTTCCCTAGGTACCTACTGGCCAAATATCACGGCTGTAGGTCTTCCTGTCCTTAAGAAGAAGTCGTTTGAAGAAAAAGTTGACAGAAAATGGACAACACACCATACCATCAGCTCAACAAATTGATCACAGTTTCAAGAGAAACAAGAGCATCGCAAACGGATGCATTATACGCCCGTCTGACCCTATCGAATGATTTTTGTTTGTTAAATTAAATTCATATTGTCCCTTAGACCCCACATGAACATTCATGCCAAACATGAGGACAATAACACATGATCTAACTGAACTGTACACCACTGAACAAACTTGCACCTAAACTTTAACCATACGGGCGGACGGAACGACGGACGGACGGACGGACGCAAACGCTATACCATAATACGTCCGTCGAAATTCGACGGGCGTATAATGATTCAGTTCATTGAAGCAAGGGGTAGACAACTGTGTGCTTACCTGTTCTGCTCTAACAATAACTGACTGCTGTTTTTCTTTAGCTTTCTTAGCGTGCAGGCCTTGCTTCTGAAAAAGAGAACATCATACAGTAGTTCAATGGGAGAAAACGACAACAGAAGTTTAATTCACAGTGGAACACAGCAAATCTTGTGAAAGAGATGTTGACTTGTGAAATACATCAGATCTTGTGAAAGAGATGTTGACTTGTGAAATACAGCAGACTTTGTGAAAGTCATGTTTACTTTCCATCCAAACCCCATTCTAACAAATAAATAAAGTCCATGTCTCTAGATTTAAAACTGTCCAATACATCTAAAGTAAACGGTAGCTTCTGAAGTTAATATATGTATTATAAACCTCGTATAGACTGTCTTTGAACAAAGAATATTGATATATATGTGTAATACATTGAATATATAGAATGACTCTAAAGCAATTAAATGTACAAAGTAACACTAAAACATTTTCGATATAATAACTCACAACTTATTTTCCATATCTCAGAATATCAGACATATTTGTCACTTTTTCAATTTTTCTTACATTTCATATTTCATCTTTCTGTCTTTGCATCTAAAAAACCTTATATAACGACAAAATATCGCCTGACACACTGAGGCAGTATTATGATGTCATACAGGGTGTTTGATTAACATCGTAATATAAGAATTCATTTATCTAACACATCAGACACCTTAACTTTCGTCAGTTACCTTTATCAGGTCATCATAGAGTTCCAGGTTTGCTTCAGTTGCAAATACCGCTTGCTCCATAGGAAACAATTTGTGGTAAAATAGAGATTGATCGAGATATAATACATCTCCAGCTCTACCGGTATCTGTCAGAGACAAAATTAATACTGTTACCACTATATACGACCTCCAGATCTACCAGTATCTGTGAGAGACAAAATTAATACTGTTACCACTATATACAATCCCCAGCTATACCAGTATCTGTGAGGGACAAAATTAATACTGTTACCACTATATACAATCCCCAGATCTACCAGTATCTGTGAGAGACAAAATTAATACTGTTACCACTGCATACAATCCCCAGCTCTACCAGTATAGGTGAGGGACAAAATTAATACTGTTACCACTATATACAATCCCCAGATCTACCAGTATCTGTGAGAGACAAAATTAATACTGTTACCACTGCATACAATCCCCAGCTCTACCAGTATAGGTGAGGGACAAAATTAATACTGTTACCACTATATACAATCCCCAGATCTACCAGTATCTGTGAGAGACAAAATTAATACTGTTACCACTGCATACAAACCCCAGCTCTACCAGTATAGGTGAGGGACAAAATTAATACTGTTACCACAATATACTATCCCCAGCTCTACCAGTATCTGTGAGGGACAAAATTAATACTGTTACCACTATATACAATCCCCAGATCTACCAGTATCTGAGAGAGACAAAATTAATACTGTTACCACTGCATACAAACCCCAGCTCTACCAGTATAGGTGAGGGACAAAATTAATACTGTTACCACAATATACAATCCCCAGCTCTACCAGTATCTGTGAGGGACAAAATTAATACTGTTACCACTATATACAATCCCCAGCTCTACCAGTATCTGTGAGAGACAAAATTAATACTGTTACCACTATATACAATCCCCAGCTCTACCAGTATCTGTGAGAGACAAAATTAATACTGTTACCACTATATACAATCCCCAGCTCTACCAGTATCTGTGAGAGACAAAATTAATACTGTTACCACTATATACAATCCCCAGCTCTACCAGTATCTGTGAGAGACAAAATTAATACTGTTACCACTATATACAATCCCCAGCTCTACCAGTATCTGTGAGAGACAAAATTAATACTGTTACCACTATATACAATCCCCAGCTCTACCAGTATCTGTGAGAGACAAAATTAATACTGTTACCACTATATACAATCCCCAGCTCTACCAGTATCTGTGAGAGACAAAATTAATACTGTTACCACTATATACAATCCCCAGCTCTACCAGTATCTGTGAGAGACAAAATTAATACTGTTACCACTATATACAATCCCCAGCTCTACCAGTATCTGTGAGAGACAAAATTAATACTGTTACCACTATATACAATCCCCAGCTCTACCAGTATCTGTGAGAGACAAAATTAATACTGTTACCACTATATACAATCCCCAGCTCTACCAGTATCTGTGAGAGACAAAATTAATACTGTTACCACTATATACAATCCCCAGCTCTACCAGTGTCTGTGAGAGACAAAGTTTAAACTGTTACCACTATATACAATCCCCAGCTCTACCAGTATCTGTGAGGGACAAAATTAATACTGTTACCACTATATACAATCCCCAGCTCTACCAGTGTCTGTGAGAGACAAAGTTAATCCTGTTACCACTATATACAATCCCCTGCTCTACCAGTGTCTGTGAGAACCAAAATTAATACTATTACAACTATATACAATCCCCAGCTCTACCAGTGTCTGTGAGAGACAAAATTAATACTGTTACCACTGCATACAATCCCCAGCTCTACCAGTATAGGTGAGGGACAAAATTAATACTGTTACCACTATATACAATCCCCAGATCTACCAGTATCTGTTTGAGACAAAATTAATACTGTTACCACTGCATACAAACCCCAGCTCTACCAGTATCTGTGAGGGACAAAATTAATACTATTACCACTATATACAATCCCCAGGTCTACCAGTGTCTGTGAGAGACAAAATTAATAATGTTACCCCTATATACAATCCCCAGTTCTACCGGTATCTGTGAGAGACAAAATGAACCCTGTTACCATTATATACCATCCCCAGCTCTACCAGTATCAGTGAGATACAAAATTAATACTGTTACCACTGCATACAAACCCCAGCCCTACCAGTATAGGTGAGGGACAAAATTAATACAGTTACCACTATATACAATCCCAAGTTCTACCGGTATCTGTGAGAGACAAACTGAACCCTGTTACCATTATATACCATCCCCAGCTCTACCAGTATCAGTGAGATACAAAATTAATACTGTTACCACTGCATACAAACCCCAGCTCTACCACTATAGGTGAGGAACAAAATTAATACTGTTACCACTGCATACAAACCCCAGCTCCACCAGTATAGGTGAGGGACAAAATTAATACTGTTCCCACTATATACAATCCCCAGATCTACCAGTATCTGTTTGAGACAAAATTAATACTGTTACCACTGCATACAAACCCCAGCTCCACCAGTATAGGTGAGGGACAAAATTAATACAGTTACCACTATATACAATCCCGAGATCTACCAGTATCTGTTTGAGACAAAATTAATACTGTTACCACTGCATACAAACCCCAGCTCTACCACTATAGGTGAGGAACAAAATTAATACTGTTACCACAATATACAATCCCCAGCTCTACCAGTTTCTGTGAGAGACAAAATTAATAATGTTACCCCTATATACAATCCCAAGTTCTACCGGTATCAGTGAGAGACAAAATGAACCCTGTTGCCATTATATACCATCCCCAGCTCTACCAGTATCAGTGAGATACAAAATTAATACTGTTACCACAATGTACTATCCCCAGCTCTACCAGTATCTGTGAGAGACAAAATTAATACTGTTACCCCTATATACAATCCCAAGTTCTACCGGTATCTGTGAGAGACAAAATGAACCCTGTTACCATTATATACCATCCCCAGCTCTACCAGTATCTGTGAGGGACAGATTTAATACTTTTACCACTATATACAATCCCCAGCTCTACCAGTATAGGTGAGGGACAAAATTAATACTGTTACCACTATATACAATCCCCAGCTCTATCAGTATCTGTGAGGGAAAAAATTAATACTGTTACCACTATATACAATCCCCAGCTCTACCAGTATCTGTGAGGGACAGATTTAATACTTTTACCACTATATACAATCCCCAGCTCTACCAGTATCTGTGCGAGACAAAGTTAATACTGTTACCACTATATACAATCCCCAGCTCTATCATTATCTGTGAGGGAAAAAATTAATACTGTTACCACTATATACAATCCCCAGCTCTACCAGAGTCTGTGAGGGACAAAAATAATACTGTTACTACTTTATACAATCTCCTGCTCAACCAGTATCTGTGAGGGACTAAAATAATACTGTTACAACTATATACAATCTCTTGCTCTACCGGTATCTGTGAGAGACAAAATGAACCCTGTTACCATTATATACCATCCCCAGCTCTACCAGTATCTGTGAGGGACAAAATTAATAATATTACCACTATATACAATACCCTGCTCTACCAGTATCTGTTAGGGACAAAATTAATACTGTTACCACTATATACAATCCCCAGCTCTAACAGTATCTGTGAGGGACAAAATTAATACTATTACTACTATATACAATCTCCACCTCTACCAGTATCTGTGAGGGACAAAATTGATACTGTTACCACTGTATACAATCTCCAGCTCTACCAGTATCTGTGAGGGACAAAATTGATACTGTTACCACTATATACAATCTCCACCTCTACCAGTATCTGTGAGGGAAAACATTGATACTGTTACCACTATATACAATCCCCAGCTCTATCAGTATCTGTGAGGGAAAAATTAATACTGCTGCCACTATATACAATCCCCTGCTCTACCAGAATCTGTGAGGGACTAAAATAATACTGTTACTACTATATACAATTCCCAGCTCTACCAGTATCAAGATGAAAGAAAAATGACAACATTGTACAACATTGACCCTGGGGAAATAGGCTGTGGTGTATATGGGCATGGTGTATAAGGTTGGTAAGATCATACGGTCTTACTGAAAGGGTTCAATTCTTCGTAAAATATTCATAGATCCTGATGAAAGAAATATGACACATTTGCGTTACCATGAACATGTACATACGTGAGATTTTGTTGTCTAGCCCATTTACTAGAAATCAATGTAAAACTATCGTAAAAGTATGTTACATAAAGTCGCTGTCTTCATTTAACAGTATCGTAGCTCGAAGGGAAGAACCTTCAGTTTATTTTATAATTTTAAGTTTTAAATTTAAGTTTAAATCTACACTGGGTGGTTATAGAGTTTACTGGTGAAGGGGAAAATTTACACTGGGTAAACATAGATGTTACCGGTAATTAGCTTAATTTACACTGGATGGTTATACATTTAATTCATATATAGACTATATCTATATAGATAGTCTCTGAATGAAGTACATGTAATTTGATATTAGTTCTACATTATGAATGGCCCATCACCACAGAAGAGGTCATTAGGTCCACCAAACGATTAAAAACAGATCAACAGTCTTCAGGTAGTCAAGAAATTTAAAAATATTTACAGTTTTGAAAAGGGATTAAATCTTGTAATATCGTGATAAAAATGTTTCGTGTTGGCTGCAGGTCTATGTAATCTAACCAGAAGTGTCTAACTGTAAACGGTTCGTGAAATGCTATACATTAAGTATTTAGTCGCACTGAACACAGAGGTACTGCAGTCCGGGAATACAAACTTCACACTAATGTACAACAAAAGGAAATACTTGTGAAATGTTTGCCGTCTGAGGACAAGAATTGTGAACATAAGTGTTGGCACCGATCTGACCAGTGATTACAATATATATACAGTTATCCCTACACAGGACACGCAGCTTACTGTTAAAGACACCTGTGTACTTATACCGTGACATTCAATTTGTATTGAGTCGTACTGCTTGTAAATTAACATTTATCTAATGTTCCAAAAGATATTCAATGCTTTTTATATTTCATTTTTCAATACGCTGTCTTCATTTAACTTGGCTTCAATGTTCCAAAAGATATTCAATGCTTTTTATATTTCATTTTTCAATACGCTGTCTTCATTTAACTTGGCTTGAACCCGGCACGAAAGCCATTACTTTGATTATGCCGTCCCGGCCGACGGGATTTTACCTGGGACAGTACCCCCATGTTCTCCTAACCAAACATGAAGCTTATTGTGTAAAGATTACTTAGTTGAAGAAAGTGTGAAATCATGTTGAAACCAAAATATGTTTTTAAGCCCGGGCGGTCCCGATATTAAATAACACGAACAATTTCAGCTCAATATATTAGCGTAACATCATAACTCTGCCAATAAATATGTCCTCACGACTCAAGTTTCCGATTTGGTCAATAAACAACTGAAGAGTTTTAGTTGAGCCAATGATACTGGTGAAGGCCCGGGCGAATCCGGTGTTAGACAATGTATGGTTGAGAAGTAACTAATTTCAAAATAACATGACTGTGCCAATAATTAACATATTTTCCTATTTTTTCACTAGTGTTATATATATATACATCATCAACTAAACGATCTTACAGTTTTAGTTTGGCTAACAATAAAGATGAAAACCCTGGCGACCCCGATATTACAAATAACACGCGTGATGTCAGCTAATGTATAGCGTATGGTTCAGGAATATATACAATTTCAAAACACCAAAACTCTGCCAATAATTTACATATTCTAATATTTGTTTCAGCATTCTGTTATTCACACTCACATCTTAACACAGAAATTGTTTTAATTGACTTCACTATAAAGATGAAATCCCGGGCGGTCCCGATGCTGCAAATAACACGCGTGATACAAGCTTCAGCGTAATGTAGCGAAGTATCTAAAGTTAGATCAGCAAAAATCTGTTTATAATGAAGATATGTTAACACCATCTTTTTTGTTTTATTTCTTATTCATTAATTAACCCGAGTAGAGTACTTTAACTAAATTGACTTTACAGAGTAATGCCCGGGCGGTCCTAATATTGTAAATAACAAGTCCTGCAGTACTGGTTAACTTCAAATTACAATAACGTATTTTCTTCAGTTTTGTATTTTCCGTTCCTAAAGCTATAAGAATAACTTGTTTTAATCCAGTTAAGCACGCAGGTGAAAGCCCGGGCGGTGTTTTATCGCAAATAACAAACGTTGGGGCTTCTAGCTCTCCAGTGGGCTGTTGCGATGTTACTAATTTCAAATAGTCATAACTCGCTCAAATTTAATTTTCACCATTTCTTGATCATTATATTCATGTTGTTACAAACAATGCAAAATATATAGTTGTAATTGTGTAAAAATGGAGACAACCCCCGGACGGTCTACATATCACTACCGGGCTGTACC
The DNA here is from genome assembly GCF_002113885.1 of Mizuhopecten yessoensis. NCBI lineage: Eukaryota > Metazoa > Mollusca > Bivalvia > Pectinida > Pectinidae > Mizuhopecten > Mizuhopecten yessoensis. The sequence continues at coordinate 252,840 of NW_018408198.1, read as the reverse complement.
GGGCTGTAATTAGTAGCACCGCTCTATACACTTCCTGTTTTGGAGATCGGTCCAAGGTGTAAACAAGTGTCCTGTCGATAGAAGTCCAGTCTGTCCTTTCCGTATCGATATTGGATATTCAAAGGGTGAGTGTAAGGAACTAAGGTGGTTCTGTTACGTACACATCTGTAAATTACACAAACAATGTTTGGTTATATCTGTATATTACTATTTCACATGCACTACACTGTCGACAAAACTTTGCTGTACTAGATATATACACAAACCGAAAGTTGGTATAACTTCTGTAATTCATAACATGTTTAAACGCGACTATATCTTTGTGTTGATAGTGTTATTTCAGGCGATTAGTACAGATAATTGCCTCCTCTTGATCTGTGCTACTTTAAACGGACTTCATTACTAAGACTCAAATGTAAATCAATGGGTTAGCGTTATGTTGATTGAAATGTGTCACGATCATTTAAATCAATGGGTTAGCATTATATTGATTGAAATGTGTCACGGTCATTTAAATCAATTGGTTAGCATTATATTGATTGAAATGTGTCACGGTAATTTAAATCACACACATGGAAGTGTGTTCCTATACATGTAAATGTATATAAAAAATCATTGACACACTAGATTGTCAGAGACGATTGACTGGAAGTTCAAACGTTCTCGTTATAATGATAGACTATAGAATCATGGGAAGGAGAGGAGTTAGGGGGGGTATAACTATAATTGATGTTAGCCTCTTATATACAAACACTACTGGCAGTGAAACTAATCATTATCTGACTGACACCCGACCTCTTCCTCGTTATCAGAAAGTACACCCGACCCCTACTCGTAATCAGAATGATACCCACCCCCTCCTCATTATCAGAATGACACCCCAACCCTCCTCCTAATCAGAATGACACACCGTCCCTCTTTGTTATCAGAATGGCACCCGAACCCTCCTCATTATCAGAATGACACCCAACCCCTCCTCATTATCAGAATGGCACCCGAGGAACCCGCCTCCTCCTCATTATCAGAATGACACCCAACCCCTCCTCATTATCAGAATGGCACCCTACCCTTCATCATTATCAGAATGGCACCCTACCCCTCCTCATTATCAGAATGGCACCCGAGGAACCCGACTCCTCCTCATTATCAGAATGACACCCAACCCCTCCTCATTATCAGAATGGCACCTGACCACTTCCTCGTTATCAGAATGAGAACAGACCCCTTCCTTATAATGAGAGTGACCCCCTTCCCATCCTCATTATATGACTGACACCCGACCTCTTCCTTGTTATCAGAAAGTAGACCCGACCCCTCCTCGTAATCAGAATAACACCTGACCCCTCCTCGTTATCAGAATGATAACCGCCACCTCTTCGTTATCAGAATGACACCTGACCCTTCCTCATTATAAGAATAATACCCGACCCTTTCACGTTACCAGAATAACACCTGACCCCTCCTCATTATCAGAATGACACCTAACCCTTCCTCATTATCAGAAAGACACCCGACCCCTCCTCATTATCAGAATGACACCTGACCCCTCCTCGTTATCAGAATGATACCCGACCCCTCCACGTTATCAGAATGACACTTGACCCCTCCTCATTATCAGAATGATACCCGCCACCTCTTCGTTATCAGAATGACACTTGACCCCTCCTCATTATCAGAATGATACCCGACCCCTCCTCATTATCAGAATGATACCTGACCCCTCCACGTTATCAGAATGACACTTGACCCTTTCTCATTATAAGAATAATAACCGACTCCACGTTATCAGAATGACAACCGACCCCTTCCTTGTAATAAGAGTGATCCCCTCCCCATCCTCGTTATCATAATGACACCCACCCCTTCCTCGCTATCAGATTGACACCTGGCCCCTTCTCATTATCGATATGACACCCGAGCCCTCCTAGTTATCAGAATCACAACAGAACCCTTCCTCGTAACAAGAGTGACCCCCTTCCCATCCTCGTTATATGACTGACACCCAACCTCTTCCTTGTTATCAGAAAGAACACCGACCCCTCCTCGTAATCAGAATAACATCTGACCCCTCCTCGTTATCAGAATGACACCTGACCCCTCCTCGTTATCAGAATGATACCCGCCACCTCTTCGTTATCAGAATGACACCCGAACTCCTTCTCGTTATCAGAATGACACCCGAATCCTCCTCATTATCCATATGACACCCAATCCCTCCTAGTTATCAGAATCACAACAGACCACTTCCTCGTAACAAGAGTGACCCCCTTCCCATCCTCGTTATATGACTGACACCCGACCTCTTCCTTGTTACCAGAAAGTCAACTCAACCCCTCCTCGTTATCAGAATAACACCTGACCCCTCATCGTTATCAGAATGATACCCGCCACCTCGCTGTTATGAGAATGACACCTGACCCCTTCTCGTTATCAGAATCATACCCGACCCCTCCACGTTGTCAGAATGACAACAGACCCTTTTCTCGTAATGAGAGTGACCCCCATCCCATCCTTGTTATCAGAATGATACCAGACCCTTCCTCATTATCAGAATGACACCCGATTCCTCCTCATAATCTGAATGACACCTGACCCCTTGTAATCAGAATGACACACAGCCTCTTTTTGTTACCAGAATGGCACCGAAACCCCTTCTCATTATCGGAATGACAACTGATCCCCTCGTCGTAATCAGATTGACATCAGACACCTCGTTATCAGAATGACACCCGTCCCCCTCATCGTTATCAGAATGATACCCGCCACCTCGCTGTTATGAGAATGACACCTGACCCCTTCTCGTTATCAGAATCATACCCGACCCCTCCACGTTGTCAGAATGACAACAGACCCTTTTCTCGTAATGAGAGTGACCCCCATCCCATCCTTGTTATCAGAATGATACCCGTCCCCCTCCTCGTTATCAGAATGACAACCGACACCTTCTTGTTATCAACATATGACACCCACCCCCTCCTCGTTATCAGAATGTGACCTGACCCCTCCTCAATATAAGAATGACACACGACCCCTCCTCGTTATCAGAATGACACCCGACCCCTCCTCGATATTAGAATGACACCCGACCCCTCCTCGTTATCAGAATGACACCAGACGCCTTCTTGTTATCAGAATGAGACCCGACCCCTCCTCGTTATCAGAATGACACCAGACGCCTTCTTGTTATCAGAATGAGACCCGACCCCGACCCTTCCTTGCTTTCGAAATGACACCCGCCCCCTCCTCGTTATCAGAATGAGACCTGACCCCCTCCTCATTATCCATATGACACCCAATCCCTCCTAGTTATCAGAATCACAACAGACCACTTCCTCGTAACAAGAGTGACCCCCTTCCCATCCTCGTTATATGACTGACACCCGACCTCTTCCTTGTTACCAGAAAGTCAACTCGACCCCTCCTCGTTATCAGAATAACACCTGACACCTCGTCGTTATCAGAATGATACCCGCCACCTCGCTGTTATGAGAATGACACCTGACCCCTTCTCGTTATCAGAATCATACCCGACCCTTCCACGTTGTCAGAATGACAACAGACCCTTTTCTCGTAATGAGAGTGACCCCCATCCCATCCTTGTTATCAGAATGATACCAGACCCTTCCTCATTATCAGAATGACACCCGATTCCTCCTCATAATCTGAATGACACCTGACCCCTTGTAATCAGAATGACACACAGCCTCTTTTTGTTACCAGAATGGCACCGAAACCCCTTCTCATTATCGGAATGACAACTGATCCCCTCGTCGTAATCAGATTGACATCAGACACCTCGTTATCAGAATGACACCCGTCCCCCTCCTCGTTATCAGAATGACAACCGACACCTTCTTGTTATCAACATATGACACCCACCCCCTCCTCGTTATCAGAATGTGACCTGACCCCTCCTCAATATAAGAATGACACACGACCCCTCCTCGTTATCAGAATGACACCCGACCCCTCCTCGATATTAGAATGACACCCGACCCCTCCTCGTTATCAGAATGACACCAGACGCCTTCTTGTTATCAGAATGAGACCCGACCCCTCCTCGTTATCAGAATGACACCAGACTCCTTCTTGTTATCAGAATGCGACCCGACCCCGACCCTTCCTTGCTTTCGAAATGACACCCGCCCCCTCCTCGTTATCAGAATGAGACCTGACCCCCTCCTCATTATCCATATGACACCCAATCCCTCCTAGTTATCAGAATCACAACAGACCACTTCCTCGTAACAAGAGTGACCCCCTTCCCATCCTCGTTATATGACTGACACCCGACCTCTTCCTTGTTACCAGAAAGTCAACTCGACCCCTCCGAAGGTCATTCTCATAACAGCGAGGTGGCGGGTATCATTCTGATAACGACGAGGTGTCAGGTGTTATTCTGATAACGAGGAGGGGTCGAGTTGACTTTCTGGTAACAAGGAAGAGGTCGGGTGTCAGTCATATAACGAGGATGGGAAGGGGGTCACTCTTGTTAGGAAGGGGGTCACTCTTGTTACGAGGAAGTGGTCTGTTGTGATTCTGACAACGTGGAAGGGTCGGGTATGATTCTGATAACGAGAAGGGGTCAGGTGACATTGTCGAAGGACAAATGGGCAGAACAGTTCCCGACTAATGCTGTGATCCAGGATCTTATCAAGCTCAGGGAACGTTCGTCTGAACCACTGTACTGCAAGCCATGCCAGACAAAAGGTGACCTGACAAATCTAGCGAAATTCTGGTGCAAGTCGATGGGCGTGAAATTCTGTGAGACTTGTAAGGTACAACATCATGATATCATGCACAATGATTGTGATATCTTAGATATCACTGGGTACGATAGCAGGAAGACAAAACAGGAAAAGTCAGTCCCTAAATGTGACCAACACGACAAGAAACTGATTTGGTACTGTGAAGACCACAAACGCCTCGGATGCAATATATGTATGATCAAAGACCACAGACGTTGTGATGAAGTGACAACGGCGATTGAATATTTACAGAAGTTAAAAGCTGTGTCACAACTAGAAGAGATGGAGATGGCACTGAAGAAAGGAGTACAGGCCATGACGTCATTAGTGAAGGATTTTAACCATGGTTAAATATCAGGAAATCGCACTGCAAAGCATCAAAGATCTACGCCAAAGTGTCGAAGAACAGCTGAACAAACTTCAGAAGGACGTCACTGATAAGTTAATTACATTGTTTAAAGAGGAGAAGAGGAATATGGAGGCCTCGTCACGACAGTGTGAACGTCTGATGAACAGTATGGTTAATACCATGAAGTCGTCCGTTACCGCCGCAGAGGAAAACGACACTATTGAGGCGATAGTGTTGTATCAGAGAGGACAGGCAGAAGTGGAGTCGTGTAAGGCCCTGGTCACGGAGATGAGCACATCCTTCATGTCCGTCAGCATTAAGCATCAGATTGTTCCCAGACTAGTAACCCTTGGTGATGAGGCGATGGGGAAGGTTGTAATCGAGAGACAACGCCGATGTCTTCCTGGTGATCTTGATTTCCTGTCCGTACCTTTGTCAGATCGTCGTGTGAAAGAAATCGGGAAGTTTAACGTAAAGACTCCGTCAGATAAAGAGAGATGTTGGATAAGTGGAGTGGTGTACCTTCCTAATGAACAGATAGTACTTAGTGATCACAACAACAAGAAGCTGAGGTTGTTTACAGACAAAGGACAGTACCTAGACGAGTTGGTCATTCGTGGATATCCCTTGGACCTGTGTCTGGTAAACAACAACACTGTGGCGGTCGCTGTCTACGGTCGTGGTGGTGTCTGTGTCGTGCAAGTCGAGGACTCAAAACTCTCCCTGTCGTCCGAGATCAACATGCCTAATGGTAAACACTGTTATGGTATAACACATACAGATGGGAGGTTTCTCGTGGGTACAATTGGAGGAGAGGTATACAGTGTGACACAGGACGGAACAGCTGTGTTGTTACATAAGTATAACAACAGCTGTTATACCCTCACACAAGATCCAGTAAAGGGAGACACAATCGTCAGTGTCAGTAACACCATTACAGGGGACGTCGCGGTGTCTAGACTGTCAGCTGACAAACGTCACATGGATGTGATGAAGGTCGGTGTCGTGAGTGATGCTAGGGGAATAGACCTGGACAGGGAGGGTAACATCTACGTGTGCGGTAATAGTTCACACAACGTCGTACAGATGTCTGGGGCCGGGACACACGTCAGGGAGCTGCTGACGTCATCAGAAGGAATGGACTCTCCACAGGCAATAGCTGTTGGTGGTGACAGGTTTTTTGTCTCTTCTACTGGTGGTACGGATGACAATAATTATATCCGTGTTTTTCAACTTTACTAGAAAGAAATTTAAAATCAATACAACAATGGGCTGATCATTTGGACTAATTGTTTACCATAACAATGTCGGATGGACAATGTTTGAAGATACAAACTTGAATTTAAATAATGATATTGTTTCACCACAAAACATCTGTAAATAATACAAAGCGAATGAGATCCGTGACCGTGTTTGGTTCTGATGACGTCACACCCACAGGGTGTGGAAACATTTAACACCACAATAAACCTTTCCGGTCACCTTCCCGTGGATGTTGTCCAGTCATCTTTACTTTGAATTTTGAACATCTGGAAACAATTTCTGAAAACTAACCGTA
>NW_018408198.1:230137-245951 GCF_002113885.1 Mizuhopecten yessoensis | reverse complement strand
ATGTCTGGGGACGGACCACACGTCAGAGAACTGCTGACGTCATCAGATGGAATGAAATCTCCCTGGGCAATAGCTGTTCGTGGTGACAGGTTTTTTGTCTCTTCTACTGGTGGTACAGATGACAATAATTATATCCGTGTTTTTCAACTTTACTAGAAAGAAATTTAAAATCAATACAACAATGGGCTGATCATTTGGACTAATTGTTTACCATAACAATGTCGGATGGACAATGTTTGAAGATACAAACTTGAATTTAAATAATGATATTGTTTCACCACAAAACATCTGTAAATAATACAAAGCGAATGAGATCCGTGACCGTGTTTGGTTCTGATGACGTCACACCCACAGGGTGTGGAAACATTTAACACCACAATAAACCTTTCCGGTCACCTTCCCGTGGATGTTGTCCAGTCATCTTTACTTTGAATTTTGAACATCTGGAAACAATTTCTGAAAACTAACCGTAACTAATAGTTTTGTAAGTTTGTTGGTTCCAAGTTTTTGTTTTTATAACCACATAAAAATATGTAATTTTCATTATTTTTTCCTTCATGATCAAGTTAAACATTTTAAATTGAAATAGTTTTTTGCATTTAACATCCTGGTTTGTTTAGTTTTTTGGTATTTAAGATTTTGGTGACTTCTGATTCTACAGACCAGGAAAATTATATCCGAGTCTTTCAACTCCACTAAACATAATAGAGATGTACACTTGATGGCGTTGCTCACGTGACGTGTATATGTATTATCATAGTCACACAAACAATTAATACAAATAATTTTACATTGCAGTCGTTTTTTATCACATGAAACTTTTTCTTAAAAATTATTATCATACGTTTAACTATGACAATATGAAATCTGATTCCTTATTGTTTTTGTTTTATTTTTTTCCAATTGATGAAAACAGGACGTTTGGTTTATCAGTTTTAAAAATGAAAAATGTCACTTTGTTTTAATTTCTGTGGTCCTGGCCGATTACCATCAGGGTGTAAAAATGGAGTTTTACTGAAAGTTGTTTTTATATTAACCTGCTGGGCAGATTAACAATATAAATATAAAGTGTCCGTTGTTAATTCTGATCTTGTGAAATGGACAGGATACTATTTTGTCGATATCATTTGCTAGTTTTGATGGCACGTGGATATTTTTTTCATACACGTATGTGATCTTTGAGCTTCTAAATGAACAGCCAGAGGATTTTTCTTTACTCAATAAATCACTCTTTCTTTACGTGACATTTTGTTATTTCATTATTTTAGTAGGTCAACTATTTTGATTCGGATATGTCGTCTATTGTTCTTCAAGCTGATCATTTAATTATTGAGTAAGCGATCTTTTGAGCCCGCGATTTTGTACTTCACATTCAATTAGTTATTGAGTAAGCGAGTTTGTCGTGACTTTGTCGAGGCTGCAAGTTTGTCCACTATTAAGTCCGCAAGTTTGTTGGGTATTGCATTTTCAGCTTGTTATTGAGTCTGAGTTTGTCATGTAATGCTCATACACCTATATATTGAGTCCATGACTTTGTCGAGCATAACACATTTAGCTAATTGCTGAGTCAAGAATTGAGTCGATGTTGTCACGGCATATTCCAGGGGTGCAGATGGTGTAAGTGAGCGTAACCCTTGGGCGGAATACTGTGCTTGGTGCCTTTGGCGTGGTATTAAAATGAGGTAGCACTCTAAAGTCAGCATCGTATCCGCTTTAGCGCAAGAAGGCAAATACATCAACATATGTGGGGTTTTTTGATCTCCAGTCTTACGTATCCAGACCTTGGTATTGATTTTCATAGGATTTATCGACATTTACATTAAGTAGAATTATGTACTCTGTAGTTTTTGTTTAACGTCCTATTAACACCTAAGGTCTTTTAAAAACATGCCTCCATGTGTATAAGATGTGCGGGCGGGAGGCAGTATGTTGGGCCGACATTAGAGTGCTACCCCGATGGCACCAAGCATAGTGTCAGCATCGTATCCGCTTTAGCGCAAGAAGGCAAATACATCAACATATGTGGGGTTTTTTGATCTCCAGTCTTACGTATCCAGACCTTGGTATTGATTTTCATAGGATTTATCGACATTTACATTAAGTAGAATTATGTACTCTGTAGTTTTTGTTTAACGTCCTATTAACACCTAAGGTCATTTAAAAACATGCCTCCATGTGTATAAGATGTGCGGGCGAGAGGCAGTATGTTGGGCCGACATTAGAGTGCTACCTCGATGGCACCAAGCATAGTATTCCATACAGTCATATTATATCGGCAACAGGTTAGCCATTTGTTGTCATTACTCTAAACGCTAAGCAGGAAATAAAAACTACCTTCTTAAGGACTTGGGTATGTTCTAGAGATAGAACGCATTGCCGCCCTCACTTTGGCGAACAATCAACATTAATGCCAAAAGTAAGGTATTGTCAGCGGAGGCACTGGACAAAAGATTGTTAGAAAGTAGAGAGAAAATATAAAGATACCATTTAAGGACATGTCACTATATGTGTAATGTATGCGTGCATGTGTAGGCGAGTCTTTGGAGGCAAGGAAACTAGCTATCTGAACAGAACTACAAATGTTTTGCCAATTCGTGACGTCTTCATTATTTTGACATTCGGTTAAATAGACGCACGTGTTAGATTAATGCAGTTTAGATTGACAAACCTGGCGTGTAGTGTTGTCCAGGCACAATGTGAAACGTACTGAATTGTAATTATATTAAGGTAAGCTTGGGATGTATCAGAATTGTAATTATATCAGGTAAGCTTGGGACGTACTAGAACTGTAATTATATCCATGTAAGCTTGGGACCTACTAGAACTGTAATTATATTAGGTAAGCTTGGGACGTACTAGAACTGTAATTATATCCAGGTAAGCTTGGGACGTACTAGAACTGTAATTATATCTAGGTAAGCTTGGGACCTACTAGAACTGTAATTATATCCAGGTAAGCTTGGGACCTACTAGAACTGTAATTATATCCATGTAAGCTTGGGCCCTACTAGAACTGTAATTATATCAGGTAAGCTTGGGACGTACTAGAAATGTAATTATATCCATGTAAGCTTGGGACCTACTAGAACTGTAATTATATTAAGTAAGCTTGGGACGTACTAGAACTGTAATTATATCCAGGTAAGCTTGGAACCTACTAGAACTGTAATTATATCAGGTAAGCTCGGGACGTACTAGAACTGCAATTATATCCAGGTAAGCTTGGGACGTACTAGAACTGTAAAGAACTGTAATTATATCCAGGTAAGCTTGGGAAGTACTAAGTATTTAACAAGGACAATAAAAATAGTGTAAGCAGTGGATTATACTCCCATTCCGTTTTGCCCCTGACCTTTGACCCTTTAACCTTGACCGATGATTACAAGAATCTTATCAGATATAATACTCTATGGATGTACTGAGAAAGCGATTACTATATACTCCTCATTAAGGGAGGTGTGTGTATAATTTTAGCAGGAAAGAGAGTAGTCTGCTTCCATTAAGGTTATCGAACCTGCGATTCCACCCTTTTGCTTAATGGTAGATGGTCCGACTGGGAAGTGCGAGACCGCAGGTTTGATCACTGGGTTGTCGCTGCCAAGTTGGGCAGAAGAAGAGAAATGCAACGGCCAGACCAGGGCTTGAACCCAGGACCCTCCGAACTCTAGAAGGGTGCTCTAACCAATTGAGCTACCTGGTCGCCGGCGATCGACCCAGTTCAGTTCGCTACATAATTAAAGAAAAAAGCAAGGTTTCTAATAAGCAGAACATATAACACCGATTCCTTTAAATGTCCTTTTATTGATCTCACTAAATACACAAGCATGACTTCAACACTCATAAACTTCTTCCATCTCATGATCACTGTAATCTTCACTATAATCCTCGTCACAATATATATTTCTGCCCCGTTCCTTATGATTGTCAACATTTATCTGCACTCTCATCAGTTTTTACATCAGCACCTTTTTTCGTTTCTGACGTTCGCTTGAGGAATCCGTCAAACTCACTGGGAATGAGATGGTCACTGTCTTTGGATACTCGGTAAATGACTCCAGTAAACGGTGCTGTGTACTCGTCATTGATCTGTGGAACAAAACACTACATCGTCACAATCTATAGATTTATAGTTCTTAAGAAGATCTGACAGTTCAGAAGTACTTGAAAAACAATCTAATACTTTTTGAGATATGCGCCTGAAACTCAAAATTGTACCAACATGAACATGTTTTGTCACCATTTCCATTAAAACTGGACATTTCTTGAAATCAGAAGGTGGCAATATAAAAGGGCATTTCTATAAAGTATGACTCACTGATGTGTCAAGTTACTCCTCTACAACATCCACACATGGATGTTGATGACTGTTTGACTATAAGTATTGGATACATGGCGCTAAACCCAAAGTCTATATACACATTTTCACACATTCATATATACACATATATATAGAGAGAGAGTATTATAGAGAAGATGTAGTATATGTTCGAATTAACAGGAGAATACTAGAACCATTTAATACATGTTCACAGAAAATAATACATGTAACTAGAATATCATAGATTTTACCATTTCAATTAATATAGTCTATTTACTTCAATTATTAATAGCCTAGTGTTTGGTTGGAGGCACTTCAAAGACATACTCTAAAGTATGACTCTCTAATGTGTCAAGTTACTCCTCTACAACATCCACACATTAATTTGTATGACTGTTTGACTATAAGTATTGGATACATGGTGCTAAACCCAAAGTGTATCCAGGATATCATACAAATGGACAGGAAAATAGTAAACAAGTAACGCCGCCTCAACTCCCTTGTTGTAGGGACATAAAAAGGGCTGTGAACCTACAATATAAGTTATTGATATTACTACAGTCTCGCCATAAGGGCCTGTGCTTTTTTATTTGGAAACGTATGCAGCATTTGCACAAATTTGAGAAAAATGATGTGTTTTGTTTTGATCATGACATTTTGATTTTTGTTTGGGTTGATCCCGGGGGGTAGTTTTATTTTCGCAAATTTGGCAAAATATGCAGTGAATTGGGGAAAGTACAGCTTCAATTATCTTGGCCCTCAATGTACCAAAACACCTACTATAAGTGTGATATGTAGTGTTAATGATAGGGACAACTCATATTCCCCTGTGATTGGTGAATTAGGGAAAACATGGCTTAAATTATGTCGGCCCTAAAAAACACGATATAGGTGTGACATGTACCCTCAATGAAAGTGTGAACTCCTCTTTCCCCGTGACTGGTTCCTCTGGCATTGTGATGGAACTTTCCGTCGCTTCTATCCCCTGTCAAAGTTCAAACCAAAAGTTCAATACATGAGAGATGAGAATCATTTATGTTGCTCACACAACAGAACTGCTATGATATTGAAATTATTGAATGATCTAGATTACATGGTTTATTACTGGCACTGAAGAAGACACAACCCGTACAGTATGTTCAATTTTGATGTGATAGAATAGGTATAATCAACAAATGTTTGTATGAAACGTAAATAATGAACTAAGATAAACGTAGCGTTGTTTAATTAGTTTTTCCAACATTTTCCTTCCCTGGAAACATATTCACCAATTAGGCCCTTACATGTTAATTAATTTTCAAACATTTTCTCATCCTCGTTACATATTCCACCATTATACATTTACATGTTAATTATTTTTTAAACAATGTAGATTATGGTCGATGGTAAAATATACTGTCACCACATATTAAACCGCCTTTTTAGCCCTCCATAATAAGGGTAATTTATCCCTCCATAATAAGGGTAATTTAGCCCTCCATTATAAGGGTAATTTAGCCCTCCATAATAAGGGTAATTTAGCCCTCCATAATAAGGGTAAATTCATTATGACATTGAATATTATTTCACAGCATACTTTATATTGTCATCGATGTGAAGGGCAAAACTTACACTCGATGGTGATAGATTTTACCGGTAATGGGAGACTATCTGACTTGGCCCAAATTTTCCGGGTTTATAGTAACATGAGGAAACATTCGTATACTTTTCTTATCAGTTGCTTACCGCCTTCCAGAGAGCAACCATCACGTGTGTCGGCGTCAGCTCGGTGTCGGTAGCCTTACTCAGGGCGATGGGCAGACGCATCCCTGTCAGATCATTTACGGTCTACAAGGAAAACATAAAACTGTAGACATGTTAATTTCATATTTTGACCTCTTCATGGAATAATATGAGAATTTGGTTTTATTGTAAAATAGTGGCAGTATAACAAGATTGCATTGAAGTTGGTTTTGATGTAAGGTTTAATGACACTTGTGCTAAAAATTAAACAAGAGGCCAAGAGGGCTTGTATTGCTCACCTGGATATTTGATCAATCATTGGAAATTTCTCAATAAAAGTACTTTTGCAAATATTTCCATATATGGAGTCTCCTTGGCTTCAGAATGTTCCGGACTAATTACAATTTTATACTACACTATCTCAGCATGCTACTGGTCAAATATCACCACCCAGTGCCTCCTGGTATTGCGGAAGAAGATGTTAAAAGATACGTTCATATTTGACCCCTATGACTGTAAAAGTATGTCAAGGTCATTTATTAGTGGAAACTTTATAGCAATTCATGCCAGGTGCCTACTGGCCAAGTATCATTACTCTTGGCCTCCTGGTAAATCAGAAGATGTTTAAAAGAATTTTATTACATATTCGACCCCTGTGACCTCAAAAGTAGGTCAAGGTAATTTATTTTCAGAAACTTTATACGACTTTGTCCCAGGTACCATCTGGCCAGGTATCAGTACTCTGAACCTCCTGGCTATTCAGAAGTTGTTTAAAGGTTTTCAACACTTTTTATTCTTGTGACTTCAAAAGTAGGTCAAGATCATTTATTTGAGGAAAGCTCTAGGTACCTACTGGAAAAATATAATTACACTGCCTCCTGGTTATTGCAGAAAAAGTTGTTTAAAGGTTTTTACATATTTGACCATTGTGACCTTGGAAGTAGGTCAATGTCATTTATTTCAGGAAACGTTATAGCACTCTGCCAAAGGTACCTACTGGCCAAATATCACGGCTGTAGGTCCTTAAAAAGAAGTCGTTTGAGGGAAAAGTTGACGGACAATGGACAACACACCATACCATCAGCTCAACAAAGTGCCAGTTGAGCTAAATATACTAAGTATTCCTACATCCCAGAGTAATTTCCTATCAAAAAAAAATTGATCACAGTTTCAAGAGAAACAAGAGCATCGCAAACGGATGCATAATACGCCCGTCTGAATATATCGAATGACGACTTGAAACCTGTAGCAAATCACATGCAATTCTTGATGAAATATCTGATCTTTTTACCTGATAATCTCCGTGTAAATGTACAGCGTCTTATATCATAAATGAAGTTTATAATCTCTGATATCATTTGCCAATCACAGTTGCTGACAAAAATAATTTTAAAATGGTCTTTCTGGTGCTTTAATCCGATTAATTAAAAGTTTCACCCTTTCTTACCTTTATTACCACCTTTACAGGTAAATACTGAAGCAACTTTAGAATTGAAAACGTTAATGTAAAATAGAGACAATAACGAACAATTTTCATATTACTCTTATTCACATATAACATATATTTTTCAAGTTATGCACATTTGAAAAATCAAGTAAATTAATTTATATTTCAACAATTAATTCAGCAGTGGTGCCCCTTTACATAGAAATTATTCACATATAACATATATTTTTCAAGTAATGCACATTTGAAAAATCAAGTAAATTAATTTATATTTCAATAATTAATTCAGCAGTGGTGCCCCTTGACATAGAAATCAATGTAGCAGCATAAAGGGTTAAAAAAAACTCCCGCTTTCTTTCGCAGCATTTTGGATTCCTGCTAAATGTCCCCGACGGAAAATCACTCTCCACTTGCCGCATATGTTTCGTAGATTTAAGTTACAAGCCAGTGAACACATCAAACATGGCGACACATTTGAAGAGGAAGCATAACATTTCGTCATCCTGTATCGTATCAAAATGTATCGTATCGTGGGTAGATATCGTGATACGTATCGTATCTGGCATAGGTGTATCGTTACAGCCCTAGATTTTTGTTTGTAAAATTAAATCCATATTGTCCCTTAGACCCCACATGAACATTCATGCCAAACATAAGGACAATAACACATGATCTGACTGAACTGTACACCACTGAAGAAACTTGCACCTAAACTTTAACCATACGGGCAGACGGAACGACGGACGGATGCAAACGCTATACCATAATACGTCCGTCGAAATTTGACGGGCGTATAATTATTCAATTCATTGAAGCAAAGGGTAGACAACTCTGCTCATACCTGTTCTGCTCTAATAATAACTAACTGCTGTTTTTCTTTAGCTTTCTTAGCGTTCAGGCCTCGCTTCTGAAAAAGAGAACATTATACAGTAGTTCAATGGGAGAAAACGACAACAGTGTTTTAATTCACAGTGGAATACAGCAGATCTTGTGAAACAGATGTTGACTTGTGAAATACAGCAGATCATGTGAAAGAGATGTTGACTTGTGAAATACAGCAGATCTTGTGAAAGTCATGTTTACTTTCCATTCAAACCCATACTAACAAATAAAAAAAAATCCATGTCTGGAGATTTAAAACTGTCCAATACATCTAAAGTAAACTGTAGCTTCTGAAGTTAATATCTGTATTATAAACCTCGTATAGACTGTCATTGAAAAAAGAATATTGATATGTATGTGTAATACATTTAATATATAGAATATCTCTAAAGCAAATACAAAGTAAAACTAAAACATTTTAGATATAATAACTCACAACTTATTTTCCATATCTCCGAATTTCAGACATATTTGTCATTTTTCCTTACATTTCATATTTCATCTTTCTGTCTTTGCATCTTAAAACTCCTATACAATGACAAAATATCGCCTGACACACTGAAGCAGTGTTATGATGTCATACAGGGTGTTTGATTAACATTGTAATATAAAAATTCATATATTTAACACATCAGACACCTTAATTATCGTCAGTTACCTTTATCAGATCATCATAGAGCTCCAGGTTGGCTTCAGTTGCAAATACCGCTTGCCCCATAGGAAACAATTTGTGGTAAAATAGAGATTGATTGAGATATAATACATCTCCAGCTCTACCGGTATCTGTGAGAGACAAAATTAATACTGTTACCACTATATACAATCCCCAGCTCTACCAGTATCTGTGAGGGACAAAATTAATACTGTTACCACTATATAAAATCCCCAGCTCTACCAGTATCTATGAGAGACAAAATTAATACTGTTACCACTATATACAATCCCCAGCTCTACCAGTACCGTGAGAGACAAAATTAATACTGTTACCACTATATACAATCTCCAGCTCTACCAGTATCTGTGAGAGACAGAACTAATNCCACCTCTACCAGTATCTGTGAGACAGAACTAATACTGTTACCACTATATACAATCTCCACCTCTACCAGTATCTGTGAGACAGAACTAATACTGTTACCACTATATACAATCTCCTGCTCTACCAGTATCTGTGAGAGACAAAATAAATACTGTTACCACTATATACAATCCCCAGCTCTACCAGTATCTGAGAGACAGAACTAATACTGTTACCACTACATACAATCCCCAGCTCTACCAGTATCTGTGAGAGACCAAAATAATACTGTTACCACTATATACAATCTCCGCCTCTACCAGTATCTGTGAGACAGATCTAATACTGTTACCACTATATACAATCTCCTGCTCTACCAGTATCTGTGAGAGACAAAATTAATACTGTTACCACTATATAAAATCCCCAGCTCTACCAGTATCTATGAGAGACAAAATTAATACTGTTACCACTATATACTGTGAGGGACAAAAATAATACTGTTACCACTAGATACAATCCCCACCTCTACCAGTATCCGTGAGAGACAGAAATAATACTGTTACCACTATATACAATATACTGTTACCACTATATACAATCTCCAGCTCTACCGGTATCTGTGAGAGACAGAACTAATACTGTTACCACTAGATACAATCCCCACCTCTACCAGGATCTGTGAGAGACAGAACTAATACTGTTACCACTACATACAATCTCCACCTCTACCAGTATCTGTGAGACAGAACTAATACTTTTACCACTATATACAATCTCCTGCTCTACCAGTATCTGTGAGAGACAAAATTAATATTGTTACCACTATATACAATCCCCAGATCTACCAGTATCTGTGAGGCACAAAAATAATACTGTTACCACTATATACTATCTCCGCCTCTACCAGTATCTGTGAGACAGATCTAATACTGTTACCACTATATACAATCTCCACCTCTACCAGTATCTGTGAGAGACAGAAATAATACTGTTACCACTATATACAATATACTGTTACCACTATATACAATCTCCAGCTCTACCAGTATCTGTGAGAGACAAAATTAATGCTGTTACCACTATATACAATCCCCAGATCTACCAGTATCTGTGAGGGATAAAAATAATACTGTCTGTGAGGGACAAAAATAATACTGTTACCACTAGATAGAATCCCCACCTCTAACTATATACAATCCCCACCTCTACCAGTATCTTTGAGACAGAACTAATACTGTTACCACTATATACAATCTCCAGCTCTACCAGTATCTGTGAGAGACAAAATTAATATTGTTACCACTATATACAATCCCCAGATCTACCAGTATCTGTGAGGGACAAAATTAATACTGTTACCACTATATAAAATCCCCAGCTCTACCAGTATCTATGAGAGACAAAATTAATACTGTTACCACTATATACAATCTCCGCCTCTACCAGTATCTGTGAGACAGATCTAATACTGTTACCACTATATACAATCTCCTGCTCTACCAGTATCTGTGAGAGACAGAACTAATACTGTTACCGCTACATACAATCCCCAGCTCTACCAGTATCTGTGAGACAGAACTAATACTTTTACCACTATATACAATCCCCACCTCTACCAGTATCTGTGGGAGACAGAACTAATACTGTTACCACTACATACAATCCCCAGCTCTACCAGTATCTGTGAGAGACAGAACTAATACTGTTACCACTACATACAATCCCCAGCTCTACCAGTATCTGTGAGACAGAACTAATACTGGTACCACTATATACAATCCACAGCTCTACCATTATCTGTGAGACAGAACTAATACTGTTACCACTATATAGAATCTCCACCTCTACCAGTATCTGTGAGAGACAGAAATAATACTGTTACCACTATATACAATCCCCACCTCTACCAGTATCTGTGAGACAGAACTAAAACTGGTACCACTATATACAATCCACAGCTCTACCATTATCTGTGAGACAGAACTAGTCCTGTTACCACTATATAGAATCTCCACCTCTACCAGTATCTGTGAGAGACAGAACTAATACTGTTACCACTATATACAATCTCCAGATCTACCAGTATCTGTGAGGGATAAAAATAATACTGTTACCACTATATACAATCCCCAGCTCTACCAGTATATGTGAGAGATAGAACTAATACTGTTACCACTATATACAATCCCCACCTCTACCAGTATCTGTGAGGGACAGAACTAATACTGTTACCACTATATACAATCTCCAGCTCTACCAGTATATGTGAGAGACAGAACTAATACTGTTACCACTATATACAATCTCCAGCTCTACCAGTATATGTGAGAGATAGAACTAATACTGTTACCACTATATACAATCCCCACCTCTACCAGTATCTGTGAGGGACAGAACTAATACTGTTACCACTACATATAATCTCCAGCTCTACCAGTATCTGTGAGGGACAGAACTAATACTGTTACCACTATATACAATCCCCAGCTCTACCAGTATATGTGAGAGATAGAACTAATACTGTTACCCCTATATACAATCCCCACCTCTACCCTAATACTGTTACCACTATATACAATCTCCAGCTCTACCAGTATATGTGAGACACAAAAGTAATACTGTTACCACTATATACAATCCCCAGATCTACCAGTATCTGTGAGGGACAAAAATAATACTGTTACCACTAGATAGAATCCCCACCTCTACCAGTATCTGTGAGAGACAGAACTAATACTGTTACCACTATATACAATCCCCTGCTCAATCAGTTTCTGTGAGAGACAAAAATAATACTGTTACCACTATATACAATCCCCTGCTCAATCAGTTTCTGTGAGAGACAAAAATAATACTGTTACCACTAGATCGAATCCCCACCTCTACCAGTATCTGTGAGACAGAACTAATACTGTTACCCCTATATACAATCCCCAGATCTACCAGTATCGGTGAGGGACAAAAATAATACTGTTACCCCTATATACAATCCCCTGCTCAACCAGTATCTGTCTCCGCCTCTACCAGTATCTGTGAGACAGAACTAATACTGTTACCACTATATACAATCCCCTGCTCAACCAGTATCTGTGAGAGACAAAAATAATACTGTTACCACTATATACAATCCCCACCTCTACCAGTATCTGTGAGACACAAAAGTAATACTGTTACCACTATATACAATCTCCACCTCTACCAGTATCTGTGAGACAGAACTAATACTGTTACCACTATATACAATCTCCACCTCTACCAGTATCTGTGAGACACAAAAGTAATACTGTTACCACTATATACAATCTCCACCTCTACCAGTATCTGTGAGAGACAAAGCCCTACCTCTCTGACCCCTCCGGCCCCAAGGATCATACTTATTTCATTTATACAAAATATAACCTTAAATCTTACTCTAGAGATACCTCAAAGCAAATACGCATGGTTACAACTTTTTGCGACATTTATGAGGAGTAGGAATTTGAAGCAAAAATGCTTTTAACTTATTCATCCCTGAAGACATAAGGCCATAATAAATTATTTGCTAGATTCTCATCCCCGCCCACCCCCTCTTTGAGGCCCCGCCCCAATTATTTTTATTTGCGAAAAAAAAAACGAAAATACGAAATCCAGATTTTTTTTCCATTTTCCGCTTCAAAAATTAGTTTTATATTATCAATTTCCGGTTGTAGAAAACTCGTCGTCTGCAAGTATGGTTTATGTAATTCTAAAGCTGAAACGGCAACTTGCCGTTCTTAAAGATTGGTATGGGTGTTCAGTAGCCGATACTATAACAAGTATTNTTCTAAAGCAACACATCTACCGGCAAAGCATGGGAACGTCGTAAATGACAAACTGAGAATGTACAATGATATAATCGACTGGTTACACGATCAGAAAGTTGGATTTATCAGTACAAATACGGAAACAATTCCATTCTTTTCTTTCCTCACACTGCAAAATCAGGCATTATATGTTCTGTGTCAAAAAGTGTGGGAAGGCAACCTGCACTCTTTGTAAACGACCAAACTTACCTGCAGATACTTTTGAAGGTCTTCACTTTCTGCCAGACCCAGAACCTGATACTGGTGACAAGTACAAGTCCTTTGATCAGTTATATGGACACGAAACTAGTGAAAAGCACAGGCCCTCACTAGGACACAAGCCAGGTCCTGGGCGTGGTATGCCATTCTCACCCACCGCCCAAACTGCTTAAAATGTTGAAATGGTGATATACTGTTCTGAATGTGACAAGCCTCGTGTTCTCTACTGCAAGCATGTTGTAAGAGGAAAGAAAAGAAAGGAATTGCAAACTATGTTGGGCGATTTGTCGTACACGTGTGGTTCTGATTTTGCTGATGTAGAAACCGAACAAGAAAATGTGTTAAAATCAGTGTTTGTAAGAAAAAATCTGACATGTGATGGGCCAGTTGAACTGGCCTATTTCTCTGCTGGTTTCGAAGCAGTATGCTTCCATTGTGGCACAGATGACAATGTGGCTACATCTGAGGAAAACTACCCCATATGCCAGAACTGTTTGACCAATGGCAAGGTCACTGTAATTAAAAGAGGACGATATGTGAAAAAGTAATGTGGTGTGTATTCATACCAAAAGTTAGTACAGATATATATGTGTACTGAACAGTGAAATGGTGTTCAATGTGTATACTGCATACTCAAAGTTGTTATTAACAAAAAATAAAGATAAATGTACACTGAACATGCGCCTTTATTTCACTATTTTAACACATTTGGAACCATTTGAAATTTTAGGAAAAATAAAAAATAAAAAATAAAATTCGCCCCCCCGCCCCAATTTTGAAAAGAATTTGGATGAGAATCTAGCAATTAATTTATTATGGCCTAAGTGGGTGACACCCTGGATGTGATTTCATTGGTCAATCTTTGTTCTATTACGTCACATAACAGTGCTTTTCAACATCATTTTCCATTGTGACGTTATGCTCCATGGCCATTGTTTTCCCTATCAGAAACACACATGATGCATTTTCCACAGGAAAAATGTGTTTTTTAAGATAAAATATGAACGTTATTGGAGATTAGATATCACATTTATCTTACTCTGGCTAATTAATTTTCTAATTGTAAAAGACATTCAGTAAACCTCCTGTCTTTATATAAATTGGAAATTAACTAACTCAAGTTAGATAAATATGATAACCAACCATCACTCGTTTGGGAACCTCTATATATCACTCTCCTATTTGTATAACCCATATAAAAATATTTTTTTCTAGATAAAATTGGTTTTCTATCCTAAATTTTTCAGCGTGCTAAAATACAGGAAACACACATATTTTTTGGTTTGGCCTAAGAATTAAAACTTACGTCTGACATTCTGAATGAGGATGGCCTTGGCTTTGACTAAGTAATTGTCCTTGCGGCTGTTGGAAACTTTGTAGATGAAGTGACGTGTCTTGAGACGCGCTTGTTTGGTGCTCTTGTGCAGTGGTAACGGGTTCAACCTCTCCATTACCACAGCTGTCTGCATAAAAAAACACCAACAAATAATTCAAAAAAATAATATATCAACTTATTCGTCCATAATTGCTACAAGTTTCATCATTTGTATAGATCTCCTCCTATGGTCATTTTTATGACACAACCACCAAGTGTCTGCCTCTTTTTGTCAATACATCTTAGTTAGGCTTTCCATTCAGCTCTATTACTATAATACTAAAAGTTTGGTTTGTTTGTGTTTTACGTCCTATTAACAGCCATGGTCATTTAAGGACGTGCCAGGTTTTGGTGGTGGAGGAAATCCAGAGTTCCCCGAGAAAAACCACCAACCTATGGCCAGTACCTTGCGACTGCCCCACGTAGGTCTCAAACTTGCGACCCAGTGGTGGAGGGCTAGTGGTAGCAGACTGTCAGACGCCTTAACCACATCAGATAGGTCAGGGACTGAGGTGGCCATGTGGTTAAGGCATCTGACATTCTGCTACCACAAAGCCCTCCACCACTGGGTCGCGGGTTCGAGGCCTTCATGGGGCAGTCGCCAGTTACTGGCCATAGGTCGGTGGCTTTTCTCCGGGAACTCTGGCTTTCCTCCAATAC
This sequence comes from Mizuhopecten yessoensis, assembly GCF_002113885.1. Classification (NCBI taxonomy): domain Eukaryota; kingdom Metazoa; phylum Mollusca; class Bivalvia; order Pectinida; family Pectinidae; genus Mizuhopecten; species Mizuhopecten yessoensis. Next base: position 230,486 of record NW_018408198.1, on the reverse strand, counting down.
CAAAACCTGGCACACCCTTATATAAATGACCATAGCTGTTAATAAGGCGTAACACACAAACCAACCAAACAGATACATCTTGAGAAGTACTCCACCAATAGGTCAAATAAAGGTCAGTGTGACCTACATTTTCCTCCACAGCTTTTTTTTAGACATTTACTTAATCTTTCAAAGTTCACAGAAAATGAACTGTACAGATGGACAGAATGATTAATAAGATAAACACTTAATGTCTTTCAACACTTTAGACCATAATAGACTTATCCAGATCAATGCAAGTTTATTAAAGTTACATAGGCCAGGGGTGAAAGGGTTAATGCCCCCCCCCCCCCCCCCCCCCCCCCCCCCC
>NW_018408198.1:178594-228812 GCF_002113885.1 Mizuhopecten yessoensis | reverse complement strand
GAGAATCAGTGACAAACCTAACTCTTCCTGTCTGAGAGGTTAAGGGGCGAGAATCAGTGACAAACCTATCTCTTCCTGACTGAGAGGTTAAGGGGCGAGAATCAGTGACAAACCTAACTCTTCCTGACTGAGAGGTTAAGGGGCGAGAATCAGTGACAAACCTTACTCTTCCTGTCTGAGAGGTTAAGGGGCGAGAATCAGTGACAAACCTTACTCTTCCTGTCTGAGAGGTTAAAGAGGTGGGGATCAGTGACAAACCTTGATGAGCACCCTATTTAATATTTAAGCCTTACCCTGACTGGCTGAGAGTTAAGGGAGGTCGGCATCAATCGCTGCAGACAGTTTGGACAAGGCTGAAGGCTCAGTGAGTTCACCACCTTGGCATTTTGTAGTAAAGAACGAAACATGATCACAGTTATCTGAAAAATAATGAAATCATTAGTAAACACCTGGATCTTTGTGACTGTTGGAGAGTTATTCAAACTGTTAAGTCCAATATTAAAGGGGCATCACGGTGAATTAACATTTTTTTTTCTTTTTTTCAAATACTACATAAACATATCAAGTGAGACTCCTTATGGAAAATAACGATCGGATTTGGCTGAAATAGATTCATAAAAATGATTAAATCTAAGAAAATCATCGGTATTTCTACCTGTCTGACCAACGTTTTGTTCAGGGATTTCCCTCTACTAGCGCATGAGCATAGCACACCATTCCTTTGTAAACAAAATGACTGGCTGTATGAAGTAAGCGAAAGAAAAGTGTCGTAACGTGTCAGCTACGAAGCGAAAAGTTGCCAAATGGTCAAAAGATAGCGCAAGGAGTATGTTACGGAATCATTATTGCAGGTGGGAAGTATTCAAAGGAGAAAATAACTGCCCTAGCAGTTAGTATGGTGCATGTAATCTTCCGGATAGCCGGTTAAGCTGAAATGGAATCGACAGAAATGCTAGCTCTGTTTATGTTTTGAATAAATATCTAAAACTATTAACCTCGCTAGTATCTTTGTCCGAGTTTGAACAGATTTGACAGTCTTTTATGCTTTTACACAAGAGTAAATCTGACAGATATCAACAGAAAATAGCATGCAACATTTAAACCGATAAATCGAATATGAATTTATCTATTGGTTAATTTGAATTGGTTGTACAATAGATTGTTTTTCGATTATAATCTATTATAGGAACAACACTATAAAACAGTCTGCCATACCCTACTACATGTATATTGTCACAGGTACTAGCCTTGTCTGTCAACATACCCATGATACAAACAAAGTTGCTTACTCTGTCCCACTAGTAATTCAGATGAACCTGTTCACGAAAACTTGCGATGTTGTCATAACAGTTCATAAAACCATGCCGGGAGCAGTACTCTGGGTCGACAGTAAAATGATTTTTCTTTAATTTGATATATGATTTACCATATATCATGCAGTATATTTTTTGGTAGACTTCATAAAACATAGATTGAATAGCATACAGGCTGATCGTTGAGGTCACAAAAGACAGAGAAAACGGCTGTCTCCATTCAGATTTCCTATTGTCACTCTCTGACTCAGGCCATCTTGAAAACTGGACTCGGGTTTCCAACATGATAATGTGAGATGGCCTACACCTAAGATTGTTTCCTATTGTAGAAACACTGTACTGGCATTGACTAGCATACATGTTGTGCGTTTGGGCTACCCACTAGGGATTCAGCGTGTCATCGTGGGAACAGCACAGATGTTTCATGAATTCTACCGAAAATTGGCTTGCATGATATATTGGAAATCAATCAACAAATTAAGGAAAATTTATTTTCCTGTCGATATAGACTGCTCCAGGAAACTGTTAGCAACCTTGGGCATGCATGTTCGTTTATGCTGAACAACCGGTTTTTCCGTTGATAAATGTAACAATTATGTGATTTAACCTGTGGTTTAACCGTTTAAACAAAAACGGCCCTTATTTATATTAATGGTGTATATGGTAGACGAGGCTAGTAACGTTACCACACCATTTTTTAGAAGTCACGGTGCAGGTAAAATCTCCGAATCTAGACGGAATAGAAGTTGAGCAGCCGACATACATGTCCGCGCAAGTACTTGGCATGAATAAAGCAATACCTGTGTCCCTTTGCTTACTAACGAACTGTTGAACGATCGGGAAGCATCCAGTCCATGGAAGAAAATGTGCGGACGGTTCAAGTTCAATCAAGACCGATATCAATAATAAGCTTTTGCATCACACCGATATTCCTTAGAAAAGAAACATTCTAAAGATCCAGACAATTCAGAGAAGGGAATATTTTATTTTATCCAATCAAAACGCCTCATCATCAGTTTTCCGGTACATCAAAACAAAGATGGTAGGTAGTGGGTGTTCCCGAATTAGTTCACCGGTTTATGTCAGTTAAAACGTAGATGGTGCTGTACTAAGGAATTTGTTTTACACATCGCTAACTTTATTTCTCTGGTTTCATTGTGCTGTTAATGATTGTTAGAAAGACAGTAAATAATAGTCATCAGTACAGTACTCAGTAGAACCCCATATTCATATGATAGCTGACAGTTACAATGGCTTGTCACGAGGATCGCTTTCGTTTATTGTGGATCAGTGTTGATTGTGCGTGATGATGTTTCAGGCCAAAACTGACAAGAAATATGCATTAAGATTATCTAATCGATCTAATTATATCACATTCGCTTTATATCATATTTGCTTAATGTCACAAATTAATCATGATATCAAGAGAAATACAATGTGTGAGCTAAAAACCCATTGATATGTGTTAATAATTATTTTGCAGAGGTTCCGATTCTGCGGAGATTTAGATTGCCCAGATTGGGTACTGGCTGAAATCAGTATCCTGGCTCGAATGGTAAGACAGCTGCAAGTATAATAAAGTTAATGAAGAGACCATTATGTTGAATGTCAATGTTGATGCTATTTGAACGACACACATAAAGCAATTGTTGAGATGAAAGAAATATTGAGAAGAGAAATGTTTGCTATTGTTAATGACCCTCTGCAACACCCTTCTGTACAGGAGAAAGAGAAATGTATTGTCAGATTGGGACTTGAACCAGGGACCCTACAAACTCTAGACACGTTTCACCAATTGAGCCATGGCTGTCAATTAAAGATAGACCAAGTCAAGTTCCGCTTACATCAGTTCTCCCCCCCCCTACACACACAAACACAGGGAAAATCTGGCCATTTTTAACAAACAAAATTTCAATATCAAAATTAAGAGGTGCCATTCTATGTAAAATTTAAAAAATAAATGGATCATGGAAGGGTCAATTCAGTTTTGAGTGGTCAATGGCCCCCCTCCAGGATTATCCCTGCATAAATGCACAGACGCAACACATGAACCTAAATCTTCAATTATATTAGATTTAACTCATTCAACCCTGAAATTTCATAATGAACTATTCCAACCTATGAATTGGAGGAGTTCAAATGTGTCTTCAGGTGTGAATGAGTTAATACATGTTGCCCATCCTTTGTCCTTATGAGTCTAAACTCTCTCCTTTATACCATCCTATTACTATACCCATAATATTAATTCTCCAAAAATTGTACATGATGGATAGCTATAGGAACTTTCAGGTTTGATGCCAGATTATTTTTTATAAAATAAAACATTGTTTTTCATTTTCAGACATCAGTGAAGATGAAATTGCTTTGTATACAAGTCATAAAGGATCTTCTGGACGAAGGAATTGATGTAAGATGTTGGAGGCACGGTAGTCTAGTGGTAGGACGCCGAGCTCGTGACCGAAGGGTTGCAAGTTCGAGTCACGTCATTGTCATGTATCTTTGAACAAGATACTTTACTTTGCTTGTTCCAGTCTTAACTCAGCTGTAAATAAGAACCTTGAATTATTATTATTATCATTAAGGTTGCAAGTTAGATTGTATTTAGTTTTATATTGATGTAGAATCGGAAACTTTATTTCTCCATTCACCACTGCTTTCTATGTCAATGGTAACAGAAGACCATTAACCCATTCACCCCTGATGACACATTTGAACTCTTCCAATTGGAAGGTTGGAATAGTTCATTATGAAATTTCAGGGGTGAATGAGTTAATGTAATATGGATTATATATAAGCTAACAGAGTCCTATGTTACCAAGTCTGACAAACCAGAGGAGCATCTCTCCAAAACAATTTTTGTTTGTTTCTGTTTTGGCAAATCTTTTTTTATATAAACTTGATTCACTTTACAACAATTATGAAAGTATTTGCAAATAATTTAATTAATTTGAAGTATAGTTTTACATTGTGACTCTGTAAACAAACAAAAGGTCACTGTAGTATATATTTTTTTGTATATAACAATATTTTAAAATATTGGACAAAATAATTCATATTTCTTTGGCTCTTCAAAAATGAAGCCAAGCAGGCAAACTTATATATTTCACAATAGTGTAACAGCTAAGGAATTTGAAAGAAAAACACTGCCTTACTGGCAAGCTAGCTTTTCTATAACCCGGGGACCCCCTCACTAGTTCGAGCGAGGTCAGTAGTTTGATGGATGACTGCCTGCAAGTTACATTTCCTCAAAAACTACATGTAGAGACAGCATTTCTTTCACAGTGCTTATCTAAAAACCTTTAGAAAATGTAAGGGTAGACATTAGGGCATTAATCGAATCACTGAACTATTTAATTATTTCTATTTTACTTTAGTTGAAATATGGTCAAATAGATATATACTGTCACTTCACTTTCACTGTTTGTTAGAGTCAATTAGTAGTGTTATCCCTTTGATAAAGGGAGATAAGCCTTGTAGTTTACTGTAATGGTTGTCTTCGGTATGTATATGTCTATAAAGCTGAATTGTCTTATTATACCTGGAACAATATCTAATGTAGAGTTCATATTCTTGTTTCCTCGTTTTATTTCAGTATGAGAAAGTCTACAAGCTGACGTCCGATGCAAAGTTTGGTAAGTATCGTGTACTCAAAATGCATTTTCATATTTAGACCGTTATTTAAACCTAAATCAAATAACACACACATAGGGGGGCTGAGGGTGACCACTGGATAATTTGTCATGTGCATAACCAGGGGTGCGGACGGCCCTGCTGAAACTTAAAAGGCTGACTATCGCTAGTTTGCATTATTTCTATACAAAGTCCATTCACGCATATAATTGGCGCGGTGGATAGCGCACTCGCCTGTAAAATGATTATAATGGATGTACTTCGGTACAAGGCGCCAATGAAACATATACATATTTTAAGACGTCTAAATTTCTAGACGACCGTAATATGTGTACTTTGTATATGACATTATTATTTTCAATGTCTTAAGTATGTGTACTCTATTGAGGAGGTCACAAATAAATTCAAATCGCCTGAAGAGCCTCAATATTGGTGAAAGTACTAGTGAGATTTAGTCTTCAGTGTTTTGTTTGATTTATACATACTGGGTATATATACCCATACTAGAACACGAAATGATGTGGACAGTGTGGAAAAAAAGAAGTTGAATTTCCGGAGCAGTCCGCTCCTTTAACAAGAGACAGACAAACACTTTACCATACATTACAAAAAAATATACATTAGAATACCAAAATGGAACAGTGGGTTTTTCACAAAGTAATGTAAGTATGTTCATTAGGGGTGAATCCCGGGAATTCCTATAAAAAATTGGACAAGTCATCCAAACAAATAAAAAGTCGTAAAACCTGTTTCTTCCAGGGTATAAATACAAGTTAGGGAGTCAAAAATTTAAAACTGGATATTAGGTACTGTACACAGAAATTCTGGCCCAGTCAAACTTTCACCCTTCGCCCAGGAAATCAATTCATTATCAACTCCACCCTTCACAGAATTGGGTCAAGGTCACGCTGGGCCTGGGTAGTCCTTTGACTGGAGCTCCGACAAAATAGTGTTTTTCTTATATATTATTACACGTTTTGAAGTATAATTTTTGGATTACATACCTCATAAGTGGATAGTTTATCCCTTATCAGTATCTGTTTTCTTGAACTTTTGATGGAAATGTGTGTTTTGGACGTTTTGAGTTAGGACAATGGCCTGACACCCTACCTAGTGACTACTGCTCACAGCACACTCTATTCTAACTACATGGACTTGTATATGTTGACTTGATATATATGTATTAATACTCAGTGGAAACCATGGCCAACAGAAAGCACAGTATGGGAGGAGCAGCCGGGGTTAAGACCAGGGGAGCGGATAAGAATATTGAGGACAGACTCGATGAGATTACATCCTTGTTAACTACGCTCATAACAAAGGCAGACTTTGATTCCAAGATGAAGAAGTTGAAAGAAACCATACGAGAGGAAAATAGAGAACTGGTTGAAGAACTCAAAGGGAGAGTGTTCGAACTGGAAATGGAAAATGAGAATCTCCGGCTGACTATTGGAAACCTGGAGACTCAATACGGTGATCTCCAGTGTTCTAAGGACGCTATAGAGGCACGTCATAACGATTTGGAGCAACACGGCCGCAAGAACTCACTCAGAATACACGGACTGAAGGACACATCTGATTCAGAGACTGTGGAGGAATGTGTGGACAAATTTGTGAACTTTGTGTCTTCTAAACTTGAGGTGGATATCACCAAGGGGGACATTGACATTGCTCACCCTCTTGGGAAGTTCAACCGGGAAAGACCGAGAAACATCATCGTCAAGTTTACACATCGACGAAAAAGGAACGAGGTCATCAAAGCCCGCTATAAATTGAAGAAAACTGGATATACGGTGTTTGAGGATCTCACGAAGATCAACCAGCAGATCCTCAAGGACGCGTATAAGCTTCAGTGTGTGAAGAACTCGTACAGTACGGACGGTAAGCTTTTCGCTATACTGACTGATGGTAGAAAGAGAAGGCTCCAGTTTGGCACACCACTCACAGACAATTTTCTTAAGGAAGATTCCAACTTTGTGTAAATGTATATTTATTGCATAGTGATCGGTAATGGACTAGGCACGATGGTGCCGCCAGGAATTACCCTGGTTTTACCGATATAACGACAGTGTTTGGATAGTGTGTGTAAATTTGTATATCTGTGATTGTGTCATTTCTTTTGGAAAATTTACAGTGAGTGTTTTGCTTAATCTTGTGTATGGGATCTATTATTCATATACGTCGGTAAGTCTATACAAGTTTCATTTATCTATCTTGTTGATTGACTACTAATTAAAATTATTATTTTTATATATATATATCGAAAAAAAAACCTGTATATGTTGATACATATGTATATCTATAGACATGCTTATATATCTTAAAAATTCTCTTATACAATATATACAGTACACCGACGTCTCCGGATTTTTTGTCTGATAAGTTTAAAAGCTTCAGCTATACCGCTCCTTACAATCCAATCAGTTATTGGATATGTATGTTCCTACTATTTCATTAGATATTTGTTTCGTATACTCATATTATTTCGCTGTAAAAAGGGTTCTTATGTCTTTCCATTTTCCCCTCTTTTCCCCTCTCTTCCCTTATGTTTCCGGAATTTTAAAACAGTCTATCCCATCCGATAGTTACTACACTACTTCCGGTGTGGTATTACTTCCTGTCTTCGGCGAACCCCATCTGCAGGCATGGTTATCTATCCAGGTATTCTTATTATCATAAACAAGAAATAACTCAAGACTGTGTGCTGTCGGCAGTAGTCTCTATGAAATGACCACTTTATCATTGTCTTTTATGTTTTCTTTTCTTCTTCTTTTAATTTCTTTATCGGTCTTTGCTTTTCCTCTATTTATTTCCGGGATGGATCAAATAAACTCGTTCTCAAGTCACAGCTATGGCTCAGATACAGTTTTTATCGGCTAATAATCAGGGCCTGGGAGACAAAGTTAAGCGTAAAGATGTGTTTTCTTATCTTAGGTCGACAAGTGGTAATGTTTTCTGCTTGCAAGATACACATTTTACTACAGAACAGGAAAATATTATAAGAAGTGAATGGGGTTTTCAGTGCTACTTTAATTCTTTTAAATCAAATGCTAGAGGCGTAGCTATTCTTTTTAAAAATAACTTCGAATTTAAAGTGCATAAAGAAAAAAAAGAAAACACGGGCAATTTTTTAGCCTTAGATATTGAAATTGAGACTTTTAGAATTACACTTATTAATTTGTATGGCCCAAATAAGGATGAACCTGATTTTTATGATATTCTATTTGAAACTATTGAAGAATTTGCAAATAGATATATTATCATTTGTGGTGATTTTAACCTGGTTTTAAATCCTAAATTAGATTATGATAAAAATTATAAAAATGTAAACAATCCTAAAGCTAGAGAAAAAAATTTGGAAATCATAGATAATTTTTCACTAGTAGATATTTTTAGAGAACAAAATGAAGACTTAAGAAGATACACATGGAGGAAAAGTAGCCCACTTAAACAAGCTCGCTTAGACTTTTTTTTAATATCTGAAAACTTTATTTCTAGTACTGAAAAATCCAAAATAGAATTTGGTTATAGATCTGACCATTCTTTCCCTACAATATCTTTGAAACTTAATGAATTTATACCTGGTAAAGGAGTATGGAAATTCAATAATAGTCTATTACAGGAACTAGAGTACTTAAATATGGTTAAAACTTGTATCAGTGAGACGAAAGCGCAATACTGTCCTCCAGTTTATAATTTAAATAATTTAAATAACATTTCAGATGCTGTGATTGAGTTTATGATAGACGATCAATTATTTCTGGAAACATTACTTTTGCAAATTAGAGGTAAAAGTATATCTTATTCATCCTTTAGGAAAAAACAACAAAATGTTAGGGAAGACAATCTTAAGAAGACAATTCAGGCAATTGAAGAACAAGATGAAATAGATATTGTTGATTTAGAAGTAAAAAAAAAAGAATTAAAGGAAATTAGGGAACATAAAATTAAAGGTAGTATAGTGAGATCTCGTGCTAAATGGATAGAAGAGGGGGAGAAGCCTACAAGCTATTTTTTCAGTCTGGAAAGTAGAAATTTTACCTCTAAAGTTATACCTAAATTACAATTAGATAATGGAAAAACAATTACAAGTCAGGCAGACATCTTGAAAGAAGTTCAGAAATTTTATGAAAAGCTGTATGATTCTGATAATAACATAGCAGATGTAAATTTAAATGAATTTTTGGAACATTATAATGTGATTAAAATTAGTAAAAATGATTCTGAAAAGTTGGATGGCCTAATCTCATTGGAAGAAGCTGGCAAAACGTTAAGACGTATGAAAAATAATAAAAGTCCAGGCATAGATGGCTTTACGGTTGAATTTTATAAGTGTTTTTGGAAATATTTAGGTAACTTTGTTGTTCGATCTATAAATTTAGGCTATAAAAAAGGAAATCTATCAATCTCACAACGTCAAGGAATTATTTCATGCATTCCAAAGGGGGATAAACCTCGACATTTTATAAAAAATTGGAGGCCTATCACACTACTAAATGTTGTTTATAAAATAGCTTCTAGTACAATAGCATACAGAATTAAAACAGTTTTGGATAAAATAATTGATAAAGATCAGACAGGGTTTTTAGAGGGTCGTTATATAGGGGAAAACACTAGACTGATATATGATGTAATGCAATATGCAGAGGAAAATGATATTCCAGGTATGTTTCTAATGATTGATTTCGAAAAAGCTTTTGATTCGGTGTCCTGGGCATTTATTGAGAAAGTATTATGTTTTTTTGGTTTTGGAAATAGTATAATAAACTGGGTTAAAACATTACATAATAATGCTAGTGCTGTAATTAATCAGGGAGGGAATTTGTCTTCATTTTTTCAAGTTAAAAGGGGATGTCGTCAAGGGGACCCGATTGCTCCTTATATATTTATTCTGTGTGCTGAAATTTTAGCTATAAAACTAAGAAACAATAATAAAATTAAGGGTATTAATGTTGATAACTGTCCTATACTTCTATCACAATATGCGGATGACACTGCACTTGCACTTGATGGTACAGAAAGATCACTGCAGGAAGCTATTACTGAACTTAATTTCTATGCAAGTATATCAGGATTGAAAATGAATATTTCAAAAACTCAAGTGGTCTGGATTGGCAATAAAAAATTTAGCTCAGATAAATTCCTTCCAGAACTCGACTTACAATGGGGTAGGGAAAACTTCACACTTCTTGGCATTGAATTTCACGTTAATTTACATGAGATACCTAAACTGAACTTTGATAAAAAAATAACAAAACTTAAATCACTTATCAGATCATGGAAAAGGAGAATATTAACACCAATTGGTAAAATAAACATAATAAAATCAATTTTGGTTTCACAATTTAATCATTTATTTATCTCGCTGCCAAATCCAGAGGAAAAGTTTCTTTGTAAACTGAATTCTATAATTTATGAGTTCTTGTGGAACAGTAAAGTGGATAAAGTAAAGAGAGAAGTTGTTATTCAAGACTTCATTAATGGTGGGTTAAACATGATCAACATCAAAACTTTTATAGACTCACTCAAATTAGGTTGGATTAGAAGAATATTTCAATGTACATCTAAATGGCAAGCAATTTTAAAAACATATGTTAATATAGACATGTTGGCAAATTGTGGTTCAGATTATATAAAGCTATGTGAAAAAAAATGTAAAAACAAGTTCTGGACTGATGTTTTGAAAGCTTGTAAAAACTTGTATCATGCAAATGAAATTAATATTAACAAAAATGAGGTATACTTGAAGACCCCCTTATGGTATAATGACAAAATTATTATTGATAGAAGGTCAATTTTCATTAAGGATTGGTATAAAAAAGGAGTTATTAATATAAATGACCTGATTAAAGACTATAATTCTGGTTCCTTTTATACAGTTCAAGAATTCACTCAAACTTATCAAATACAGACTAATTTTCTCCAATATCACAGTGTTCTTTCTGCAGTAAAACATTTCAACTCTAATCCAGATTTTCCTAAATTAAGACTGTTATGTCCTTTTATTCCTACACACTTAGAACCATTCTTTAAAAAGTCTAAAGGTTCCAAACATTTTTATAGTATCCTGGTAAAAAATAACATTGTTCCATCAGGACAGAAGAAATGGAATAGAGTCTTTGATTTTAGTAACTTTTCTTGGCATCAGATTTTTAAGCTTCCCTTTGCTATAACTACTAATACAAAATTTCAGTGGTTTCAGTATAGAATAAATCACCATATTCTGACAACAAATTCTTTCCTTTTTAAAACTCGAATAGTTGTATCTCCTATGTGTACACTTTGCAATTCTGAGATTGAAACTATTACCCATATTTTATGGGAATGTCAAGAGACTCAGAATCTTCTTATTAGTTTTGAAACTCTTTTGGATGCACTCATTATTCCTTTTGATTTTAATAAAGAATCTTATTTATTTGGATTTCTTACACAAAATGTTAATGGTAGAATTGATAATGAGATACTCATTATAATTAAACAATATGTATATAAAATGCGTTGTCTTCATAGCTCCTTAAATATAAATGCATTGGTTAACACAATAAAAGACTACCATAATATACAAAGATTTATAGCAAATAGCAAAGGAGAAACTTATAGAGAGAAGTTTGAAAAGGAATGGAAAAAATGGGAAAAACTTCTTGTTTTGTAAAAATAATATTCTGATAGCTGTCTCCTGGGCTTTGGAAATGAATTATAAAATCAATAATTTTCTTCTATTACACTTATCCATACATTCATAAGCTTGAGCTCAAAAATATAATAGTCCATCCCCACCCTCTCTCTCTCTCTCTCTCTCTCTCTCGCTCTCTCTATTCTCTCTCTCTCTCTCTGAACTGATTCATGTAATTTTAGTTTACAGTTTTTAGTAGCTTTTCATTTTTTTTTGCATTTCTATGATTCTATGATTCCTTACTTGTTTGTGTTTGTATGTAAGAGTGTGTGTATGGGTGGGTGTGAGTAAGGGCGATTATGTATGTGTTAATGTTGTGATGCAACTTATAATATATGAAATCATTTCATCATACATGAATGGAGGATGATGATGTTGATGATGTTGATAATGAATGATGATGATGATGATGGATGTTGATGATGATGATGATGCTGATGATGAATGATGATAATGATGATGATGGAGGTAATAACATCAAAATGTATGTGAGATGATGATGATGATGATGATGATGATGATGATGATGATAATGAATGATGATGATGATGGATGTTGATGATGATGATGATAATGATGATGATGGAGGTAATAACATCACAATGTATGTGAGATGATGATGATGATGATGATGATGATGATGATGATGATGATGATAATGAATGATGATGATGATGATGATGATGATGATGATAATGAATGATGATGATGATGGATGTTGATGATGATGATGATAATGATGATGATAGAGGTAATAACATCAAAATGTATGTGAGATGATGATGATGATGATGATGATGATGATGATGTTGATGATGTTGATGATGAATGATGATGATGAGGATGATGGAGGTAATAACATCACAATGTATGTGAGATGATGATGTTGGTAATGATGATGATGATGATGTTGGTAATGATGATGATGATGATGGTTATGATTGAGGTAATGGCATCACAATGTATGTGAGTGAGTGGACGTTTATGTTGTTGTTGTTTTATATATCAATAAAACTTAAATAAAAATAAAAAATAAAATAAAAAAAAACAAAAAAACTCCACCCTTCACATTTAACTACAATGTTTATTTTGCTGTTCACTTATGTTTGTTGTAATGATAAATTAGCCCTCGTTACGGAGATAAAAAAAATCCCAGTTTACAGTATACAGTAGTACACTATAACTATATTTGCAAAATTCATCGAGCCACTGCTAGGTTAAAACAATGTTCATATCCAGACAGTTTTGCTGACATTCTGTGGTGAGGTTAGTGATGTGGAAGTTACTTCCCCTTGTTTACCACAGGCAGGCAGTGTTCAATCCCCGAAGTTGTCGTATGCATGAATATTCAGAGAAAGTGCTTTTCTCCTGCCCAACCAACTCCCAACAACCAAGGTGGAGTATAAAATGGTCTGGGGTGGATGTTGCAGTATTTGTGCTGTAGCATTGGCCATTCAAGTGAGGTGGCACTATAAATGATACGGTTGGAAGCACGGTCCCATTACAAACAGAACACAATACATCTCCAGCACACATGCAGCACACATACACACATTAAGAGATATTAGCCAGGTGGCATATGACTAGTAGTTAGCGCCTGATAAGGCTGCTCCTGCGACTTCCCCAAAATTATATTGATTAATGTATATGCTAATTGTATTAATTGTATATCTATGTACTGTAAAGCGCTTTAGAGTGGCTTATTCTAGCTAGATAGAGTGCTATATCAGATTTTGTATATTATTATTATTACATACAAATCAGCGGAACTGGACTGGGTGGATCATCGGCGACCAGGTAGATCAGTTGTTAGACACCCGTCTAGAGTTCAGAGGCTCTCAGGTTCAAACCCCATTCTGGCCATGCATTTCTCTTTCTCCTATATACACCAATTTTTATGACTTTTGGAGGCAATTTAACACATGGCAATGTTGTTTCAGAAATGGGTGATGTGAAGGCCAGTTTGGCAGCCTTGAGTTTTGTGCTTTCCAGTGCTGCCAAATACGGCATTGATGGCGAATCCTTGTCTAATGAACTGCAGCAGCTAGGTCTCCCAAAAGGTATGTTTATCTAAAACAGCAAGAGCAGATAATTGTCAGTATTCAATTAAAACAGTAAAGTAACATGCATTTCGAAGTTGCCTCTCCTTCTGTAATTACAAGGAAAGACTGCTGGGTTATCTGTATTTAAATAGCGACAAAGTCAGATTGCCGAGTTATGTTTGCTTCTTATAACAAACAAGTTTAGAGTTTTGGATTATCTCCCTTTATATAAGAACTGGGGGCCTGTTCGTTAATGCGGGACGGCTGGTTTGTCCGTTTTTAAATGTAGCATTTTCGGGTATAAATCCTGGCAGACCTGCAAATGTTTATGCTTTGTCAAGGCTCACCTGAAAGCAGCATAAGATAACTGGGTCCGACCTTATTTCATAAACAAACAACTTTGGTCCAATCAGGTCAACCGTTTGGATTGTAATAAATGAAAATGGTCAAGGTCAAACTCTTTGGTTATTTTCCCGTATTCAAAAGTAAGGTGAGACTACTAGTTTGTATCCCCTGGATAATCCTACTTGGTTATCTCCCTTTTTCTAACAACACTGACAGATACATGGGTTACTGCTCCATATTTAATAAGAACATATTCTTGGGCTACCTCCCCTTATGTAGCAACAAGGTCAGCTGACTGAGTTATCTCCCCTTATGTAACAAGAATGATAGACTACGAGGTTACCTCCCCTAAAGTAACAACAAGGTCAGATGACAGAGTTATCTCCCCTGATGATACAAAAAGTACAGACTACGTGGTTACCTCCCCTGTTCTTTCTGATATAAGTGACTGTTACATTGACTTTCTATTGATTCCAGAACATACCGCAGCATTATGTAAGTCGTACAGCGATGGTCTGGACAAACTTCAAACTCATTTCAGGAGGAAGAGTCTACGATGTAAGTATCCGGGAATCACACCTGTATTTATTTTGTTATCATTTCTCTAACTGAAATGCATCTGTTAATACAGTTTTTATCGGTGGACACGTGATACACCTTTGGCCAATCACTTGTCGGGAATAATATGAAAATAATAAATAAATATATCAATTCTTTGATTTTCAAATTACGAACTTGTAGCATATTCAGCGGAATTGGCATTTACTGAATAGCAGCCATGAGTGCATTGCTTAAATATACATGAATTGCAGTTCACAAGATATTTAAATTTGTGTGATGGACTACTTCTTGCCACAAATTAATGAGAAATATATTTATCCTGTGTTGTTAGTTAATATTTTTTTAGCAACTCCACATCTCAGTCAATTTTTGTTTTTCATTTTACTAAATTGGTAAGTTTTCACAATTCATACACATAACACTTGACAAAAACTCCCCAGTAAAATACAAGGGAATCTTATAAATAAGTAACTGCCAGTATTAAAGATATAGCCTACCAACAAGAACTCACTAGAAATTATTTCTAATTTTGTTAATTTTTGTAATAAAAAAAATTCACAAGATAGAAAAATAATAGGAGTAAAATGTTATAAGAATTTTAAAAATTGGTAGCATACATTGTTCATAATCTCAAAATCATTTTTTTTTATTGTGCGATTGACCATGTGAGAAAAGTAGGGCAGAACAGTACTAAAACCATAGAAATCTTACCTGTTGTTATAATTGGATTTTTTCTTTTTACTATAGTGTCCCATGTTGACGCAGTGAGGTGGAGAGTAGACTACGTCCTGAGTTCTAGTGAGTTAAAGGTGAGTAACCATGCCAACCCAGTGTAGTAGAGCGTGAGTTCTAGTTAGTTAAAGGTGAGTAACCATTCCGACCCAATGTAGTAGAGCGTGGGTTCTAGTGAGTTAAAGGTGAGTAACCATGCCAGCCTAGTGAAGTAGAGAGCGAGTTATAGTGAGTTTAAGGTTAGTTACCATACCAACCCAGTGTAGTAGATAGTGAGTTCTAGTGAGTTAAAGGTGAATAACCATTCCGACCCAATGTAGTAGAGCGTGAGTTCTAGTGAGTTAAAGGTGAGTAACCATTCCGACCCAGTGTAGTAGATAGTGAGTTCTAGTGAGTTAAAGGTGAATAACCATTCCGACCCAATGTAGTAGAGCTTGAGTTCTAGTGAGTTAAAGGTGAGTAACCATTCCAACCCAGTGTAGTAGAGCGTGAGTTCTAGTGAGCTAAAGGTGAGTTACCATACCAACCCAGTGTAGTAGAGCGTGAGTTCTAGTGAGTTAAAGGTGAGTAACCATGCCAACCCAGTGTAGTAAATAGTGAGTTCTAGTGAGTTAAAGGTGAGTAACCATGCCAATCCAGTGTAGTAGAGTGTGAGTTCTAGTGAGTTAAAGGTGAGTAACCATGCCAACCCAGTGTAGTAGATAGTGAGTTAAAGGTGAATAACCATTCCAACCCAGTGTAGGAGATAGTGAGTTAAAGGTGAGTAACCATGCCACCCCAGTGTAGTAGATAGTGAGTTAAGGTGAGGAACCATTCCAACCCAGTGTAGTAGATAGTGAGTGCTTGTGAGTTAAAGGTGAGTAACCATTCCAACCCAGTGTAGTAGAAAGTGAGTTAAAGGTGAGTAACCATTCCAATCCAGTGTAGTAGATAGTGAGTTAAAGGTGATTAACCATTCCAACCCAGTGTAGTAGATAGTGAGTGCTTGTGAGTTAAAGGTGAGTAACCATTCCAACCCAGTGTAGTAGATAGTGAGTTAAAGGTGAATAACCATTCCAACCCAGTGTAGTAGATAGTGAGTTAAAGGTGAGTAACCATGCCAACCCAGTGTAGTAGATAGTGAGTTAAGGTGAGTAACCATTCCAACCCAGTGTAGTAGATAGTGAGTTAAAGGTGAGTAACCATTCCAACCCAGTGTAGTTGAGCGTGAGTTAAAGGTAACCATGCCAACCTAGTGTAGTAGATAGTGAGTTCTAGTGAGTTAAAGGTGAGTAACCATTCCAACCCAGTGTAGTAGATAGTGAGTTCTAGTGAATTAAAGGTGAGTAACCATGCCAACCCAGTGTAGTAGATAGTGAGTTCTGGTGAATTAAAGGTGAGTAACCATGCCAACCCAGTGTAGAAGAGAGTGAGCTAAAGGTGAGTAACCATAACAACCCAGTGTGGTAGAGAGTGAGTTCTAGTGAGTTAAAGGTGAGTTACCATGCCAACCCAGTGTAGTAGAGAGTGAGTTCTAGTGAGTTAAAGGTGAGTAACCATGCCAACCCAGTGTTGTAGAGAGTGAGTTCTAGTGAGTTAAAGGGGAGTAACCATGCCAACCCAGTGTAGTAGATAGTGAGTTCTAGTGAATTAAAGGTGAGTAACCATGCCAACCCAGTGTTGTAGAGAGTGAGTTCTAGTGAGTTAAAGGTGAGTTACCATGCCAACCTAGTGAAGTAGAGAGTGAGTTCTAGTGAGCTAAAAGAGAGTTACCACACCAACCCAGTGTAGTAGAGAGTGAGCTAAAAGAGAGTTACCACACCAACCCAGTGTAGTAGAGAGTGAGTTCTAGTGAGCTAAAAGAGAGTTACCATACTAACCCAGTGCAGTAGAGAGTGAGTTAAAGTGAGCTAAAAATGACTAACCTTAACAACCCAGTGTAGTAGGGAGGGAGTTAAAGTGAGCTAAAAGTGAGTAACCCATGCCAACCCAGTGTAGTAGAGCGTGGGTTCTAGTGAGTTAAAGGTGAGTTTCCATGCCAACCTAGTGAAGTAGAGAGTGAGTAGTTCTAGTGAGTTAAAGGTGAGTACCCATGCCAACCTAGTGAAGTAGAGAGTGAGTTATAGTGAGTTGAAGGTGAGTTACCATACCAACCAAGTGTAGTAGAGAGGGAGTTAAAGTGAGCTTAAGGGGAGTTACCATACCAACCTAGTGTGGTACACAGCGAGTTCTTGTGAACTAAAAGAGAGTTACCATACCAACCCAGTGTAGTCCACAGTGAGTTAAAGTGAGCTAAAGGTGAGTTACATACCAACCTAGTGTAGTACACAGAGAGTTCTAGTGAGCTAAAAGAGAGATACCATACCAACCCAGTGTAGTACACAGTGAGTTATAGTGAGCTAAAGGTGAGTGACCATACCAACCCAGTGTAGTACACAGTGAGTTCTAGTGAGTAAAGGTGAGTAACCATGCCAACCTAGTGTAGTAGATAGTGAGTTCTGGTGAATTAAAGGTGAGTTACCATACCAAACAAGTGTAGTAGAGAGGGAGTTAAAGTGAGTAGTGAGTTCTAGTGAGTTAAAGGGGAGTAACCATGCCAACCCAGTGTTGTAGAGAGTGATTTCTAGTGAGTTAAAGGTGAGTTTCCATGCCAACCTAGTGAAGTAGAGAGTGAGTTATAGTGAGTTGAAGGTGAGTTACCATACCAACCAAGTGTAGTAGAGAGGGAGTTAAAGTGAGATTAAGGTGAGTTACCATACCAACCTAGTGTGGTACACAGCGAGTTCTTGTGAACTAAAAGAGAGTTACCATATCAACCCAGTGTAGTACACAGCGAGTTCTTGCGAGCTAAAAGAGAGTTACCATACTAACCCAGTGCAGTAGAGAGTGAGCTAAAGTGAGCTAAAGGTGAGTTACATACCAACCTAGTGTAGTACACAGAGAGTTCTTGTGAGCTAAAAGAGAGTTACCATACCAACCCAGTGTAGTAGAGAGTGAGCTAAAAGTGAGTAACCATAACAACCCAGTGTAGTAGGGAGTGAGTTAAAGTGAGCTAAAAATGACTAACCATAACAACCCAGTGTAGTAGGGAGTGAGTTCTAGTGAGCTAAAAGAGAGTTTCCATACCAACCCAGTGCAGTAGAGAGTGAGTTAAAGTGAGCTAAAGGTGAGTTACCATACCAACCCAGTGTAGTACACAGCGAGTTCTTGTGAGCTAAAAGAGAGTTACCATACCAACCCAGTGCAGTAGAGAGTGAGTTAAAGTGAGCTAAAAGTGAGTAACCATGTCAACCCAGTGTAGTAGGGAGTAAGTTAAAGTGAGCTAAAAGTGAGTAACCATAACAACCCAGTGTAGTAGGGAGTGAGTTAAAGTGAGCTAAAAGTGAGTAACCATGTCAACCCAGTGTAGTAGGGAGTGAGTTAAAGTGAGCAAAATGTGAGTAACCATAACAACCCAGTGCAGTAGGGAGTGGGTTATATTAAGAAAATTGTCTAATGCTTTTGATGTTTTTAGATAGACATCAGACTTAAAGAGTGTTTTTTTCCTGATCTTGACATTCCAATGTTTATCATGATTATTATTGAAAATCAAATTTCTGAACCTTTTTTAAGCCGTTCTTGGCGAGAGCCGAGCAGCTTATGAATTCTGTCCAGAGAACGAAATGACGAACCCACTTCCCTACAGGGTGCATGCGCATAATTCCGTCTTGCATGCTTCCGCTATATAGTTTCGTTATCGTAAATAGAGAGTAGAATCTCTGACACTCACCTGTGGGTTACACAAAGTCTTCTGATACTCTTCTCCAAATAATAATCCATACTTTAAATAATTGCTGAAAACAAAATGTTTATCTCCGGTGCATTCTACGAGTGTTGTGGTGGTGAAATTCGTGCACTGGGTTTGAGCGTTTTAGCAACTCGGATTGAGGTCTGAGGAGGTTAACGCATGTGAAACACATATGATTCGAAAAAGCACATGTGAAGCCTGTCAAGCATTGACGCTGTCTGTAGAAGGAAGAAGCAAATATATATATTTATAAACTGTATGAGTGATGAAGTATAACCTTTATTTTGATGTTTCAAACAGGAACGTAATATGACATATCGTGCTTAGGTTGATAACGGTAATGGCTCTTGAGACGAGACGATATGTGAATTGTGTATGCTTATCAAACATTCCTGTAACACAGCATGCTTTTTCTGGTGTATTTATTTATGAAAATGTAACAATTTAAGAACATGACACAACTGCCGCTGCTGTTTGACAAGAATTTGCGCTGTGTCAAAATATTATCCAATCCGGTGTAAGGGAAATAACTCTTAAGTTGGTAAAGTCGCATTGAGAGATATAATTCAAATATATTCCAAGAACATTTGTGAGATTTTGTATATTCAATGACAGTAAATAAAGTCACTTCATATATTAATAATTATTATTAATATGAATGAAAAATAAATAAAATTAAAAGGAGTACAATGTCTCTTTTCTCCATGCATGTTTTCCCACTACTGTAAATTATCTTTCTTTTCACAAGCACAAATGCACCTATTCTTTATTATCCATTCACCAATTGCCATTATGCACGTAAATGCTCATGTCACATCATTGGAGGATGCTAATTAATGAAAATTACAACAATGCATCATTTAAGAGGCGATTGATTTTGGAAATTCCAAAGGCAACATCATCACATGACCTGATTTCAATTAGCAGAATACAGAACAAATATCTGAGGTATTATAGTAGATATTGATGCTCAACATATTACTGAAGCAATTAAATTTAAAGTGGTGAGCGGCTTAATGTCACACTGACATAATTCTAGTTTTTAAATAAGATAATCTCCTGATGTAAAATCTTCCCTCTTTTCTATCTGTATTAGGATGTGAACACACCGTGTGTCCAGTTACAGTTGACCACAAAGGATCCGGACACCGGGGCCACATCACCTGTCTCCTTTACTGTTTCCATGGAGAAGTTCCGGGTTCTGCACAACGGTAAGTCAGCGTTATGGTAAATATCAATGTTTTACACAACGGTAAGTCAGCGTTATGGTAAATATCAATGTTTTACACAACGGTAAGTCAGCGTTATGGTAAATATCAATGTTTTACACAACGGTAAGTCAGCGTTATGGTAAATATCAATGTTTTACACAACGGTAAGTCAGCGTTATGGTAAATATCAATGTTTTACACAACGGTAAGTCAGCGTTATGGTAAATATCAATGTTTTACACAACGGTAAGTCAGCGTTATGGTAAATATCAATGTTTTACACAACGGTAAGTCAGCGTTATGGTAAATATCAATGTTTTACACAACGGTAAGTCAGCGTTATGGTAAATATCAATGTTTTACACAACGGTAAGTCAGCGTTATGGTAAATATCAATGTTTTACACAACGGTAAGTCAGTGTTATGGTAAATATCAATGTTTTACACAACGGTAAGTCAGCGTTATGGTAAATATCAATGTTTCACTCCCTTAATGGTCAGAGTATGGTAAAAGTTCAACTAAGCTGTTAGTCACTGTTATAGTAAACACCAAAGATTTACTCAGCCTTAGTTCAATGTTTTACTTTATAGTCAGCATTATGGTAAATATCAATGTTTCACTCCCTTAATGGTCAGAGTATGGTAAACGTTCAACTAAGCTGTTAGTCACTGTTATAGTAAACACCAATGTTTTATTATATAGTCAGTGTTATGGTAAACATCAATGTATTAATATATAGTCATTCTTTCTTCGTGTTTTAAATAAGTTCATCAAACTTTGTGTTCTGTTTGAGTGAGGTTGCCTTTCACTTCACACAATATCTAGGTAAAGTTCAGCCAGGTGTCCTTTCACAAATCATAATGTGTATTTAATCACGAGTCAAATACTGATATTTTACATTGATCTTTATAGGAAATGACTCGCTGTGTGAAAAAGGTATAAATAAAACACTAGCATATATACTTAACAAAAGAAATTTTATTTGTGTTTCAGAATTAAAACAAGCCAACACCATTGTGGAGTCCCTATCGTCCTGATGGTTTTCACAGCTAGCGTACACGATTACTTGTGAACAACAGAAAAACTTTAATAAGACGACATCCTGGAAATTAGGATACAAGTCTAAAGTTAGCTGTAATATACTCGCAACAGTTTATTAATTCAATTCTACTACGTCAAATGCTTCACTCCCGGACATTTGTGATCATATTTATGTGTAAGCACGAGGGACAGCTGTAACATATTATGTGTGCATGTCATCAGGCAATTGTACATAGAAATTGACCAATGAATGCAGTCGTTACAACACAGATGCAGTAGAATTGACTAATGAAAACAGTCGTTACAACACAGATGCAATATAATTGACTAATGAAAACAGTCGTTACAACACCAAAGCGGTAGAATTGACTAATGAAAACAGTCGTTACAACACAGATGCAATAGAATTGACTAATGAAAACAGTCGTTACAACACCGAAGCGGTAGAACTTGGTCCACACGGTACAATCCTTCAATATTGGGCTTTAAACTTTCATTGAACATATATCCACATTCCAATGAAACATGTACTCTGCATCCTTTATTATCTCATTCACCCCTGAACATTTATAATAAACCATTCCAACCTTTGTATTGGAAGATTTCAAATGTGTCTTCAGGGGTGAATGAGTTATCTATCACCAATGTTGTCATTCCTCGAACAGGTGCTGTAACTGTTGAATCAGATGAAGGGGAAACAGGGAGGATTCAGAGTTGTTTCCCCTGCATTTATCATTTTTGTTTGTTTGGTGTTTCACGTCCTTGCAACAGTAAGGGTCATAATTATGAGGACGGGAAAATTTCACAACTCATTTAAACAGATTTTGGTGTGGAAATACTTGCATTTGCAATGACTCTGAGATTTTTATTCTATATACCTAAAATCTATGATATTCGGTCTACCTAAAAACAATACATATTTGCTTGATTTTTTTCTCAATGTGAAAAATGTAAAAATGTCCACCTTTACAGTGAATAGTAATTATTGTAATTTATTTGATGTAAATGTATCTGATAACATTATTCATACATTGATATGAATGTATGGAATATTGTATACTGTAGAATCATTTATTTTCGTGGGGTTAAAATTTTGTGGTTTTCATATACAAGTCTGTTTCAAGGACATTATATTTCGGTGATTTCTGATTTCCCCCCATCTATATCATACAAAATTTATGTATTCGTTGGGGATTTAATTTCGTGGATTTTTGTTATCCACAAAATAAACGAAATTTAATGTCCCATTAAAATTTATGATTTAACAGTAATCGACTTAATTGTAATAGAGAATGATGATTAAGAAAGATGTATTACTTATAGCTGTAAAGTATGCAAATTACAGATATACAATTGATTGAATATGTAGCGGGGCCGTGGTGGCTGAGTGGTTAAGGCGTCTGACATTCTGTTACCACTAGCCCTCCACCACTGGGTCGCGGGTTTCGAGGCCTGTGTGGGGCAGTCGCCAGGTACTGGCCGTAGGTCAGTGGTTTATCTCCGGGTACTTCAGCATTCCTCCACCACCTGGCACGTCCTTAAATGACCATGATAGCTGTCAATAGGATGTTACACACAAACATTAGTTGAGAATATATTGAAAATATCTTTGGCAATAATTAGTTGGACGAAGTTCTGGCTTTGATCCTACATCAGTAAGCATTGCGGTACAGCTGGTAGCTTCTTCCTTCTAGATTGTGTTTTGACTGTATGTTTTTAAGGACCTTTCATTAAGGATTAACTTGAATATATCTTTTATGTTATGGAATTATAACACAAAAAAACGGAGTGTACTCTAAATAAACCGTGAAGCGGTTTATGATGAGAGTACACTCCGCTTTTTTGTGTTATAGCTCCATAACATAAAACATATATTCAAGTTAATCCTTATAATTTAACCTACTTTACACAATCCCTGTGGAAATCCACTTTTATTGATGGACTCTTTTCTCTTAGAAATTAATATGCCGCTGTATCAGCCAATCAAAAGCGACGTTACAAACGGTGACGTCATTTTTTTACATTATGGGCTGATAACATAAATTTTTAAGCTGATGGAAATGCTTGTTACGAGCAAGATTAAACTATTTGGGTCTAGCATTAATGAAGCAGATGGTGCATATTTTGTGCTGAACATTCTTGTGCCATTTTAAGAATTTGTTCAATCTTAAACAAAAGAACGAGAGGTAAGCTACATTGGACGTGGGTTGACGAGACTGACAAAACACGAATGTTATGACATGTTTTTTGTCTCCTGTTTAAATTCTATTTATTATATTAAAATATGTATGTTGAAATTGTATAGAAATAAAATAATTTTAAATATTTTCTTGTTGTTGTAGTGTATGATTGTATCATGTCTTTGCGTAATAATAATGGCGGGCTAAAAATAATGTACGAAAAATATAGATGTTTGAATATTTTATTTTTTCTCTTCAGTATAAATCACAAGGAGTAATACCTCCCTGTACACATTATTATTTACATGAAATGATCAAACAGCACATACAAAATACTGTTTCCTTGTAATTCATATGACAAATGATTTTATTGCTATCCACATGATTACCCCTTCCTGGGCCTCTTACAGTAGGTGATTGATTCCCCTTTGGGTACCCCTAACAGTGGCAAGAGGTGTTTTCTATACATAAGTAGGGCCCCATTCATCTACAGGGCCCACGACTGAATATATTAAATGCTGCATAGATGTAGCATTTCTGTTTGATTTATTCTTTATATAATTCCACTTTTGTTACAATTTTAAAATAATACAACTTGTAAATGATCAGGCAAATTTAAACGGATGTACATGGTTTAAATATCACGAGATTGGTGGATTCAAATGAACCCACTGTATTCACAATAGAAAACAGTTTAATAGTACAATAAAATAAATGTACAGCAGAACATTTACCATTTTGATGGCTGGTTCTAAAGAACCAGTTGATCTACAATGGAACACACATCTCCACATACACTGTACATCAGATCCATTCTATTCAGAACGATGAGGTGTGACCAACAATGGTAAGCACACCTCAGCACTCTTATAACAAAATAATGCTCTTTGACAGTTTTTACAAAAATCATCTCTAAAATACTCAACACTTTTCTAAAGTCAACATTCTACATCAGCACTGACGCTACAATCACTGTTTTTGTCGTACTAATCACCTGAAATATTTAATTGTTTTTGTTATAACTAGAATTATGAAACTTGCACTGGATAAAAAGACAATCATTTTTGTGTTCAATATGAACGAAAAATGTCTTCTCTTACAAAAATATTGTGAAACTTCATTATTTGGTACACATCCTGTCTAGTTAAAGGAACAAATTAGAAACGACACTATCGGAGAGCGGGTGTTTAGTACAATAGATAGGTAACGCAAAGGGGCAATTTCAAATTTCCAGAAAGAATTTGAAAAAAAATATATCATACTTTTATTGCAGTGATATATATATGTATTGTTGTTTTGAAAACTGACGAATTCTCTTATCAATTCCATTATATTACATAACATACAGATACAACAGACATTTTAATAGAACGAGCAGAAATATATAAAACTATTATGTGTGCTTCTCTGGAACAAAGAACACTTCCTTTAACAAAAATAAATTTATATCAGAGTTAATTCCCTTTGTCATAATCATTGGTGTTCTCGTTTCAGCAAATTTTCAAATTAAGTGTGACAAAAATATTTGAGTATGATATATTTTCTGATTTTCATAAAGAAAAAAACTCACATAAAGGTAAATTCACATAAAATAAATTGTAACGCGCACCATAGAATATGTTCGTTGCCATGCAACTGCATTCATACTACTGTATATGCCGTCAAAATGACGGTCAATCCGTAATTACAAACTTTTCACATCACAAAAAAATGTCCCTTTAAGTTATAGTTCTTCAAATAAGTTGACACGAACAGAGAAAAATAAAGAAAACACAACCTCACGTAAAATCACATATAAAGGGCGACTCACAACCTTAATACATCACTCAAGTCGACTTAGTAAAAGTAAAAAAAAAAAAGTACCAGAAACGGCTTTTACTTGCTGTGAGAGAAGAATGATGCAGCTCAGGTCATTTTTCAACCATAAACGTTTACTAACATATTCACCCCTCAAATTTCATGATGAGCTATTCCCAGCTTTGAATTGGAAGAGTTAAGTTGTGTCTTCAAAGGGGTGAATAAGTTAAAGAAAGATATTTTCAAAATTGTATACACAAAGCTATATTTTCTGATCGTTTTAACAAATAATGATAAAAATCAACATTTTACAGCAGTAAGGTTACCTAACAATATCTTAATATCAACATGTTTATAATTTTCTTACTTTCAACGTACAAATATCAGGTTTTATCACAGAAAACGAATATATTTTTGTTCATAAAATCTCCTGTATAGTAGTACTACATTATACAGAATACGGGGCCTCTTTAGGCCTAACCCCTTATAAGGCAATTTCCAGTTTAAATAGTACAGGGCCCTTTTAGTCTGTTCAGTGTGCAGGGCTCAGGACATTATAAATAGACGATATACTAAATTGTATTCAGATTAATGATCAGGGCCAATGACTCTTTACACAACCCTCACTTGTATACATAGTCCAGGGCCCATGATGACAAACTTTGTATAAATACCAGGGCAGGCCTGACACCAACCAAATTTGAATCTATACATATAGTCAGTGGAAGTGTAAACTTTCTATATAACCAGGCTCATGGATAAAACACCAACTTTATACATATACATAATCAGGGCCACTGACTTCAAACAACACACTTTTCATCTATACATTGTCCTGGGCCGATGACTCTGATCATATGTAATGAGGCTAAATAGTTAAAAAGGCCCGATAAATCCTTCCTTTAGAGTTGTATAAATCTGTACATGTCAATGACTGGAAATGCGATCAGGATACACACTGGAGGAATGAGAACAACCTAGGTCATTGGAAAAGTTAACCCTTTCACCCCTGTAGACCATAATGAACTCATCCCCACCAATGCATGGTAGAGTCTACTAAAGTTACCTAGGGGTGAAAAGGTCAAGACAACCTCAAAAATAAATAAAAACATCAACAATGTGTCTTGTTTAGCAGTCGCTGGAGATTTCGTTTCAATATCATATTTTCCAAAATCTATATCTTATAAGAGTTGTTTTCCCCTGAAAACTCATTTTGAATAAAGCATGCCGGAAAGATTCATTATCATAACCACACCCCCTTTTTATGCCGATTATCATAACCACGCCCCTTTTTATGCTAATTATCATAACCACACCCATTTTTATCCTGATTACATTCCTTTCATGGTGATCACAATTCAACCGGCTCATGTAAGTATTAATTGTAAATCACAACCAAAAAGATCACGCTCATAGTTACAATGTAGTTCATAACACATGAACCAAGTTCACAACACATGAACATCTATCACTAAGCTGTCAACGGTAAACTTAAAACTTAAGGAGATCTTGTAAGTCAAACACAAAAAGATTGACATGTAAACAAAAATACAATGTTACAATTATTGTTCTGTATGCTCCTAACATCATCAACTCTAAAGAACAGTAAACGACAAATTTTCCAATGTTCATTTCAGGAACATTACATGATGTATCAAATCAAGTTTTGAAATATAACATGTTCATCTCAAAATCTGCTGCCGTTTCAATTGAGTACTTCAATATAGCAAAACCTGAATGAATCTGTGTAAAAGTAATAATCCTCCCATTTTGTGGCTCGGTCTGATCAACTGTACAACTAGACGGATGTAATGGAACAAATCCATTGTAAACTATTGCAATACAACAGAACTGACCAATAAAAATGTAGGCAAGTCTGTCATAAAATATTGCCGAAAAAACAGTTGTTACCATCATAAATGGAAGCAATCCTGTCTAATTTTGACTGAATATGGCCTAATTTATAAGATTGAGTTCAACCAGGGCATGTTCTCTGTAACTTTTGATTTCATTGCATTTCATAATGATATGTTAGGGTTTCTAAACTATGGATACGAAGCAGACTGTGTTTTTACTTCAGACTTGTTCAGACTGTGTTTTTACTTCAGACTTGTTCAGACTGTGTTTTTACTTCAGACTTGTTCAAACTATACAGTATCCCTGATTGGGTGGCCGGGTGGTGCAGTGGATAGCGCACTTGCCTTTCACCAAAGCAGCCGGGGTTGGATTCCCCAATCAGATGTGAAAAGGTATGGGGTCACCTGCCCTACCACGCAGGTTTTCTCCGGGTACTCTGGTTTCCTCCCACAAGAAGACCCAAGTGTATATCTCTGTGAAGATTAAAAGTTTAGACCACAAAAACAAAAGTTTTGTTTAATTTCCTGAGTGGATGAAATACATAATAAACCGTTTATAGATGTAACTGTTCGTAAGATCTGTACTGATGTAGAATCTGGTATCATCTATGCAGTATTCAGTATACACTCCCATGTGTGGATATCCATCCTGTAATGTATCCACATTATCCACTGACGAAGCACATGACCAGATGGAGACATATCCAGTCCCTGTGTCCATGTTGTACTTAGTATACAAGTTATCCGGTTTGTATTAAACGTATCCAGTCCCTGTGTCCATGTTGTACTTAGTATACAAGTTATACGGTTTGCAGTGAACGTATCCATTGCTGGCCTGTTTCCATTGTACAACGGCGTCTACTGTCTGGATAGAAATTACCCTTATCCACTTCATGTGGAATATTAACCTTATCCACTTTAATTGCCATTCCACACGTGACGTCCTCTTTGTCTGCACAGTGCAGGTCGGTATAACTTGCGTGGAATTGTCCACCTACCGTTTCAACCTCGAGTTGGATGAGTGACTCGTCAGTATAACTAGCGTGGAATTGCCTGGTCAGTGGAACTTATGTGGAACTGTCCGCCGACTCCGTGGACCTTTAGGTGGATGAGTGTGTGGATCAGAAATGGTCCACCAGGACGGATACGCTACTCTTGCCTACTTTACCCTGAGAACCTTGGTCCATGCCGGCCAGGTTCATATTCTGCCACTGTGTGGGATGTCCTGTAATACATAACAGTAACAAATAATTATAATAATTCGAGGTTCTTATATACCACTTTATCACAACCTAGTTCGTAGGTAGTCTCAAAGCGGTTTACAAGTTATTATCCGTGGTTATAGGGCCTTTGCAACCAGCCAATATCTTTCTCAACTCCCTGGGGAGCATATAGCTATAGCCAGTGCTGCCCTTTCAGCGCTTACAGCTAGCATTCATCAATTCTGGCACTGCCCAACCACGTACTCATTTACAGCTGAGTAGACTGGAACAAGCGGAGTAAAGTGTCTTGTTCAAAGATACAACACAGTGTCGTGACGTGACTCGAACCCACAACCCTTCGGTCACGAGCCTGACATCCTCCCACTAGACTACCGTGCCTCTAAAGGTACTGAACCTCTTCACTATACACCAATTAGTCTAGTCTAGTATTTATTTCACAACCAACTTTCATCCTCGAAAATTCAGAACAATTGAATCACTAATTTTAGGATTCTCTTCCAGTTTTGCTTTGGAAGTATTTTTTCCGAAAATTTTCATTGTTTCATTTTAAGGTTATTAAGACGTAGACACTATGTTTGAATACGAAACATGACTTTCATTGAGAATTTTTCATAAAGAAACAGTTCAAACTCTTTATAACTTGGCAAAGACTTCGAGTTGATAACAAACATTACGTAATACTGTATACCAGGAACCATCGCCCGGCCAAATTTCTTCTGCCACTGGAAAAATCTGTTTTCACCATTCACATTTTATAACTCCACTGGAATAGTTTTCGCCCAGTGTTATTTTCGCCATTCACGTTTAATAACTATGTTCAGTAAGCTACATGTAATCAGTTTCACTGTCGTGATAAAGTTGCCCTCAATACGGAGGGCGAAAAATACGGAGGACGAAAAAGGCTAAAATTAAACTGTAGCGAAAATTTCCCGTATACAGTATCCTGAACATCCGAACATTTTTTGTCTCTTTTGTTTATGCATTATGGTACACAATTTTCGAGATACGAGAGTTGGTTGACCTTTGACCTGACTTACCTGAGGGGGAGTCACTGGACTTAAGGGCGAATGACCAGCTGTCCGGGTTGACAGAGGCACAATGAGGGAGACGCAACTCCACAGGGTGGAGAAACTTCAGTCCGTGGGGCCCACACATGACAAGGGGGCTCAGCAACGTCTCACCTAGACAAGGAAGAATTAACACCTGATTACGATGTACATTTTACCTGGACAACTCATTAACCCCTGAAGACATATTTGAACTCATCCAAATCAATGGTTGGAATAATTCATTATGAAATTTCAGAGGTGAACTCTACTCAATTCACACAAAGATCTATTTTCATGCCTGAAAAGCCCACAGTTATCTGTTGGAGAACATATTCGGAATTCTCGAGACTGGTTTCCTAATACAAGTTTGACTGCACTATTGAAAAAAAAGTTTACAGTACATTTTTGTATTCTTATCTCAAAACAAGATTTTTTTCAGATCAGTTGACCAGCTCTGTATCAGTTCTGGACACGAAGTATTACTATGGTCAATAGTTAGAGATGACCATTACTGACCTTTCTCTCTGTCCAGTGGTGGAAGGATGTTGTTGTCCTTACAAACTTTAAAGTAGATTTCCTGCTGGACGCCCTCAGGGATAGCGCCTAGTGGAATGACGATACTCACACCTGTCGGGTATACCAAACTAATGTACATAATCATGTAAAACTAAATAAGGTTTACGCCCTCAGGGATAGCGCCTAGTGGAATGACGATACTCACACCTGTCGGGTATACCAAACTAATGTACATACTCATGTAAAACTAAATAAGGTTTACACCCTCAGGGGTAGCCCCTAGTGGAATGACGATACTCACACCTGTCGGGGATACCAAACTAATGTACATAATCATGTAAAACTAAATAGGGTTTACACCCTCAGGGATAGCCCCTAGTGGAAGGACGATACTCACACCTGTCGGGTATACGAAACTAATGTACATAATCATGTAAAACTAAATAAGGTTTACACCCTCAGGGGTAGCCCCTAGTGGAATGACGATACTCACACCTGTCGGGTATACCAAACTAATGTACATACTCATGTAAAACTAAATAAGGTTTACACCCTCAGGGATAGCCCCTAGTGGAATGACGATACTCACACCTGTCGGGAAGATAGTGACACGTGTATATCAAACTAATGTACATAATCATGTAAAACTAAATAAGGTTTACACCCTCAGGGATAGCACCTAGTGGAATGACGATACTCACACCTGTTGGGTATACCAAACTAATGTACATAATTATGTAAAACTAAATAAGGTTTACTCCCTCAGGGATAGCACCTAGTGGAATGACGATACTCACACCTGTCGGGAAGATAGTGACACGTGTATACCAAACTAATGTACATAATCATGTAAAACTAAATAAGGTTTACACCCTCAGGGATAGCACCTAGTGGAATGACGATACTCAAGCCTGTCGGGAAGATAGCGACACTTGTTTATCAAACTTATGTACATAATCATAGACTGTATAACATGAAATGTTCCTTGTGTATAAATATTCGTGGTTTTCGTGGTTGCTATTGAACCACGAAAATAAATACAACAGAATTGAATGATAGGATATCAACGAACGTTTGTACCACGAAACGATCAAAATGCTTCAAACTACGAGGGAAAGTACCCACTAACATTGCGTGTTATACAGTAAAACCAGATCCTGTTTACGCCAACATTGCGTGTTATACAGTAAAACCAGATCCTGTTTATGTTAACATTGCGTGTTATACAGTAAAAACAGATCCTGTTTACGTCAATACTTCATATTCATTTGCACTCTTCGCTTGACAAAAGCAAACATTTTTTGTTTTCAAAAGCTTGCAATTTTTTTTTATTTAATTACTGTTTGTGTTCAAAACAATTCATACCAAACTGATGAATCTCATTAACTTGTTCACCCCTGAAATTTCATGATGAACTATTCCAACCTTTGAATTGGAAGAGTTCAAATGTGTCTTCAGGGGTGAATTTGAGTTAAGTTCTGCTAAAATAAGAGTGCAACAATTTTTGAGTTGGTATTTCAGTGTATGCGTTACATAAAGACCAGAGTATACTTCCACTAAAGAAACCATGTTAGACACAGTCGTGAAGATGATATCACAGATCCTCAAAATATGTATTTATACAATATTTTTTTTATTAAAGCTGTACACTAGCAGGGAAATGATTATATCTGACTGAAGGCACAAGATATCTTTATATTATTGTGTAATTTACATTTAACTCATTCACTCCTGAAATTTCATAATGAACTTTACCAACCTTTGAATTGGAAGAGTTCAAATGTGTCTTCAGGGGTGAGTTAACTATATGTACTTAGAACAAGGGAGACAAAACTTACCTGTTTCTTTTGATTCTAACACACCACCTTTGTGGTCGAAAATTCCCCGGGCAGTAGCCACCACTGTGTGACCTTCCTCTATAGATTTTCCACTGTCTAACCTACAACACAGAAATCACGGGGTTAAACAGGGGTCGTGGATTCATTGGTAACAGTAACTCAGTCATCCCTACATTGTTAAAATGGACTTGTCCAGTCTTTGATATGGTAAGGTTAAATGAGACTTTAGGGGTGAATAGGTTTAGCAGGAGCTCATGGATTTGAGCATTACACAGGAGCTCATTGACTCTAAAGTTACACTGGAGCTCATTGACTCTGACATTACAGAGGAGCTCATTGACTCTTAGAAACATTACACAGGAGCTTATTGACTCTTAACGTTACACTGGAGCTCATAAACTCTAAAGTTACACTGGAGCTCATTGACTCTAACGTTACACAGGAGCTCACTGACTCAAATGTAACACAGGAGCTCATTGACTCTAACATTACACTGGAGCTCATTGACTCTAAAGTTACACAGGAGCTCATTGACTCTGACATTACAGTAATGTTACACTGGAGCTCATTGACTCTAATGTTACACTGGAGTTCATTGACTCTAATGTTACACTGGAGCTCATTGACTCTAACGTTACACAGGAGCTCACTGACTCAAATGTAACACAGGAGCTCATTGACTCTAACATTACACAGGAGCTCATTGACTCTAACATTACACTGGAGCTCATTGACTCTAAAGTTACACAGGAGCTCATTGACTCTGACATTACATAGGAGCTCATTGACTCTTAACGTTACACTGGAGCTCATAAACTCTAAAGTTACACTGGAGCTCATTGACTCTAACATTACACAGGAGCTCATTGACTCTATCGTTACACTGGAGCTCATTGACTCTAACATTACACAGGAGCTCACTGTCTCAAATGTAACACAGGAGCTCATTGACTCTAACATTACACAGGAGCTCATTGACTCTAAAGTTACATTGGAGCTCATTGACTCTGACATTACAGTAATGTTACACTGGAGCTCATTGACTCTAACATTACACAGGAGCTCACTGACTCTAATGTAACACAGGAGCTCATTGACTCTAACCTTACACTGGAGCTCATTGACTCTAATGTTACCCTGGAGCTCATAAACTCTAAAGTTACACGGGAGCTCATTGACTCTAATGTTACACTGGAGCACATAAACTCTAAAGTTACACTGGAGCTCATTGACTCTAACATTACACAGGAGCTCACTGACTCAAATGTAACACAGGAGCTCATTGACTCTAACATTACACTGGAGCTCATTGACTCAAATGTAACACAGGAGCTCATTGACTCTAACGTTACACTGGAGCTCATTGACTCTAACGTTACACTGGAGCTCATTGACTCAAATGTTACACAGGAGTTCATTGACTCTAAAGTTACACTGGAGCTCATTGACTCTAACATTACACTGGAGCTCATTGACTCAAACATTACACAGGAGCTCACTGACTCTAATGTTACACTGAAGCTCATTGACTCTAACGTTACATAGGAGGTCATTGACTCTAACGTTACACTGGAGCTCATTGATTCAAACGTTACACAGGAGCTCATTGACTCTAACGTTACACTGGAGCTCATTGACTCAAATGTTACACAGGAGCTCATTGACTCTAAAGTTACACTGGAGCTCATTGACTCTAACATTACACTGGAGCTCATTGACTCTAATGTTACACTGGAGCTCATTGACTCTAACGTTACATAGGAGGTCATTGACTCTCACGTTACACTGGAGCTCATTGATTCAAACGTTACACAGGAGCTCATTGACTCTAAACTTACACTGGAGCTCATTGACTCTAACGTTACAATGGAGCTCATTGACTCTAATGTTACCCTGGAGCTCATTGACTCTTAACGTTACACTGGAGCCCATTGACTCAAATGTTACACAGGAGCTTATTGACTCTTAACGTTACACTGGAGCTCATTGACTCTGACGTTACACTGGAGCTCATGGACTCTAACATTACACTGGAGCTCATTGACTCTAACGTTACATAGGAGCTCATGGACTCTAACGTTACACTGGAGCTCATTGACTCTAACGTTACATAGGAGCTTATTGACTCTAATGTTACACAGGAGCTTATTGACTCTTAACGTTACACTGGAGCTCATTAACTCTAACGTTACACTGGAGCTCATTGACTCTAAAGTTACACTGGAGCTCATTGACTCTAATGTTACACTGGAGCTCATTGACTCTAACATTACACTGGAGCTCATTGACTCTAAAGTTACACTGGAGCTCATTGACTCTAATGTTACAATGGAGCTCATTGACTCTAACGTTACACTGGAGCTCATTGACTCTAACATTACATAGGAGCTCATTGACCCTTACGTTACACTGGAGCTTATTGACTCTAACGTTACACAGGAGCTCATTGACTCTAACGTTACACAGGAGCTCATTGACTCTGACATTACAGAGGAGCTCATTGGTTCTAATGTTACACCACATATACTCAGTTACAAAGAAAATCATGCAAATAAATTAAAACATTTAGCAACAAGTTATTCCAAGCTTTTCACGACCCGAGCGCCGTATTACTGCCGAGTAATTGTTAGTTTAAAACCTTACCCACTACTGTCACTATCAAACCGTTGTCGCTCTTCTTGATCAGCTGACTTGTCACCTGACACATCACCTGACCTGTCAGATCGAGCCTCACTCTCACCAAGGTCAGAGTGAGGTTGTGGGTCATAGGTGACCATGTTAGTTTCGTCGCTGTACACGGCTTGGTTAGGGCTACACACAACACCAGAATTACAGAATGTACAAACACCAACACCAGCCACAGAGCTTAAACTCCTGATCTCACAGAAACCACAGGGGCCTCATACATTCATAAAGAAAGTTTAAATGTTTCAGACCCCTGTGACCTTTAGTTTCCCTTCGATAAACTTTTAAAAACATTTCCGACAAAGTTTTCAATATTTCTCAAGGTGGACTCTCCACAACTTTGACTGATATAATAAGAATACGCCCAGTTAACATTTAATTAGCGGATTATACCTTTTATAGTTCTGATTTTTTCAAGTGTTCTTTATGGCAGTAAATGCCATTATTTCCAAAAACCCGTCTTGCTTTTCTAGCTGAAGCTTTCTGTTTCTTTGACTGTGTGAACACACTTTAACCTCCGTTGAGAAATAGATTTCCTGTCAACAGAACAATCTTACATTCCAAAGAAAATGATCTTTACAAATTTCTGATACATCAGGATTTGAAGCTCTGGCTTGAAAAATGCAGATAAAAAATATGCCATGCAAGTTAGTTTGAAACATGTATCTAAATATAAACAACACTAAATATAAAACAACACTAAATACAAGAAAGAAAAAGGTATAGTGCAAGCGGTAGTCTGCTACTCAATTTGCAATTCTTTAACCCTTTCGCCACTGTAGACCATAATGAACTCATCCAGATCAATGCATGGAAGAGTCTACTAAAGTTGCATAGGGGTGAAAAGGTTAAACAAAACTTTTTGGCAGGTAAAATTTAAGAAATATCCTTTTCTACATCTAATTCAAGATAAGCCCAGGAGCTTGGATACTTTAACAAGATGGATAAGTACTAAGGTCACAGAGAGTTTTCTTCTAAAATTTTACAGTGTTTGTGGATACGCAAGTGTGATCCTCGTAATATATCTGTTTACAAGGATGTGGGGTTATTGCAGAGTGTGGGCTTATATAACAGGTAAAATAGGTATAGCCCCCCCCCCCCCCCCACCTCGCTGTTTAAATTCTACATGTACCATGATCTCTAAACAGTGAAATATTTTCAGTTAATATTTTTTGATAAAATAGGAAAATATAACAGATTTGACATCTTGAAAAGTATAAATAGAAATTCAGTTGATTTACTGAGTAACAGACCTAGATAAAATATTAGTCAAGAAATCAGAAACATATGTTAGAAGTAGAGACAAATGAGTTAAAACACAGTAAATCATTCAAACATGGATGCTTCTCGACTCCTCGTCCTACAACTCAGGACAATCTCAATCCTGTGATTTTAAAACCCTCTGTCTATATTTTTTTCCCCATTAACCCTTTCACCACTAGGTAACTTTAGTGGACTCTTCCATGCATTTATTGGGATGAGTCCATTATGGTCTACAGTGATGAAAGGGTTAATGATATCAAACATTTTTGAAAAAACTTTTGAAAGACAATTGAAAATTGCCAATCACACATATATCCTTGTGTGTTTTGCATTTCTTTGAAACGAAATTCATTTCAATATTATTATCAAAATGTCTCACCAGAATTTTATCAGACATGGGGTACTGTGAAGTATAAATTTTCTCATTTTAGTTGTTTTAGTTACCAGTAGTGTGGAAATTGGAGTTGTCAGTTCAACTGCAATATTTTGTTCATGGTGTAAATGTGTCGGTTTGTGGGGACACATATGCATGTGCATATTTTCGCACTCGTTTGAACAAGTAAACAGGAACTGAGCAAAAAAAACCCACTTGTTTGTATGGTATTTATTCCACCTGAAAACTAAAATCTTTGAAAATAAATCATTAAAGAATAAATCTCAAGAATTGTTCACAAAATTCGAGTGATTCACATATTGACCATCCTACGAGTCAGCACCTTTAAGACAAACGTCCATGTTTGAAGTGTACACTATACTAGATACCAGCGAAAACAAGCCAACTATCAGTATGTGCTTCCTAACATGTTAAAATACCACTTCACAAATTGTTAGCGTATTAGAATTAAAGTCATACTAGAAGTTGAACTGTTAGCATACTAAAGTATCACACTTGTAAGTTAGAATATAAAAGTCATCTACTGAAAATACACAACTGAAAGCATACTGAAAATACACTACAACTATGCTGTAAGTATACTGTACCTGTACTGAAAGTATACTGAAAATACACTACAACTATGCTGTAAGTATACTGTACCTGTACTGCCTGCCGGGCTGCAGTAGAGGTTTGGGTGAGGAGGGACCATTCATATCAGACTTTCCGAAAGTCGACATGACAGGCTTTTTGTATGCTTCAAATGCGCTTCCCCTTTCATCGGTGTCTGTGGAGTCAGCATTCATCCGTTCTCTGTGAGGAAAAAGAGATTTCCCTATAGAAATCTACAACACTTATGTTTCCCCACATTTCTCTAACCAACTTTTATATTTTCTTTTTATCTAATTTATGACAAGTTTTTTTTATTTTGAAATGTTTTTTTATCAATAACTTATAATAAGTACAAAGCATAGATATCTTGTGATGTTGTTTTAACAAATATCTTGTAAAATGTATTGAAATATTTTTTATCGCAATGTGAAGGTAAAAGGTCATCAGGCATGCTGAGAATCTGATATGCTGAGGTCAAAGGTCATCTAACATGCTGAGTTCAAAAGTCATCTTATGTGCTAAGGTCAATCAGGCACTACATACAAAAGGAAACCAGAAGTAAGCAGCTTCAGCCTTTCACCACTGTAGACCATATTGGACTCATCCAGATCAAAGCATGGAAGAGTTTACTTAAGTTACATAGGGGTGAAAGGGTTAAATGTTTTGTTTTACAGTGTTATCTCACTGTGTAGTTGGTGTTTAATACAGTGCTATTCTGTATAAAATTGATCATCCCCATCTTACTGTTAAAAGCGGGTCAAGGTCATTTCTGACAGCCATTTATCCTAGCATACTATACCAAGTATGTTGATCCGATAACTTGCTTCATATGTTTCAACACAGTTTATCCCTGTGACCTCATAAGTAGCTAGTTTCCTGATAATTATGTGAACAAACTTGATTGTCCTTTATCAACATACTACAGGCCTAATGTCATGACCCTAGGTTTTTAATTATTCAGAAGAAGTTGTTTCATAGTTTTAGCCCACCTGAACAAACTGACCTAGAAAGTAGGTCAAGGTCATTCATGTGAATAAACTTGAAATCCCTTATAACAGCAGGCTACATGCTAAGTATCATGACTCTAGGTCTTTATTTATTCAGAGGAAGGTGTTTAAATGTTTTCAAACACTTAACCCCTGTGACTTTGTAATCTTATCTGCATCATCTTTCTATGAAGATTGGTTTTGCGATTGTATATGTCCAGAAATTACAGTCTTTGAATACACCACTTCCATAAAACAATTTGAGGGTGTTTTTGAATTTTTTATTTCTTAGTCATAAATGCACACAAGTGTCAAATTCCAAATCACATTGATATAAATTTTTCAGATTCTGGAAATATAACTGTTCTTCAGCTAATAATCTCAACTCTGCTGTAGGAGTGGATATGCTAATGATATGGGTTTGGTTATGCTAATGAGGTAGGTGTGATTATGGTAATGATATGGGTGTGGTTATGCTAATGATATGGGTTTGGTTATGCTAATGAGGTAGGTGTGATTATGGTAATGAGAGGTGTGGTTGGTTATGCTAATTAGGTGAATACCAATCCTGGGAGGAGTTTATATTCAAGGCACATGCAAGTTCATCGGAAGCTTTTTGGTTCAAAACAAATAAGTCCAACTCATTTGTAAAAATAAATATGTATTTTTATTTCTTTTTCCTTTCATGACTAAGTATATATATGCTAAATATTTCTGAACACAATTTTGTTTTTAAACTTTACAAAATCTGTCTTTTATAAACATGATATGTTACCAGTGCTAGTAATCTTCAAAAGTGTCAAATTCTCAAAAAGAGAAAAATAGTTTGTCCTAAATTATTCTTAACCGTAATACATATGTAAAATAAAACAATTAAAAGTTTTCTAAAAAAATCTATCAAGTGATATGTTTAGGAATATCCAAAAAAGAATAAAATATTTATATATGTAAACATTTTAAAATGCAATTATCCAAATGCCAACATTTACGAAAACAATAAATCCTTCTTAGATACATGTTTCTGTCTCTAGTTTGTTTTGTCTGCCATTAACTCATTCACCCCTGAAATTTCATAATGAACTATACCAAACTTTGAATTGGAAGAGTTCAAATGTGTCTTTAGGTGTGAATGAGTTAAATAACATCTTTATATTAGAAAATAAAATTTAATGACAATGAGTGGACATTTTTTGATCCAAAGAGCTTCCAACTCCTCTCTATACGTATTACTACCAACAGATTTCGTACGTTGTAAAGGATTTTTTATTGTCAAAGTCAAAATTCAGAATTTGAAAATTTAACCAGCAGGATCGGTATTGCTTAAAATAATATATCCCAAAAGCATCAAACAGCTGATTTTTTAATTCCTGATGTAATTAAATGAGGAGGGGCTACATTGTAGGTGTAAACAGGTGTAGACAGGTATGTTACCTGGAGTAAAACAGGTGTATAACAAAGAAAAACAGCATAACACCACACTAGTTAACAAGGACAGAAACACAGAAACTATCAATAGTACAGAATACGTACAGAATACATGTATCTCGTAGAAGGTTACCGTGAATGACGGACGTGTTCTAACGTTTCTGCTTTCTGAGCCGTTAGTGTTAACCGTGTTAGTACACATCCAATCAAGTCTAGAGAACATTGATGATTTCTTACACAACAACATTGTGGAACCTCGTTTATTTGAAAACTTTTTTCTTTTTTTTTTAAATTCTGAGGATCTGCATTCAAAAAACTGTTCTCAAGTTCAAAATCTGATTCTGTTCTAAAAAACATCTCAAATTTAAAAACAAAAATATTAATCATGAGTAAAATCATTTTAATATTTTGTACAATTTTTTCCTTAATCTTACAGCTGGATAGCATTTCAATGTTTACTCATATATTCTATTCAAGATCTCCGTGAATTACATGAATTTTTTAAATTTTCACTTTTGGTGTGGGAACAATTCTATGACTACGAGGGTTTGGTCGCCATAACAAAGAAACATGCTTTTCAGAAAAACAGGTAATAAGCCAAAACTTGTTGGAAACAGAAAACATTTCCATTGTTCAGTCAAGAGTTCAGGTCATCATTGTTTCATATTTTTGGTGATCAAGCTGACAACGTTGCCCTGTACACCAGAGTAGCAAGGTCTTAATGTAAAATCCTGGGGAAACAATGAAACACAAAAAGTATCATCAACTTATTCTGGGCTGGTATAATTTATATTTGAATTCAATGAAATTTTCAATAACCTGGAAAAATAAATTGACATATTGACATAGGAATTTTTCAAAATTTCTGGAACCGATTTATGTCTTTTTAAATTCTGAAGACTGTTTTGTATATTATATATGGAAAACAGCATAGAAACGTAACTATAAGACCAGGAAGGATAATGTTTTCTTCTTTAACCCTTTCACCACTGTAGACCATAATGGACTCAACCAGATCATTGCATGGTAGAGTTTACTGAAGTTACATAGGGGTGAAAGGGTTGAACATTGAATTTTATAAAATTATATAACATCTTTGAGTCCTGTTATATAACAAGAGATTAAACCCCAAATATGATGTATATAAAGTTTAACCCTTTCACCCCTAAAGACACATTTGAACTCCTCCAATTCAAAGGTTGGAATAGTTCATTATGAAATTTTAGGGGTTAAGGGGTTAAACATTCCAGTTACTACAAGTTTTCCGTTGTAATATATTTCACTAAAAAAAAAAGATTACTCAATAGATACATAAACTCTTTGCTCCAGCCTAATTCTTTAAATATTTTCTTTTGTTTCTTTCGGCTCTAAGATATTTGTTATACACTAGATATATTTTTGATAGGTATGGAAGTTTTAAAAATGTATGGATTAGATCCAAGGGTAATAAAAAATGTCTGGACTTTAAATCCAGATTTAGATGTCGTCTAATTTTTGAGAGTCGTACCTATCACATATAGACATGAACATATTCTAACTGATTTTCAAGAAAAGTATTTGATTTACCAAAAACTGAAATTGAGACATAAAGTCTTGTGAACCTGGATTAGAATGAAAAAATATTCAAAGAATGGATTCAAAACAGTCTGAAAATGATGGATGAAATTTTGATTCCTTTACAATTTGAAATTTTCGTGTATATGATATACATGAAAGGGGTCAACAAAATATTATCTGGGAAATATGACTGTGAAGTTATTCGACATAATTAATAACAGGGAAAGTTCATCTACATGTGGACACAACTTTAAAATTCACAAATTGCATTTAAGACTTTTTTGTTTAAACATAGAGCTGTTGATTTATGGAACAATCGTCCGTCTAATATGGTGAATTCAAGCACAGTCAGACAATTTGAATATAAACTAGATGAACACTGGCAAAACCAAGTGCAGAAATACAGTTTTAAGTCATTCACCCCTGCAATTTCATAATGAACTATTCCAACCTTTGAATTGGAAGAGTTCAAGTATGTCTTCAGGGGTGAATGAGTTTTAAATAAAAAGTTGAAAATCGAAATGTTGCAAAATTTTGAATATGATTTTATTTAATTGCTTTTTATTTCAAAGGACTGTATAATCCTGATTTTGTCAGAAGAAATCTATGTTTTTATGTAAACATTGTAAAATATGAGCAATTCCATAACAGATATATAAGATGGGAGAGTTCATGCAGGGCTCGTTTGAGTCAATATTGTCATGCTATGATGGTAATTAGATATGACTCAAATTAACATGCTTCATTGTTAGAACTTCCAGCAATCCCCATCTGCTAAATTTGAATGAGGTAAAAAAAACAACTAAAATAACAAGAAGCTTGCAGACAAGGGGAGATAACTTAGATTACCTCCCCTGAAAGTATATTCAAATGTGCAATAATAAAATGGAAATAATAAAACAAAAAATAGTGTGCT
Organism: Mizuhopecten yessoensis; assembly: GCF_002113885.1. Classification (NCBI taxonomy): domain Eukaryota; kingdom Metazoa; phylum Mollusca; class Bivalvia; order Pectinida; family Pectinidae; genus Mizuhopecten; species Mizuhopecten yessoensis. Next base: position 187,221 of record NW_018408198.1, on the reverse strand, counting down.
AACAATATAAAAAATATCTTTTTGATACTTTGGCATATACTGGCCAGAAGAACAATCAATATCAAAATAAATGTTGTAAAATATCTGAGATTTCTTATATGAAGCACTGAATTCTAATTTAATTTATTTACAACATTTTTTTTTAATTTTAAGGGAATAAAACAAATATCTTCCATTAGAAATTAAGAAAGAAAAATTAAAAGGAAAAAAACACCCCTGAAAATGTTTATTTGGTGATCGTATTGTCATGGTAACACTAAATTTAAACCAAAAGGAAGCTTTGTGCAGCATTTATACATTCGGCTAATTCATTTGGCAAGACGACAGAGAATTTAAATGTCAGTATCTATAATCTACACAACCAATCCGGTTTACAGCAATCAAGGTCAGAGTTCAAATCAAAATAACCAATTAGATAACAGCATTCCAAGGGTCAAAGTTCAAAAATGCACCAAAACAAAGATTGACATTTCTAGCACAAGGAACACATGGGTGATCAACCAAACCTTAAACGGCCAATCAGAACAAGGCTTCATCTTTACCTCGGGCGATCAGCCGCACTTGGATACCCAGGGTCACGAGAATAGCCCTCCATGTTGCCATGGTGACCGTTAGTGCCACCGCCTTGCTGTGCTTTAAGCCGCTGTAACTCCTGATGGTCCATGTACATTTGATTAACGAACGCGCCTCCTGACCTTTGACCTCGATCAGAGTGAGGCTCCGGGTTGTTCGGTTCCTGGGCAACATAAGGTCGAGCGTAATGGTTTGCCATTATTCTCTCGTTTCCTTGTGGCTGCCTTTGGTATCCGGATCGTGGTGCGACGTAGTCGTAGGGGTTTTCGTTCGGGTCGTGGTAATCCTGGGAAGGAGGACTGCGCATGTTGCCCGTTTTGATTTTGTTGACGACGGCGTAGTTACTGGAATCTGCATAGTTGTAACTCCTGTAGAAAAATGACAATGGGAGTTAGGCAACTTTTGTCAACTTCTCAGTAAATCCCACTGTGTTGGACCTTAGTCAGCGCCCATGTTAAAATATTATTGACCCCATACTCTCTGTAAATGTAGTCAGTCCTACATGTAATTTTACTACGAAGTTTCAGTTTTGTCACAAAAAACAACTTTATCATATCAAAATGTCTCTCTGTACAAATGTTTCTCAGCATTTCTTTTAGCAAATGACAAAATTACACACAAATCATTTTTACGCCCCACACTTCTTGCAATTTGGTTGCTAATTAAGTTGACACCAAATTTTTTGAAACATACAACATTGCTAGGCAACATCAAAATGTACACAACATTTTCCCCTCCAAGTCAAGCATCATTTATTATAAAGCTCGTTCGTTAAACCATAATTATTTATTAATTTTGCAAAATGCAAGCAGAAGTCGTAACAATTAATAAATAAAAAGCTTCCTTTCCATGAAATACAGCTCCTCGTAGATAAACCAAATTCTTGTCATAATTAACAGATTGACACATGATTACACCAGACGAACCATTTCGTACCTGTTAGAATTTTCGTAGTTCCTGATTTTCTGGTCGTCAGGCTCTATACCCCGATCCTTCAGGTTATAGGTTTTCACAGGCACTGGGGGCGGCTCCTTCTTATTGTTGGGGTCGCGATGATGACCTCCGACCTCTGGGGGCGCAGTCCCCGGCCGCTGGGACGGCACAGATTTACTTCTTCCCTGACCCTGTTCATCTTTTCTATAAATAGAATTCAACAAAACTATGTATTTTTGAACGTAACAGAAGATTAGGAAAGCTAAATATTTAAAGTTTTTACTCATTCACCCCTGAAATTTTGTAATGAACTATTCCAATCTTTGGATTGGAAGAGTTCAAATGTGTCTTCAGGAGTGAATGAGTTAATGGTCTTCTTTTACAATCTAATTTGCAACCTTAATAATAATAATAATAATAATTCAAGGTTCTCATATACTACTGTATCACAACTGAGTTCGTAGTTCCTCTCAAAGCGGTTCACAAATTAGTACCCGTGGTTATTATTTTAAAAATAACAAGAAATATCAATCTTTTTCAATGCTATACAAAAAGCAATAAAATGATTTTAAAGCAAATAATTTGAAGTGGAGCCAGTGTTTTCATTGGTCGTACCTGTATCTCGCTGACAGATCGGAAAGTTTTGATTTGTCGACATGTGCGGTGCTGACAGGATGTGCGGTACTCCGTGTGAAGCGGTACGGGTCATGTGACCCCTTGGCGCCAAGTTTCTCACGGAGTTTGGAATCGTCGTGTTTGTTGGCAGGGTGTGACGTGTACTTAGTATAGGAATCACTGCTGTATGAGGAATTATCTGTGTAGGGCTGCAAAACATAAAACATTAAACATTAAACATAAAATCATAAAACAAAAAAAATCATAAATCATGAAACCTAAAATGAATAATCATTTTACAGTGGGTATAATATACCAACGTTTCATGTCGGAAACATTAACTTTTTCTCAAAGCAAAATTCTACTAAAAACCCAAAACAAATAAATCTATGCTAAAGAAAATGTTCAAAATGAGACACTTGTGCCATTGTAGAAATATAAAAGGGAAGGTAACTCTAATAAATAAAGATTGTTCAGTTTCATTTTTTTTGAAGATTTGATTTTGATTAATAAACTTTTATTCTAACTAAAATAACAGTCAAAAAAGATGCATAAATCCTGTAAATATCGGTAAACTTTGTTCGAAATAACCGTACACATTAGCCTCCCTTTTCGGTGCTTACGTACCCGATGGTGCTGATGCTGAGGGTCGTTGTGATGAGGCGGGGGAGGGGGAAGTGATGATGTGGATTGACGGGTCGTATGAGCTAGGTCCGATTCTGACCGCCGATGATGGTTTTGGCCGTAACGGTTCCCTTGGTGGTCTGGGTCATCGTAAGCAGGGTTGAACCAACGCTCTGAGGAATCAAAGTCAAACAAAACATTTATCTATCAGATCCACCATTCACTTTTCAAAATTAAGTTTAAGAAAAATGATGATGGCTTTAACTCTCTGTTCCTTTGTCGACACATTTCTACTTGCGCCAATTGCATCATTTAGCCTTGACAACGTCAAAATTACACTCAAACGGTTTTAAATTGTGTTCCATATTGGTATAATTGCTGTCAAATTTGAAATAAAGGTTGGTGAACCCTTTGATTTTCAATTACACTAAAGAGGAATATTCACGACAGTAATATGAAAGACGTACCATCCTGCTGTCCTCGGGGGTAGAGGCGTTCATGTGGGGTGATGGTGGCATACGGGTCGATCTGAGTTCTGGCCGGGTGATGCCGATTCTCCGACGCGTAATATGATGCATAATATCGGTCCTCAGGGAGGCCATCCACTGTAACATAGACATCGTAATGTTAACTCATTCACTCCTGAAGGAACATTTGAACTCTTCCTACTCAAAGGTTGGAATAGTTCATAATAATAATAATAATATTATACAACATTTGATATAGCGCCCTATCAAGCTAACATAAGCCACTCTAAAGCGCTTTACAGTAAATAGATATACAATTAGTACAATTAGTGTATACATTAATCAATACAATTATTGAGGAATTCACAGGAGCTGCCCTTATCAGGCGCTAACTACTAGACCTATGCCACCTGGCTAATATCTCCCTATGTGTGTATGCCTGCGTGTACATGTGTGCTGGAGATATTATTTCAGGGGTAAATAAGTTAATGTGCAATTTACATCATAAAAGATAATTTACATACTACCTGAAGAATTCCTCGACGAGTTTCAGATGTTATAACCCGATATTAAATTTGCTGTTATCATTTATCAGTGATTACTTTAAAACATTATGTGATTCCAATACTTACATTCCACATATCTTCTGTCGTCAAGCATGCCCGGGTTTTTCTGTACCTTGAATTAGAAACACGACATCATTAAAACCTGTATCACATAAGATACAATTTCTAAAACAAGTTATAGACGAGAAACATCTCAAAAATACAACATTAGTAAAATTTATGCAAATTTTGTTACTATATAGCTACCCACAATTGTAATATTTCTATTCAAAATTCTTTTTGCCAATTGTCAAATCTAAAGTTACTCACTTTCAAACTTCAAAATAAGTGGCCTGATCAGTTAACTGCTTGACCATTTGTTTGAACAGAAAAAAATGAATAAGTTCGCAGAAAAACTGGATGCATGAGGCTAAAAAATGAAATCTAGAATTCAACATTTGATTTCAGACAGCAGGTACAATTCAGTATGTGATAACCTCTGCAGTTTTAGCAGTGAAGGACACGTACCCCCGGGGTTTTGTGGTACGCTGGAGGTGCTGGGTACGGTGGAATGCCGGGAATTCTGTCTGTTGTGTTCACACTGGGGTCGGAAGATGACCTCACTAGTCGCTTCTTATGCATAGGTGAAAGGTCAAGGTCATCGACAGGTCGACTTAAGTCTAGCTCGCTCTGCTGGGACGGTGCGAAGCTAAGGCGATTGGACATCGGGAATAGGTAATCGTCACTGATATCATCCTCGGGCTATAAATAGATGTCAGGTGTGATGATGATTGGCTGGTCAATCTACGCTACACTGCTAGCAGACGTTGTAATGTAAGCGTACATATAGAAGTGGTAGTCTAAATTTAGCACTTTTTGCGCTTTAAATATTGCGCCAAGTTATGATTGTACTGATTTAAGTTTCTGTAAAAACATTTTTTTATTCCATATTATGATGGAAGGATAATTCATCAATGCGCTAATCTGTTTAATTTCGAATGCCCTAAAAAAAATAAGCGCTTAAATAAGCATTGTTACAGTATTCATGACATTAAAAAATTTGCGATATGGCCAAATAAGTTGTTATTTTCCTCACAACAGAAATTGAAATGCCAATAAAACTTTCACTCATTTTCCAACAGAAATCTTATACTCTATACTCAGGTTTGTAATCAATCTGTAATAAAATGTGAACCAGGAAATCGTAACAAAGTTCATTCTGGGAGTACTACCGGTGACATACCTTGCGTTCAGACATCCAGATATTCTGTTTCTGTTGTAGTTCCACTACTTCTCGTAGCCGACGATACCAGATGTCGGTAGCGTTGTGACTTATCGTGGCTAAAAGCAGAAATTTTGTTTACAATAAACATCAATAGAAATTAATTATTCTAGACTCAACATTACATTATGTTGCATTGTAAAAAACCCTGTTTAAAATCCTTTTTTAGTTACAGGTAAACTTTTAAAATTCCAGGTAACTTCATTTTCAAATTGTTCCATTTGGATAAATAAACTGATTAATTACAAGTTTATAAAGGAACATTACCATTTTTTAAAACAATCATATAGCTAATCTTAAGTTAATAATAAAGATTCATTTTCACGGGTAAATTTCGATACTTTATGTTGCCATGAAAAATATTGAAAAATTTGATTTTCTTTTTATATGATCCAACTACTTTATTTTCATTGACAACTAATAAGTCCAATTTCATAAAGATAAATTATCGCGGCTGAGATACTTTGGTTTTCAGGGTTAACGTTGACACAAGATTTACACTCACCTGTGAATAGGTGGTGATATATTTTCTCCAGTTTTCCGCTCTGTTCGAAAAGTTTCTTTGGATTTTTGCTGGAACCTTTAGCGAATCTAGCACGACTTTCCTTGACGACGTTTTTATTTTCGGCCTTCAGGAAGACAACGACAGGGTAATACTGGGCGTAGTTAAGACGATCAACGTTGTGTGGCGTCACGTCAAGTAAACAGTGCCTTCTCTGAAATGTGCAAGGATTCAACAGCGTTAACACAAGGAATTTGATTGGCCTAGAAAAATGTTGGCAATCATTGTGGAATTTTGAAGTTAGCATCATACGTTCATTTCTCTGAAATTTGTAAGAGATCATCAGCATCATTTTTACAAACAGTTTGATTGGACAATAGCGATAGTAAAAAATATAATGAAATTTGATTGGTCAATAAAAATAGTGAGAAAATTAATAAAATTTTATTGGTTGATAAAAATAGTGAGAAAATCAATAAGATTTGAAGTTAAAGCACAAAGTGAATCATCAGCAAATATAATCAATCCTTTAATATTATACTGTATACTTTTATAATTTGAGGAGAATTTTTTCCAAAAAATCCTGATGAATGTCTACAGAAATGCAAATTAGTAGAAATGTCTTCATTTGTATTGACCACTGCTTCCATTACACTGATAGAATTAACAGACATAATCTTCAGCAATACAACAGAGCTCGGTATCACAGACCTACCTTAGTTATAATCTCCTTTATTGCACCCAAACGTATAATTCCTGATTTATTTGATTTCTTGTCATCATTCAGAGTAGATGCATCATTTTCTGTGAGAAAAAAAAACAAAGTTAAAATTAGGCCTATAGACCTTCAATCAAATCAAAATTTAAAGAGAATTTTATTTTTATTATTATTTTTACTTATTTCCTTAATTTTCATTGATATCATCTAGAGTTTCTATATCTGAATTAAAAAGAAATTTCAATTAAAAAATTCAAATATTCAATAATACTGGTCATAAATTTCACAAGATTTATAGACAAATTATAACTTACGTGGCGATTCAAACTGATCAGGATATTCATTTAGAAGCTTTTCTCGTGCCACATCGGCGAGGGCTCCGAAAATCACTACAGGACGATGAAACCCACCTGGCAACAGAAAAAGTTTACGATCAAATATTGAAATGTACAATATCCAACACTTTATTCACGGAAAATCAAATTGAATTCTAAAGAATATTAAGAGTAGATTTAAATACAGAAGTTCTTTCCTCATTGATGGATAATAGAGAACATGAATTGTCTCCCTTACATTGCTAAGCAGTGGAATGACTGGTTCATACATTTGTAAATGTAATATTTTCAGGGGTAAAGTCCTGTGAACATCTTGATACAGGTCTTTAGAACGGTTTTAAGGTTTACAGTAAAATAACATTAAACAGTCCCTATTTCTACAACTAACATCTGGTTCAACTGGTACAAAACGTTTGGAACACTACGGACGAAATCGGCCCAGTTTTTGTCTGATTTACTTACAGTCTTTGAGAACAACTCTCTCATAGGCGGGAAATTTTGTAGAAAGGCTCGCTGTAAAGACACAAAAAATATCTTGTTAATGAATAATAATTTCCACAAATAAAACTGACAGAATCAAAACTAAAGAAACTGTCAAAATTTTGTGACGAATTCATATAAAATTGTGTCAAATATATTTTATTGTGGGCTGTATTTTACCTAAAAAACACCCTCTCTCTTATTACTGTTCTTCTTCATCTTCTGTTTCGAGCGTCTTATCCCTATAATCTTACGTTATAGCCTTACTTGAAAAAGAATCCATCATGGATATTTTTTACAAAGGAAAATAAATTTAATAAAATCCTGAATGAAAATTTATGATTTCTCAGTTTTAGAGTGAATAAAATAAAGATTGTAGTTGTTTGAATGGTCTGTATCCTTAAAGTACCAACAACCTGAGACAAACAGGTGGTAGCATTAACTCATTCACCCCTGAAGACTCATTTGAACTCTTCCAATACAAAGGTTGGAAGAGTTCATTAAGAAATTTCAGGGGTGAATGAATTAACAGAACAGACAAATCTGATAAAATTTAAATATTGGACATGGCGTGCGTAAACCTATATCCCATAATAGTACCCGTCACAGATCATGCATATATATATGTGTAAACATCATAATAATAATGTACCTCAAACTGTAAGCTCACACTCTATTTTAAAATCAAACTTTTCTTTTCATCCTGTGCATTTTGTGCATTTCTAAATATTTTCTGTGTGCGATAGTGTATTTCTGTGTGCGATAGTGTATTTCTATGTGCGTAAATAAATATCTAGTATGATGTGTGTTTCTGTATGTGTTAAACTCTCCCAATGTGTTAGTAGGATTTTCCCTCTAAAATGAACCGGAAATATTTTTGAAAATTTAGCGCAAAATATCAGATTTGCTTACAAACTTACATAAATCCCACTTCTTTATCACACTGAAGCAGTGATATAATTACCTACTAATCAGACAGACTACTGTTAATCACTTTAGTTCACCAACTATTGCTGTAATTGCGAATTAATAGTGAAGATCTAAATTCATTATTGAAATCTGTTTTAAAATTTAATCCCTCAAAAAAATAAAGAAACAAAGTCAACATACAAGGTCTGTATGGAAGGAGTAAGACGAGGAAGGAAAAAATAAACAAAGAAGGCAAGCAGGAAAACCAAGCAATAAAATCACTTATACAAGAAATCAAAATAATATTTTCGTGAATTTTAGAAAAGTGTTCAACAAAAGGCAAATGTAGATATCAGAAAATTATTAAGAATATGAATTTTGTATGGTGTGAAATAGACCCAGGGGAAAAAAAGGTACATTTGAGGTACACTTTTTGGGGTACCTAAGGCATGCCTTAGGTATATCTAAGGCATGCCTTAGGTACATTTTGGGTAGGGAAGAAAAAGAGGACAGAATAGGAGGGGTTAAAACCTGTTCAATATAGGTACATTTTAGGCACATTTTAGGCACAATTAAGGCATGCCTAAAATGTGCCTTTTTTATACCTCTGACTGAGGTATACCTAAAATGTGCCTAATTTGTAC
>NW_018408198.1:114537-175568 GCF_002113885.1 Mizuhopecten yessoensis | reverse complement strand
GGCACATTGATAAAATTAGAGTCCAAATGGGGCACATTTGAGGCATGTGGAAGAGACCTAAGTCCAAATGGGGCACATTTGAGGCACATTTTTAAAATTAGAGTCCAAATGGGGCACATTTGAGGCACATTGACAAAATTAGAGTCCAAACGGGGCACATTTGAGGTATACTTTAAAAATACCCCAGAAGTAGAGGTACATTTTAGGCATGCCTAAAATGTACCTCGGGCCAAAGGTACATTTTAGGCATGAAAAAGGCATGAAAAAGGCATGCCTCAATGTACCTTTTTTTAGCCTGGGGAAACACTGTGTTCACTCAGAGTTTAATTCATTCACCCCTACGTACCTACAATAGACTTGCCCAGTCTTTGATTTGGTAAGGTTCAAATGTGACTTTAGGGGTGAATGGGTTAAGTAGAAATAGTGAATGGTAGAGAATATTTGACTTTTGTCACATGTAAAATATCAAACATTCCTGGACCTCTGTTCAGTGTTGAAATTATCATCTATATTTCCGTGAAGGTTTAAAAACATCCTCCACTTGAACATATTATTGATAACAAATGAAAACAAAGTCTATATACATGTATGTTTATCTAGATATATAGTCACTACTGTCCCAACTAGACACTATTTAATAAACTGGCTAGCAGATATAATAAGCTGTAGAAATCGTCTAAATAAGTAAAAGTAACGAAAGACTTTAAACGCTGAAATGTGTGATAAACAAGGAAAATGAAATCTGGTGGTGATTAGGAAAGGAAAATTGTAGAAGCCTTAAAATAAAACCCCATAATGAAACCGATGATGAAAGCATGAAAATAACAAAATCATGAAAATAATGTTGAAAATGAAAAAGATGATGTATGGTGATGCTGCTGCTGCTGCTGCTGCTGATGATGATAAATGATGATGATGATGATGATGATGATGTATGATTGCAAAAGATGTTCAAGTTTAAAGATCAAACAGTGATGATTATATATAAAACAGTGGTGATTATATATGTGATTATCATATACGGTTGAGATTTGTTTATCAAGGTAAAATACACATTTATTTAGTAAACATATTGTTTTCCTCTGACCATTGTGTACACATCTCATTCATTAAACCTGAGCCCTGATCATGCAGACATGACAAGTAGTGCAAGTTTGCTGTCCTGATAAGAAAAAAAGTCCAGAGTTGTCTCCCTTCCACTGATTCCTTTAGAGAATAGATATCAATTTTAAGCGTGATGGCCATGCTTTTTCTGCTATTATGAACAAAATTAGCCAGATATGTAATTTACAGTATATTGATCAATCCCATTATATTTCCATATGCTTCAAAATCCCAACCCTTAAGCTGCAGCTGGGAAATGCATTTTCTTGGTGTAGAAAAAGGCCGAGACTTCTTGCAATAAAACTATCTAAGTTTTACTTCGGCATGTTTTTCATTAAAATTATTATTTTCTTATTTATCTTTTGAATTAAATTTGATTGTGGTACTAATGGAAAATTCAGAACTTCGTTGACAATAAAAAGCCCAAAATGCTTGATATTTTTTCTAATTATCAAATATTGCCAACACTCAGCAGTAACGCATTTTTTATAGACAATTACTAACCAACAGAGTAGTGTGACTGTCAGAACTATGTAGCAAAAGTGGACTTTTTTTAATTAATGTAAGTAACCAAAGAGTCATGAAAAAAATTCCTGGAAAACTACATCAGCAAATGTTGGCAAGAGATTTAGTTGCAGTTTGCAAGTTTTTATGATGTGCACACACACACACACAGGAAATGAAGTGCAATATATAGGGAAAATGCAGCAAAGATCTTTCAAAAAAATATGAAAGATTTTGATTGGTTGAAAAATAGGGTCAAAGGTGAAATATGAGGCAGTGTCAAAGGTCAAAGATATATAATTTGGGGATGCAACTGATACAGAAGTACAAAGGTCAAATGCATGTTGCTATGGATATTTAGGTACCGACAAAAAACTTACCACCATTTTCAGCTAAAATGTAAAGAGAGTGAAAGTGTGACACTTGGGCCAACTAAGTGATAGCTACTCAGTGTCTATGGTAAAGGCATCTAACCATTCATTAGTCGGGGAATAAATCTAACTAATTTGTATCGTTTCAGACTTGAAATACATAGAACAGTCTGACTGAATGTACATTACCTCATTCACCCCTACATGTTTAAACTGAACTTGCCCAGACTCTAATTTGGTAAGGTTCAAATGTGACTTTAGGGGTGAATGGGTTAATACCTTGGTACAGAGAAAAAAAAACCAAGACATTAAATTCTTTCGATAATGAGGAGTTTTTTCCAATATACATTATCTATAAGACTACAGAATCCTACTGTAAATCGCTTAATGAATTATCAAAAAGTCAATTTTACATACTTATTAAAATTCAAAAATATATCTTGTGTCATAGGATCCAAAATGATCTACCTCTGATAAATTGTACAAAAATACAAATATATCATCCGAGAAAAAATATTAACTTAACAACTCATTCACCCCTGAAGACACATTTGAACTCTTCCAATGCAAAGATTGGAATAGTTCATTATGAAATTTAAGGGGTGAATGAGTTAAATGTCATAAAAATCACTGACTCTTCATACAGCTCGGACTTAATGATATGACCTACAGGTAACAACGTTGTGATGTGAGATAAAACACTGTTATATAATCATGTAGTGGTATGTACCAGGTATACTTACAAAATATAACATCCTCCCAGTGGTCCTTGCCAAGCGACTTAGATCGGCGAGCGGCTTTACGTTTAAAAAGGAGGCTGCGACTCTTGGACGGCGAATTCTCCTTCTCCTCCTCGGACTGTTGCTTGGTGATAGCTAGTTGTTCCGCTCTGAAATATACAAAACATGTACTTTTTAAACACCTTTCATGGAAAATACAATTAGTCTACAAGTCTGAACAGAATTGGATTTTATTTCAAAACCCTGAAGTTAATCTTAACTCCCCCCTGCTCTCCAAATTCCAGAAATTTTCAATCTTGTCTCTGATAGAACATTTCAATATACTGTATTTTACCTTATAACTGCCACAGTCACTAATCAATTCAGGAAAAGGACTGTAGAACCTTCGAAACTCACAATTAGTCATAATAGACTCCAATTGTCAAGTTAGTTGGTAAATTCTGGCAAATGAATGAAATGCTCAGATCATCAAAAGAGTAGATGGCGTTTTTTAGGAATATGGTACATTGATATAATGCTGTTACAAATAGGCAATAAATAACTTAAAATATTTGTCAGATCAAAATGTGAAAGAACCATCTCAAACCTATTTCCATGCTATCTCTGTCTTTGTCCCTATTGAACTCAATCACCCCTGAAGACACATTTAAACTCTTCCAATTCAAATGTTGGAATAGTTCATTATGAAATTTCGGAGGTGAATTTGTTAAGCCTCTGTCTTACCTGTTTTTATTAGGTATAATGCCTTTCTGTGTTTCCTGGTTATTACGTCCGACCCGGGTCACAAGCCACGACCCGACCACGCCCCTAAACAGCGTGTCCTTGACATGGAATATATCGCCCGTTGTAAAGGACAGCTCGCCCTGTTCTCGTTGTTCATAGGCAAAATGTGTTCTATAAAATCAAACAAGGGGAGATAAAAATCTCTACAAACATTTAAGCAATGTAGGTTTATAATATTTCAGTTTCTAATAAGTATTATTTATCATATTTCCGACAAAATTTAACGTTCATAAAAGCACTACTTTCATATTTTTCAAAATGAAAAAGTCAATTTCGTCTCGAAATTATTCATCAGAGTGGATAGTATATTTGAATATGTCTTTTCTGTTCGCACAACGTTAATTTAATTTCTCCTTAACTTGTTCACCCCAAAAGACACATTTGAACACTTCCAATTCAAACGTTGGAATAGTCCATTATGAAATTTCAGGGGTAAACGAGTTAAAACCAAAGTAATGCCTTAAAACTGGGTTTTAATTTGGATTCATTAGATTTTTTCTTCTTGAATGACAGGACCTACTTGATATAGAAGGAATCGCCCGCCTCCTGACTGGTCATAATTCTGTCATATTCTGCAAACAGAAAATGATATAAATATTATAGTCAACTCACATACAGAACAACCAAAATGTCTCAAGCTGATTTAACTGACATAATTTGAATCTGAGCCAAAGCATTTTCCCAAAACTTACAAAAATTGTATACTTTATGACAGACAATTTAAATCTAGCCTGTCTGTAAGCTCATTATATATTCGTGGGTATCTCTGACTTGACAGTCCTCTACCTCAGCTTTGGCAAATCCCCGAACAAACAAAATCACAGCTGACCGATGCTGAACTAATCATATCACTACACAGCCTTTAACCCTTTCACCCCTATGTAACTTTAGTAGACTCTACCATGCATTGATCTGGATGAGTTCATTATGGTCTACAGTGGTGAAAGGGTTAATGAATTAGAATAAACTTATCATTAGAAACACTACTTTTCCAGAAACATTAGAAACATTGAAATTTAAGTCATGCAAATATTAGACTGATCAATGAAGCTTTTTATAGTTTTTGTATAGTATTTTCATACAACATAATTTTCAAAGTTTGTGACTTAAAAGGTGCTTTTTAAGACAGGTGGTCACTATAGATAGGTGGTCACTAAAGATAAGTGGTCACTACAGATAGGTGGTCACTATAGACAGGTGGTCACTAAAGACCACCACTATAGACAGGTGGTCACTATAAACAGGTGGTCACTATAGACAGGTGGTCACTAAAGACCACCACTTTAGATAGGTGGTCACTATAGACAGGTGGTCACTAAAGACCACCACTATAGACATGTGGTCACTATATATAGATGGTCACTATAGACAGGTGGTCAGTATAGAGAGGGAGAGCCCTACCTTCCTTCTGGTACTGAACTATCATGTTGACACGCCCCTCCAGACTGGTCAGGTAACTGACCGCCTCCTCTCGGGACAAACCCGGGATATCCTTGTTGTTGGCCTGTCAATCAAAACAGGAAATAAGTTCTGAATTTCTATTTCATCATTAGTACACAATTTCAATCTTGAAGGCCTCCTCCATCTCCCAGATGATTTTTAACTATATGATATTACATGCAAGTTAGACTTGCCTAATCAGATTAATTATATAAAGAGTTTAATGAAGTTCCATTAATATTTGCACATAGACTGTGATTCAGGTGATTTAATTTATTTATTCTTATAACACCTTCAGCCAAAAGCAAACAAAATCAAAACTAAAGTTGCTCAAAGTAATATCTGTTTGGTTTTTTTTATTTCTACTTTTGTAGCAATCTTATTAATCTAACTATGGATTTTAAAGAGATACTTTAAACGATTTTCCCTGTCTGGGGCCCCACTTACCATGAGTATTTGATCCCCCTCTGTGAGCCCCACAACCTCTGCCCCACTGCCAGGCTGTACAGAGGCTATAAATATCCCGGTGGCGTTTCCTCCGGCCAGTCGCAGACCTAGTCCAAGCTCCGGCTCTTTCTCGAAATAGACATGACGCGGCTCCAACCTAGAAAACACAACATTTAAATATTATTATTTGTTAATTCGTTACCAATTTCAAAATGAATTTTTAAACGTTAATAAACCAAAACTATTTCTCATCAATTTTAAAAATTCCAATATCAAATTTAGCATATCTTGCAAATTGTAAAGTTGTTTTTCAAATTAAAATAGTATTTCATTTACCAAGAAGAAATGGATACTTCTCACATGAGGAAACGATTTCTCATTTTGAATCCTCAAAATGTTGCTATGGTCAACACTGTGCTAGATATTTAATATGTTGTGTAATGGGTTGATATGTTTACATATGCATTTCTTTACACTGATCTAGTAATTATGGATTAGCAAATATTTCTAGGTCGACAACCCAAAATGTACTGAGCTAACAGTACAATGAAACCATCTTGTGGTATGGAAGCTTACGTTATGTCTTTCCGTTTGCCGACATATCTTTCTTCGTGTGGACGTCTCTTCATGCCAGCGTCCATCATGTCTTGTAGTTTCGGGGACATTGGAGGTCGGCGTTGAGAGTCACTCATGTAACCATCCTGTTCACGGGTCGGTGACTTTGGTGACGTCGGCTGCCCGTAGAAGTCGTCAGGGCGGAGCAGTTCCTTACCGGGGCTCGGAGGGCGTGGCGGAGCATCTACACGGGAAGAAAACGTATTTTATCAGGGATGCAATGATACTGTTTTAATGAGGAAGAATACAACAATATGATATATATACGACTCTTCGTTGAACTTTGATATTTAGCATTTTCAGAAGTCAAATAACATTTTCCCTGAAATCTAGGAATCAAAATACATTCATAGAGACGTGAACTTTTGAAAAGTGTAGTATCAAACCTAATTTCTGGGGTCGGAAACATACTTGCAAGGGGTTTACCGAAAACCTTGGTGTTCAGTGTTTGAATTTTTCTTGCTTGCTTTAACATTGAAATCAAATATCTGCCTGGATTATAAGCAAATTGTGAAATTCTAAAGTGAAAGTGTGCAGCCGTTAGTGAACTTGACATATGAGACAGATTATTTACTGCAGGATGACAAGTGTAACAGATTTTTCTTTTAAATCTATATTTTCTGCGTACCTGTTTCCAGTGGAAGCGGAGGCCTAGGGGGCGCCTCATTGTCGTAAACATAGCGCCCGTCGTACCGAGCATGCTCCGAGGAGGGGTAGGCCCCAGGCGGGAGATTATTGGGATCATAGTTCCCTTTGTATAAATCATTGTCATTCTGACTCGGCGAACGGTAGAAGTTCACGTCGTTTATTTCTTGTTTCTTTGATTGGAGAGTTCCCTGTAAGGTTCCATAACCCAGCGAGTATTCTGCAGAAAAGAGTCATAGTTTTTGTCAATCAGTAATTAGATATGAAAATTACTCCGAAATTCATCAAACAAACCTTCAATTACTGCTTTAAAACATTATTTTATATTTCTATTTTATACAATAGTTCATTAACACAAAGACAAAGAGCTACCAGAAAATGTATCCAATTTTCCTCTTTTTTTCAAACATGTTCAAATGTGTCGTAAAATTTCAAGACCCTGGTGAGACTCAGCTTGAGAAAGGGGCCAATGGTCTTGAATCATTGTAACATGCTTATAAGACCATTGTTTGTGTATAAAGTAAAACTTAGTAGCAAACACCTGATAAATCTTAATGGCGATAAAAATGATCAGTTAATTCCTAATTTGACTTTAATGTAGTTTACTCATTCACCCCTAAAATTTCACAATGAACTATTCCAACATTTGAATTGGAAGAGTTCAAATATGTCTTCAGCATTGAATGAGTTAAAAAGTTCAAATGTGTCTTCAGGGGTGAATGAGATGAAAAGTTCAAATATGTCTTCAAGGGTGAATGAGTTAAAAAGTTCAAATATGTCTTCAGGGGTGAATGAGTTTTTTAAAAAGTTCAAATATGTCTTCAGGGGTGAATGAGTTAAAAAGTTCAAATATGTCTTCAGGGGTGAATGAGATGAAAAGTTCAAATATGTCTTCAGCATTGAATGAGTTAAAAAGTTTAAATGTGTCTTCAGGGGTGAATGAGATGAAAAGTTCAAATATGTCTTCAAGAGTGAATGAGTTAAAAAGTTCAAATATGTCTTCGGGGGTGAATGAGTTAAAAAGTTCAAATATGTCTTCAGGGGTGAATGAGTTAACTAATTGGCAGAAAATGAAGCTGTTCCAATAAACATTGAATGCCTGTTGTGAGCGGACGTACCATCATCAGTTTTGCTGCCTTGACGAATGTGTAGTTTCTCCTCCAACTTTTTCTTTGTTACACAGAGCTGTAGCTTGTCCTTGGTTTTGTCTATCAGACGCTTCGCCTCCACCAGGGACAGGCTCTCAATGGACGTGTTGTTGATCTGGAAACCAAAAATTAAAAAAAATCAAATTGATGTTCAGATATAAATTTTAAGTTTGGTTCTATAAACATTCGGTTCAACTCATTCACCCCTGAAATTTCATAATGAACTATTCCAACCTTTTAATTGAAAGAGTTCAAATGTGTTTTCATGGGTGAACGAGTTAAGAAGACAATTTCACCATGTCTTGCCTTCACTAAGTTGTCTCCCCTTCATCAACAACGCCATGCTGTTTGAAAATCTTAAGATGATAAACAATTTTAACTGATGATACTAATCACATTTTGAGTCATCAAAAGCTTCCTGATTAAAGGTGTATTGATGTTTTTTCCACTGTTTATCATTAAAACTACCAGGACGTCTAAATTAATAAAATAATCTTATTTTGTCAATGATTTGGATAAAAATTTAAAGAGATTTAAAGCTGAGAACGGTTTTCAATGTTTATGTTTGACTTTAAGATCGTTTGACATGATTTTATTGAGTTACAAGGAAGTTGGTTTGAGCACAGAATCCATGCTTGAGCATGAGAATGGTTTCATAAATACAGGCCCTGGTCTGTAGTTGTATTTTCCTTCCCCTTATACAACAAACAACAATATACAGCAGACTTTTGTGTAAGGTAATAGTCTCACCTTAAGTACGAAGTCCCCCTCCTTGATGGTTCCGTCCTGAGCAGCGAGACTCTGTCCAATGATCTCCTTAATGAAATACTGGCATCCAAGCACCACTCCGTATTCTACAATTTAGAACAAACATTGTTGTAATTTAGAAATCAAAACAATTTTAAAATTAATTCTACATCAAGTTTTGTTAAAATATAGAAATAAAACTATTTCAGAATTAAACAAAATGCATTGAATTCTTAAATTAAAAAAAAAAAATGCTGGATTCTAAAATCAAAATAATTTTTGTTTCATTATGAATTCAAATAGAATTTTGTTGCACTATATGAATATTACAGATTTCTGTTATATAATACAGTGTACCCACTTTATTAAGGCAATTTCATGTTGCTGAAATATTGAGAGAAATGTTGGAACTTTTACTGGACAAAACAAATTTGACCGTGGAAGAATGCTCAGTATGTCATCATGTGGAATGATTGAAGTACGATAGTTGTAAAATGAAATTTTATCCGACACTTACCATCTTTTCTGTTGCGCTTGGATAGCGTAATTTTGAGGGGCGTGTTGCTCTCAGTTTCCATGGGTGTCGGTAAAAGTACCCTCCGACGAATAACCTGAAATAAAACAATATCAAATACTTTTACCACTGAAATGTAAGGTTTTACAGCCAAAACAAAGTTTTTTTCTTCTTTAATGAATAACATTTTTTATCATTTTCACACTTACGGTAACTAGCGAATCAGAGAGCAGGGTTAAGAACAAAATTTAATGTAAAAAATAACATTAACTCATTCACCTCTGAAATTTCATAATGAACTGTTCCAACTTATGAATTGGTTGAGTTCAATGTGTCTTCAGGGGGTGAATGAGTTAAACATTGTCAATATTGAAATCAGAATATTCCTGACATTGTATACATTTTATTTTTTGGTCAGATAAACTTTTTGTTCACAGAAGCCTGTATATTTATAAACATGCTGAAAAGGTGGATTTTTTAACCACAGCCTTGATACCTGGTGGTGGGTCCCCTGTATCTTACTCTGAGGTTCTCACGCGAGTACCTACCAAAGTGACGGTGTTTCCGCTTTCCTTGAGAACGGTGATGGCAGCCGAATGTTCTACGTTATCAAGAAGTATTCCATTCACGGATGTCACCCGGTCATTGATCCTGGAAAACATCAAACAAAATCTTCGTTATTTTTGTATCATCCATAATTGTAATTTTACCTGTGAAACTGAAGATTTCGTTATTTTTGTATCATCCATAATTAGAAATCACCTGTGAAACTGAAGATTTCGTTATTTTTATATCATCCATAATTAGAAATCACCTGTGAAACTGAAGATTTCTAATTTTTGTATCATCCATTATTAGAAATCACCTGTGAAACTGAAGATTTTATAAGTGATATCACACAAATAATTTCAGACATGCCTAAACTTGAATAGGATCACCTTGAAAAATACCAACTTTGTATATCATCTAAGAAAAACACGAAGTGATACACATGTAAAAAAAAATGCCAAAAATTACAAGTGACACCTCCTGTAATGTCACTTGGAGTTAAAAAAGTTTCAATTTTCACAACCTGAACAATTGTTTTTATAAAACACCTGATTATATTTTCACTCCAGTCTTCATTGGAACTAACTCACTTTTCATTTCCTGTACAAAGTTTCCCGAAACAATCCATTTTGATCACAACTATTACGCCATTAATGAGAGGGAGACCAGGCTGGCTAACAGGACGGCCGCAGCCTAGCACCTGACAGATCCAATCATCTGTATACTATCTGTAGACATGTGACGTTACACAGGTTTAATTAACGAATACCTCGTCCTGCCAATTATCATAACATATCTCTCTAATGTGTTTCTCGGCAAGTCTAAATTATGCTGGTTTATGGTAATAGAAATATTACCATAGAAAATGACACCAAAGTATGACTCGAGGAAATCTCCGATCTCGCTACATTCCTTAATTTTTTATAAGAACACAGATTCTGTTGATATGAAATAGTTTCAGGACGGTAATATCTTAGTGAAGCGGAACTTTATCGAGACTTTATTGTAGTATTGTTAGCTTAGCTCTTTCACCACTCTTAACCATAATGGACCTATCCAGATCAATGCATGGTAGAGTCTACTAAAGTTACATAGGGGTGAAAGGGTTGAAGACCCATGAATCAAATTTTCAAATTCAAATTTTTTAAATCCCTACTAAATTTAAGATGCATCCTAATTAATGTCCTTATGATGGTTATTTTCAAGATCACACATGAGATGAGGTTTAAATTTAAATTTTAATATTTCAAAAAATATCAGAGATTCCAAATTTACTTGAATTTGTGAAGGTGAATATTACATTTCACCGGGCGGCAGTCACAGCCAATTTCCTCTTGGAACGACCGGTATATAACACAGAACAAAGGGCGAGAGTTTCCTGGTATTCAGTATCGCTGTCAATGTTTTCTTTGAATGAAAGGTATATAACACCGAGCGATTCCGAATGGCACCCTTTATTTCCCACATACAGACCCCTCTCTATTCCCTATATACATGTATACCCCAGAATCTAATTTCACACGTTCTGATTGACATGTCTGAAGATTGTAAATTAATTAGAGCTAGGATCCCTTAGGGATAGCAATGTCCATGTTCTCAGACCGGATAATTAACTGTAAATGTCTGACAAGGTCGTACATCCAAGGTCACAGTGCTGAAGTGTCTATATATAGCACCAAGCTGATAATATCATACCGTATTTGCAAAACCTTCATCTTTAGGAATTTTTGTCATTTATCTTTTTTTACTATTAACCCTTTCACCAGTGTAGACCATAATGGACTCATCCATATCAATGCATGGCAGATTCTACTAAAGTTACATAGGGGTGAAATCATATAACTTGTCGGATCATTGAACTGATTATTGATTATTGTACTGAGATTGATTGATCAGGCCATAGCAGGGACTAAGTTAAGAAGAAGAAGATGACAAGTAAGAGGATTATGTTTATCATATATTTATGAAATCTACATATACATGTCCATATATACTGTATGTAGTAATATATGGAATGACAGAGGGAAACAAATTCTCCAGGTTTGTAGTGCGAGACAGTGCTATCGAAAATAAATTAAATTTTACAAAACTCACACACAGAAACCTTTATAATTTTCTTGTGCCTTAGAAAATAATCTATTTCCCGCGATGTAAGTGCGTTCATTCACCCTCACGATAAAACTAATGAATTTTTCACGAAATATTTAGCTCTAATCGAAGTGTACCCAGCACAGCTGAAACTAATTAAATTTCAAACTAAATTAACTGGAGGAGTTTTCTGACGTTGGAGTGAGGATTCTGGCTGATTTCTCTGACCCAATCAATAGGAAAAGGTTTTAATCCTGGACCTTGTTGCCGTATCCGGCACATTCATTCCCGCATTTGTCTAACGTTCGTGTCGATCCACGCCGAACCTTCCTTCGCCGTGATGAAACAGATACATCACCGGCCATGCTGTGTAATCGTAGACAGAGTGAAATGAACGACATTGATGGGGCTTCGACGATTTTATCAACCAAAAACATACCACAGAAAATCCATTCTAACATAAGGGGCACAAAAGTCGGCTTGCCTCCGAGAATTTTTTTTTTTTTTAAATGAAATTTTCTTAAAGTTTCATTATCTTAAGACAGACAATGTTCCAAATATTGGTTACAGATTTTTTTTATACTGAATAGATGAGAACTATCAATTTATAAATATTGTCATAATCTTTACAGGATATTTTTAAGTGTAATAACTGACTAAATGTCCATTATTTTTAGGGGATTGTGGTTTCAAGCGGTCCATATTAACTTAATTTTTCTGAAATAAACTTTAACATTTTTTTATTAGCAATCTCTAGCCGTCATTGGACACCCTAAGTATTAAACAATATGCTAAAATTTTATAAATATCAGAGTTTGAATATACCACGATTAAAGCAGTGCTGAGATTTCATCATGAAATCATTGCTAAACGTTACATCATTGAATATTTTCAGCTATTGAGATAGAAATCACATCTACCGTACTGTTTCCTTCCCATCAGTTCCCAATAGCTCTGTCCAACAAACGCTTTTCAATAACGGCACGTTTCCGCTCAATATGTTACCGTTTTCTACAATGGAAGGATCTTCCATACCACAAACGTGACACTCCCGTAAAAAGTGTGGTTACTCTGTGTAACGGAGAGCTTCCCTAACGAAGTTTGTTTCAATTACAACATCAAATGTTTTTTGGTAAACATGTTTGGTCTTTGTGTATGAGCTGCTATTGTATGGAGAAATAACAGTGGAGTGAGGCTCACTGAACTAAGAAAGGCAACGCAGTACAGAGTAAAAAATAAATAAAGTATGCGGTTTTACGATCCCGTTTTTATTCTTTTTTAATTTAATAGGGAAACATTTTCTCAAACGATCTTTATAATTTAAAAAAAGTCTTGGCACAGAGTTTTTACATAAAAAAAAGTGAAATATTGTTCATATTTGCTGCCGTTTTGGTGGGCGGTTAACCATGCGCGATGAGAAGAACGGTCCGATGCCAGTCGGGTAATATCGGTAAATGCTTGGCATGTACCAATCCTTTAGTGCTGGTGATTGTTCCAGTGTGTTTAGTAAACTCGGCCTAAAGTACAAAGACTAATGGAGGTTTCTATCTAATGGGATGTAACAGTGTAATAAAGGCAATTATAGGGAAACCTTTTATACCATCCTCACTAACGAACTCAGGCATGGGAAACATCGCCAGGCCAAGTTAAACAAAATCTGTGTTTCCTGTGCCGCGACTCTTTTTACTTCTTATTGTAACTGAAAAATGTTTGCCTCTGATATCACAGCTTGTTTCTATATTTTCAGAACACTTTTGCTTCCTGCCTCTTAACCCATTCACCCCCTAAAGTCACAATTTTTACCCTTGATGAGCAGATCATATGCTTTACTGTCATTGCAAGTTCTTTGTTGCTGTGGGCCACACAACTCAGGAAACTGACTGTTTTTTGACTTGGCCTCATGATCATGTAAGATGTTTCTAAGGACCATAACAAAACGAAACTAAGCAGTATTATTAACTAGCCTGATGGACCATGTTAGATATGTTTGTATGGACTGAAACAGAACGAAAGTCAAAGAATCCAGAGGACAGGAAACGGAACTCTTTTATTACTTGGCCTGATGGAATATTTGAGATTTTAGTGTAGATTTAAGACAATGTTTGGAATTGGTTAGATGAGAAACGGAACTCTTTTATTACTTGGCCTCATGGATCATGTTACAAGTTTGTATGAACTACAACAGAATAAAAGTCACAAAACACAGGGGGACAAGAAACACAACTTTTTTACAGTTTGGCCTGATGGGTCATGTTAGATGTCTCTACAGTCTGTAACAGAATGTCAGTCATATTTAATTCATGGCCTGTAATGGATTACATCACTGTTTAGTGTATTATACATCAGTTTATACACTTGTCTCATTTACAAGTTCTTTTATCTTCGATTTGACTTTGTTGAAATCATTTGGTGACAAAAGTAATATGCAAACTGCTTTAATTTTCAGACCGGACTAAATTATAAACTTATGAACAAGGCATTAAATTCATCAAGAGTCTTTCTAAATTTCAATTAATTACAATTAATGAGATGATGCTATGATCATTTTATTTGGGTGAATTAGGGGGAAAATATGGCAAAACTGAATGGATAGCAACACATAATTGTTTTTGACATCTTTTAAATTTTGATGTATTTTGTAAATTGCATTGCATTGCATATAAATCTCCTGGAGGTGACACTGATTATTTTTACGTGAAATCTTCCTTATTATTCCCCAGACAGTTGGCTATGTAAACAATGCACTGTGACACAGCGGTGTCTATCACCATGGAGTCGTGCCAGGAATGCATGAATCAGCCGTGGACGACTGTCTGCAGTCGGATGTCCAAAATCTTAGTCACAAACACACCGCGCTTAATTGCCTCACAAAACTGTGCACACCGCATCATCAGAAAACTGCGCTACAGCACACAGGTGTTAACGAGCTCTGTACCTTTTTACCTGTGGTCTTCTATACACACACTCTTACCATGCAATTACCAGGGAAAGAAATCGTGACATATGTGAATTAATCCTGATGCATTGTTTCAGAAAATAAACTATTTTGTAATTTTTAACAGAATTTGATTGATTGATTGCTTGAATCAATGTAATACAATGAAATACTGTAATGTAATAACAGTTTTGAATTTATTTTAAAACACTGAAAATATGAACTATTACACTGAAAATATGAACTATTACACTGAAATTATGAAATATTACCATAAAATTATGAAATATTATACTGAAATTATGAAATATTACACTGAAATTATGAAATATTACACTAAAATTATGAAATATTACACTAAAACTGAAACATTACACTAAGAAGTTGCATTGAAGCAACTTTGAAATCTTGTTTTTATTATCAAGATAAGTTTTTTTATTTGGTAGCGAACACTATCATGACATAATGGTTGTCATTTCCTAAAACGTTCAGCAAAAATCAATTCTGCCAAGATAAGACTGGGGGTTGGGTTATATGGTCCGCAAATCTAAAGAGGAACAGATGTGGTTGATATACAAAGTAATGTGATAACGTGACTGGAATTCCATCCTTTTTTATACATTTTTTTATCTAAAAGCCCGAATTGATCACCGAGTCTGCTCCAAAGATTGTCTGTATCTGTTGTCTCCACAGACAGTATTGATTTACTCCGATGTTGGAATAACACTTCGGTGAAATCTGATATTTCCTGAATCATCACCAACATTAACACACAAACAATGTAATTTGGTTGCTAACGAAACTTTGATGGGCCATAATCATAATTTAAACAGATAGGTTTTTTTTCTATGACAATTTTCATAAAGATGTTGTGAATGTAATTGTTTTGGTAAAAATCTACACAGAAATATTGAACAACTTATGCAAATTTTTTCTTCAAAAATTTTTTTTTTTTTACCCCGGTGTCATGCATAAAAAGTACCCCCCTACCAAAAAGTATCCGGATACTTTTTATACCCCTACCAAAAAGTACCCCCCCTGTATAAAAAGTACCCCCCTATGAAAAAACCAGATGTTTCAAAATTTTTAACCAATAACAGTTCAGAAGTTGATCAGAAGGTTACAGTTGCATGTTTATTCACCCCTCCCCCACCAATCCCCACCCCTGGGGCCAGGAAATGATACCAAAATAATTTTTAAACACTGGTTGGAGAGTCATGAAGAAACATTTACAGTTATGTTATAGTCGTTACCCAACCTATATCTGTACAACTGTACATCCTGATCAAATTCTGAACTCAATTGGATAAAAAAAAAGAGAGAAAAAATAATTTCATAGGGAGGTACTTTTTGGTCAAGGAATAAAAAGTATCCGGGGGGAACATTTTGGTCGGGGGTATAAAAAGTATCCGGATCCTTTTTATACCTGCATAAAATGTACCCCCCCTGGATAAAAATTACCCCCCTTGTGATAGAAAAAATATTTATCTATTTTCAAACCAATTGAGTTCAGAATTTGATCAGGATGTACAGTTGTACAGATATAGGTTGGGTAATGACTATAACATAACTGTAAATGTTTCTACTTGACTCCCCAAATGTAACTGTCTCCAGCAATTGAAAATTATTTTGGCATAATTTCCTGGCCCCGGGGTGGGGATTGGTGGGGTAGGGGTGGATTAATATTCCCCTGTGATGTCCTGTTCAAGTTCTGAACTCAATTGGATAAAAAAAAAGAGAGAAAAAATAATTTCATAGGGAGGTACTTTTTGGTCAAGGAATAAAAAGTATCCGGGGGGTGGGGAATTGAATATAGTTTGGGTAATGACTATAACATAACTGTAAATGTTTCTACTTGACTCCCCAAATGTAACTGTCTCCAGCAATTGAAAATTATTTTGGCATAATTTCCTGGCCCCGGGGGTGGGGATTGGTGGGGTAGGGGTGGATTAATATTCCCCTGTGATGTCCTGTTCAAGTTCTGAACTCAATTGGATAAAAAAAAAGAGAGAAAAAATAATTTCATAGGGAGGTACTTTTTGGTCAAGGAATAAAAAGTATCCGAGGGGCACATTTTGGTCGGGTGTATAAAAAGTATCCGGAGGGTGGGGAATTGAATATAGGTTGGGTAATCACTATAACATAACTGTAAATGTTTCTACTTGACTCCCCAAATGTAACTGTGTCCAGCAATTGAAAATTATTTTGGCATAATTTCCTGGCCCCGGGGGTGGGGATTGTTTGGGTAGGGGGGGATAAATATTCAACTGTTACATCCTAATCAAATTCTGAACTCAATTGGTTTGAAAATAGATAAATATTTTTTTTATCACAAGGGGGGGAATTTTTATGCAGGGGGGGAACATTTTATGCAGGTATAAAAAGTATCCGGATACTAGTTAAGCAGGAGGTACATTTTATGCATGACACCGGGTTCAAGAAATTTCTCTGAGGAACAGAAAATCCTGGTCACTAAAACACGCGAAAGATTTGCATGTCTATTTATAGGTCTCTGTGTTATTGTACAATGTAGCTGCATTTCTGCACAATGCATTACACAACATCATAATATTTTTCCCTACAGTACACGAGTTACAACACCCCCTCCCTATCAGCCTGTTATGACACCCCCTCCCTATCAGCCTGTTATGACGCCCCCTCCCGAGCTGTTAGCGTTGAGGTATAAATAAAATGTTTACACAGCCGTGAACCTGTTGGTCTGTGAGCTATACACAACAATAAGGCAACATGTGTCTTCATTCCGGAATTTCTTCTACGAATGCCATTGTCATATTTTTACCCGCAGACCTGGTGTTCCAAGCCCGATAAGTTTACGTAAAATATTCTCATCAATGGTGTATAAGTGGTGTATCTGAGTTATTAATAAGTGGTATTATTAAGTGGTAAACCAGTGGTAAGCCAGTAGTAATCAGTGGTATTATAAGTGGTAAACCAGTGGTATTATAAGTGGTATTTAAGTGGTAAACCAGTGGTAATCAGTGGTATTATAAGTGGTATTTAAGTGGTAATCAGTGGTATTATAAGTGGTTTTTAAGTGGTATTTAAGAGGTAAATCAGAGGTATTTAAGTGGTAAGCCAGTGGTACTTACAGAAGCTTGCCCTCGGCAGGTCCTGCCTTGAGCACATCTGAGATAGCTATAGAGGGGTCACCATTGGCGAAGTGTGGATTGTCTCTACCTCCGCTCACCGCAATACCAAAGCCGAACCTCGGCACGCGGGAAAGTGTGACTTTGTGTGTCTCCCAAACTACGTTGTCACCAACCTGCAAAGACAGAAATAATGAGGATGGTCAGATCTTTCAATATTTTCTAAAATATTTACTTCACCTAAAATGTCTGGAACAAAAAAAATTAAATCATCCAATTTTTATCAGAAGAATTTTGACAAGCGTTTCCCATTAAGCTGCTGAAAGGAAAAGTCTTTTTTTTTTTTTTATCAAATTCTGGAAGTGAATGATTTTGTTAGATGACTGGTACTTTAAAATGAATTGTTTTTGGCAGGAACTGCTTTTTCAAAAACAGCCTCTTACATTTGAATCCATGTTCCATTCCAATTTCATAAGTAATCTTAGTACAGGAATCAATATTCACAATATTCATCCTCTTTTATCAAAATCATGACAAGTTGATTTTTCCATGTTATAAATCATATCTGTTGATCACCCCTTTTTAGAAAGATATTTCAATAATGGACTGTTCCAAGTGTGTGATATCAACGATACCATTAACTAAGATGCCACAGGGGTTAGAGGTGCTTTTCTTGATTATGGAATTTATATGGTTGATTATTGTTTAAAATTTTGTTTGAAAATTTGTGAAAATATTTTTTCAGATTTCTTTGTCTTCAGACAATAATTTTGAATCCTGGTACACACGTAGATTTAGTATTGAATCACAACACATTTCAAAAATTAAACTTAAATTAAATACAAAATGTTGTGTTAAAGATATGCTAATCTGAACTGGCTTTTAGTAAACAGGCACTCATACCGAAAAAAAATTAAGTACCGGTACTTGACTTCGGGAGCTTACATCAGGTTTTTTCACATCTAATATATGGTGATCTCCTCTAAAACATCCTCCTTCCATTTTCCTAACGTCAGTGTCCCCAAACATTAGGTTGAAGATTTATTGGCCTAAACATGCCCTGCACTGGTTAAACAGTAGATAATGGTGGGAACTCAAGGTTGGTTATATAAATCTAAAAACACGGTGTAGGGTGCTCTATGTCAGGGGTGTCGGATTTATCACACAAACACTTCACTGCAAGCCAACATAAATTAAAACTCTAAGTAGAGTTGTCTGGTTCAGGGAGGGGGATTATTACCGAAACACTCTATCATGGTAATATTACAACGTCACCCACGACTGTCAATCATCCCCTCGCCACACAAAATACACACTTTCTAGTACTAGAGGGGGGGGGGAGGGGGGCATTGCACTCGGAA
This sequence comes from Mizuhopecten yessoensis, assembly GCF_002113885.1. Classification (NCBI taxonomy): domain Eukaryota; kingdom Metazoa; phylum Mollusca; class Bivalvia; order Pectinida; family Pectinidae; genus Mizuhopecten; species Mizuhopecten yessoensis. The sequence continues at coordinate 156,470 of NW_018408198.1, read as the reverse complement.
GGAACAGTAAGATTTCTGGATTCAATGCAAGATTTCCAAATGTGTTCATGCAATAACTCATCGTAAACTATTTTAAAACAGTGATAGCGGACCATGACATGAGGGACGATTGACAGTCAAATACACTTTCTAGTATTGTAGTGGGCATTGCACTGGGAAGGAACAGTACGATTTCCAGATTCATTACAATATTTTCAAATGTGTTCAATATAGTCAATTCCAAGTGATCTACAAACTATGGTAGACCGTTTTTAATAGACCATTTAAAAACACTGATAGTGGACCATGACAAACCCATTGTAAATTTGTACACACACAATGACAGGAACTGGAGGAATTACCCGAAAATCACGAAAATCCCCTCTAGTTAATTTTTTCCATCTTAGTATTTGCCAGATAACCATGATGGTTCACTTCAGCAGAAATTCACATACCAACAGTTTACTTTACCAAACCATTCAAAGCGTTGACAGAAACTAATATCCTTGAAATTTGTCACGGTGCATGCATAATTTGGTGTGTTGTCACCGATGCCTATCTCCGACGGCCAAGGGGGCATGCACCTAACATCTTATTACCACTTGTATGCCGTACAATCTTATTTAAGGATCCCTGTCCCACTGCACTGTGGTTTATTCCATACACAGTAACCTCCCCTTAACTTTAATTCCGCCTGGATATTCCCTCTTTTCGTATTGCAGAGTTATCTGCTCTTGTGAGCAGGTGTTGATTGTTACGTCATTTGTTTGTGCGAGTAACGTCATACATTTTTGAGAAAACAACGTAATTTTTTTACACAAACCAATGACATAAAAATCAATACTTGCTCACAAGAGCAGATAACTCTGCAATACGAAAAGGCGGAATAACTGAAGCACAGTTGGACCAGGCCACTTCTATTGACCATGTAACTCAACCAGTTAGAGTGATGGTATAACGATCCAAAGGCCAGGGTTCGAATCCCGGTCTGGCCCCGTTGAGTTTTTTACACTCAGAACACTATAATGCTGGTTTATATTTGCATTGTATTTATTTCCTATCCATTATTTCTCATGAAAAGTCCCACGAGATTTTCAGAAACAGTTTATAAAAGCTTAAATCTTTCACCCCTATGTAACTTTAGTAGACTCCACCCTGCATTGATCTGGATGAGTCCATTATGGTCTGCAGTGGTGAAAGGGTTAAGTCATGCTAGGGAAAAAGTTTGCAATGCATAGTTTAACCGTCGTCAGCGGTGATTGTCTGAACAGAGATTGTATAGAAGATGTCCAGGTCATCATAAAAATGTTAATGTTATGTTTTGAGCTAAATAAAGAAAACATATTTACAAAAGTTATTAAAGATATCATCAAGTATGGAAATCAAAATCACTATAACTTTAATGGTGAAAATCAGAACACAGCCCCGGAGATGCAAATTTGTAGAATATGGCGACAGAAATTATTTTTTCGTAAGCTTTACTATGGTACCTATACAAAGTCTTTATATCTTTGTCAGATCTAAACCGTCTATACAGCATTCTGTGTTACGCATAAATAAAGAACATTTTATATCGTCTGGATATTATATAGCCTCCAAAAATATAAACCAGATTGTTATAATTTCACAGAGAATGAAGGCCAGACGAAATCCTCCCTCAGTCCAAACACTACACAACCCACTAGATAATAGTCCTGGTATTTATTAGTGGCGGGTTTAAACAGTCTGTAATAATATCGTAAAAACATTTTACACACCGCCCAGACACACCATAAACTAGAAACACAGCGTCTATCTCTATTATACGATCCTCAGATACATACGCCCTAAACATTCTTTAATCATGACAAATATTCCATCGCCCATAGTCAAAGGCATCCGAAACAATTTACATTGAAAATCACAAACGGCTGATTCGGAAAATTGTGCCAAAAAAAAAATAAAAAAACATTGCGCTGAGTTCTTACTGACCGTCACATCATCCATTTGGCAAAAAATAAACCAACAAATCATGACTTATAAAATACCCAAACACAACAAATTCTAATAATTCCTCATATTTGATTGAATAGACCAATAAGCTGACATGCATGTTTGTTCCAATGCAAAAATAATTTTGGGTAATATATCCTTAAATATAAATATTAGTTGAAAACACGAAGGTTAAAATTTTCTCTCCTCACCTTATATGTGGGTTGTATCTCTGTCCAGGTGTGGGTGGCTGGTATGCCAGTATTTCTGTCTAACTTTGAGTGACGTTATACTCCCCTAGCCTTTGAAGTACTCACCCAAAATGTTATGTTTACATAGGTAATCCCTACAACCTTAGCTCAGGGTACAGACGGGGCCTTCGCCCAGCCGACAAAAAATGCTCCCCCCTTACCTGTACAGGTATTACAGGTAAATCACAGGTAAGTCCACATATACTCTCCGATCTGTATATACTAAATATTTGTTTTTTTACTTATACACAGTTGAAAGGCAAGGTTAGGGACAATGGCTCGGGACAACTCTAACATTCCGCAAATAACTGTGAGCTTGGTATTAGATAAATACAAACATTATTCTAAAACTCAATCGCGAGTAATTTTACACTTTTTGGCTTGGGATGAAAAGACAATTTCACTTCTGAAGAATTTTGTGTACCAAGCACTTGGCATATGAAACAATTTTTAGTATTTTTTTTTGAGTCTGACTTCTTTAAAAGAACTAATTCCAGTGAAGCTAGGGTAATTAACGACAGCCAACAGAGGTCAAAGGGCGACGTGATTCTGGCGTGCTAGCTGCAAGGCTATCAGTGGGAAGGCGGTACTATACCACCTGATTGTGTCCCGTACATGTGCACGCAATTATGGCGTGTGTCGTGCAGCGACATTTACTGTCAGCTATGATGGTGTAAGGTGTCCAAAGGCGGCACATCTGTATTATAGTGTCCGTGAATTATTTTACACCATCTCCAGTATAAATACAAACATTGTTTTTACACAACTAATTTGTGAAAAATGGAATTATTTTAAATACTTTATTGACATTTTTGGGTTGCCACACAATTTCTACCCCGAGACATATCATATCAAGGTACAACTTTACCTGGGAAAAAGCAGATAGTTTTAACCCTTTCACCACTGTAGACCATAATAGACTCATCAAGATCAATGCATCGTAGAATCTACTAAAGTTAAATAGGGGTGAAAAGGGTTGATAAGTAATTTCTACCGACTGCAGACTCGGATCACATGTGGTGTTCTGAAAGTCTCTGTCAACTTGATATCAAAGAAATTTCAAAATAGAGCCGAAACTTAACAACGAGACTGACACAACTCTAAATTGTCACAGCAGTAATACTGTGTTAGGTTAACTCATTCTCCCCTGAAGACACATTTGAACTCTTCCAATTCAAAGGTTGGAATAGTTCATTATGAAATTCCAGGGGTGAATGAGTTAACTGGAAATAATAATTCTTGCAGAATAGCGTTCTGTACCTGGGACTGAAGTTTATCATTGACCAGCATGGCCATATAGGTCAGTGTCTGCTGGTCAAGTCTGGACAGTGGTCAGACACTGGAGATGGAGAGGTCAGTCCAGGAACGGTATGTAATTTAGGCAAGTTTCGAGATGTACAGATATCGGCATGGTGACCTGAGATTCGTTTCAGAGGCTGACACACTGGTACCCCATGTTAACAAGTTTAACCGATCAAATCTCAATCCTGCACAACAGAACAATATTTGATTTCCGAAAGTTTTCAGACATATGTTCATCCAGCTGCCACAAATATAATCCAGTTATTTTTAACGACCAATCTGACGATGTGAGCAATATAACATGATTTCAAAACTTTTGTCACTTCCCTTGTTTCCTGCATTAAAGGTTCAAACCGTAATATTTCCAGTTCTGTAGCACATCATTCCTTCACCATGTGATGTTTTTTCAGATTCCTGATATCAGTTTGAACTATCACACATCAATATATCTCTCTAGAATCCCCAGATCTATATTCGTGGGGTCCCAGTGACACAGCGCGAGACAACAGAACAGGTCGGAGACCTTCCACTGGTATACCTGTATACTTATATACCTATCTGTGAGCTAACACTTGACTCTGAAATACCTGGCCGAGATTCTTGGTCATCTTCCAAGTATACCCCTTAATTTACCTGTGATCACCTTCCATCCCATTCTCAAATCTATTTCATATGTGTATATAGGGTTTCAGGTCACCGGTATGTTACCATCAGGTATAACATGTACCGCAGTCTAATTATCAATACTGCGTGTGTATGCATATATGTCATGTTAAATGTATTGTAATTGTGGAAAAAATACTTAAAAAATAAAAACTTAATTATCTTTAAAAAAATGTTTTAAATTTCAGCATGTCAAAATTGTCATTTCCTTCTACATATATATCTTTTGAGAATTGATCAAAAAGAGAATTGATCAAAAAGAGAATTGATCAAAAAGAGAATTGATCAAAAGCACCACCCCATAATATCAATTATGATTTTTGTAATTTATATTTTCTACTGTCAGAGATATAATTTTCTTTCATGTCAATTTATTTTGAGGAAACAATGAAATTACGAATTATCATTTCTATTATTCTTTATAATTCCCGATGAAATATTCTGAGTGCTGACCAAACATATTGTTCCAATTCTCAAGGCCACACATCATCATTCATAATATAAACCTGTTTCCAACCATCTAATGTATCTTTTTATATCAGCTGTCAAATATTAATGAATTTTGATTTGTTAATTGAAGAAATTGAAAATCAATATTTTGTGAATAACATAAATAAAGCAATACATTTTGTATATGAAAGATCAATATTTTAAATAGACAAAATAGATCAATTTGGAATGAAATATATATCCATGTCAATAAATTTTGAGTAAAATCAATTAATAAAATTTTAATTAAATCTGCAAATAAATGAATTTTGGTTAAATTGATCAATAAATTGCAAAAAGGTAAATAAATTAATTTGTGTAAATAATTCATTTAATACATTTTTGAAATAAATAAGTCAATTGATAAATTTTGATTTAAAAAATCTAAATATGTATTTAATTTGATAAGTCATCATGAGTTAAATTTCAATACATACCAAGTTCTTCAGAGCCTTCAATATATTGGTAGGAAACTTCATACTGTTTCTATAAAAGTTCCGAGCACTGGTATATATAGCACTGTAGTAATTAGCACCAAGTCAATAAATAGCACTGATATTGTAGAAAATCCTACACCTCAATCTCTGTCTGGTTATAAGTCCTCACAGCTTTTCTTAAATGTGACACTGTAGTGTTTCTATTCCTTAAGTTTCACAAAGTGACAGTTTCCAAACAAACCCAGGTTATGGCAGTGACAAGTAAGTAACAGTGTCCTGCACAGAAGTGCTTCTCTCGCTTGCAAATTCAAAATGTGACAATTTCCAGTAAAATTCCTGGTTTTATACAGGACAGGATTTTTCTGCCAGACAGGAAGTCTTTCTAGTAGATCTGCACAAGCTAGTATACATTAAGATTTTGAGGAGATATGTCTGTCCAGCCAACAGCTTCTGTTGATCATTTCACAGGTAATCTTACACCTGATATAACAATACCGGGTTCATTAGGTCAAGCTTGGGGCACTGGGGTGTGGCCAGAGTAATCCATTTGTCTGGACTAAGTACTGCCCAGGGGTCAGAACAAGCCCCAAGGGGGCAATGGGTCAGTTTGGCCCAAACACATTAACACAGTTGATTAACATAATACTTCAATCAAGTAATAAGTGTGCCGAAAACCAGTCAACATTACACCGTAATGTTTGGGTAAATTTCCCTAAAATTCAATTAATTAAAAATATTTTCTTATGTGTACAAATAAGAAAATAAAAATATCTTCAATGAAATATTTGCCTAATTCATACACCTAAATGTACTGAAGATGTTTTCCTTAAATTATAACCTAACATTCAATGAAGATATTCTCCATTGTAGTATCCGATAGTATTGATTGATAGCTGTATACATTTCCAAAATAAGATTTATTTCATTTCATTACATCATTAAGTGAAACAAAAACATTGGGACAAAACTGTATTTGATGTATAATCTGATACAAAATATTACGTTTATGGTGAAGAATGTTTCCTTTAATTTGGTATTAAGTTATGATGTATATAACATATTTTTGCTAACAATACTTGTACAAAAAGTACAGGCTTTTGTGCTCATCTCGTCAGTGTTTCACTTCAATGATTATATATCTTTAAAACAAATTTGCAACGTGAAACATTTTACCTTCAAACAGTTAACTTTTTCAGCGACTAAACTTAAAACACTATATTAATATTATTTTGCTTCATTTTTTGTTAATTTTCTAACGTGATCGAGGTTCAGATTTTTTTTATTTTTTTATTTCATGGCCTTCAGTTGTAGGTCAAAAGTCAGACTACTGACCAATTCAAACAGTTTGACCTTATCTCAAATCTCGAATCGTAACACTTGCAAAATCTGATACAGACATGCATTGGTGCGGAAATGTCCAGGTAATGAGATTTACCTGTCTAACTTAGCAAGGTGTGAAAATGACCAGCTCAGGTACGAACCACAAGTCAGGTCAGGGCGACCAGTACAAGTGTAGAAGGGGATTTACCTGTAAATCTGTAAAATCCAGGTGTGAATCCTGCCACCACAGGTACCATAACACACCGGTTTCCTGACCCCAGACATTACCTGTGCAGCTGATTACAGGTAATTACCGAGATCAAAGAGAAGGAAGGTGTAGGAGAGGAAAGTGTCCAGACAGTAAACCACATAACTAATAATAAATATATTCCTGTTTTGATTTCAGATTTAGGTTCTAGAACAAACGGCTTAGGTCACCGTGTTTGTTAATTAGAAACATCAAAGAAATTCAGGTGCAAATTGAAATAAATGAGACGTGTTTATTGGGACAGAATGTGATAATATTCATACTCAGCCTGTCTGAACGCTGAGGATATTAATCCAATTACCTTAACAACATTAGCGAAGGTTAATCTTGTATCGTTATATGAGAGTACAGATGTTTGGTCGCGAGTACCAAGCACAGACCGTCTCGAGTAGAAAGTTCACTGATTCTATTACAATTTATTACAAAGAAAACACCTCCCTGACAAAATATACAGAAATATTCACAAAGAAAACATCCTTCTCTGACAAGTTAGTTAATAAATCTGTATTGTAAAATAAACATCCTTCACCTTTGATACAAATGCAAAATGTCAACTTGAGTTATATTCCAGGTAATTTAATTGCATGTCAAATATTAAGAAAAGACTTTCTGGAATAAATAAACTACTTCATTGGGTAGTTTACAAAAACGTAATATATTAAGTTGTTTATAATTTCAAGGGAAGTTTTAGAGACTGTGAAAATTTTGAAATCAAGAGTAATAATTAATGTCTGTCAAAAATTGTAATTGCTTGAAAATTTAAAATCAAACAATTTCTCTTGGGTAGTTTTCCAACTTTTATTGCAACTCAATCTAGAGTAATTCTTGTTTTGGTGTCTGTGTATGGCTCTTAAAATGTTAGAAAGATGGAAAGGCATTACATTTTTATTTTGTAGATAGTTTATAAACAAAAGTTACACAAAAAGACACCATTTGTGCTTGCTAAAAATTAGCCGAAAAAGAAGATTATGGAATATAAGGAAAAGTGAAAACAGTTTGTTTTACATAATATTTGTGTAATTTAAAATTGTTACAGGTTTTCCATGTAAAAAGGTGAATAACAAATCTTTTGTTTAATTTTTATACATTTCCCTCGTCAGAATCACTTTGAGAAATAAACACAACCTCGTAAATGTCAGTTTTGTCGACGTGATTGATTTCCTCAATTTGCCGTTAAGAGGATCTTAAGAACACACTATTGACAGTGTATTTATGTCACTGAGGCGACTCAATGTGTCAAAGATCGTTGTTTAAACATTTAACGTCAACACCTAGTCGTAGGCAAGGATTTAAACACAGTCTATTTATGATATAAATGTATAAATACAATCTAATGAAGATGCCAGTAATAATTTTTCTATTTTTTCATTTATAAAATATTAGATAAGACTAAGAAGATCACAGCCCTAGTACTCAGGTATAAGTGCTAACAACGAAAGGCTTGTATTTAAATCCTGAAAATGAATGATAAAATACCTTTTTGGTCTTATTCTTGACATTTAAATATCTAATCTGAGATTAATATTTCACACAGTCAATGAGAAAAACAGACAATTACAATATCTAATCTGAGATTTATATTTATCTTACACAGTTAATGACAAAACAGTAGTATCACTTTGGGATATGTATACAATGCCAAGATTTAAAATGCAAATCTTACATATTTCCTGCTAATTCTTTCTTGTTTGTTTAAAATCTTTTTGAAAAGAAAACAGCATTTGCTAACACTAATCCAGCAGTTCCTAAGAGTGTTTACGTAAGACAGGTTTGGTGGCTAAAACCAGTCTTTATTGATCACCGTTTAACAGGATTAGGGTGATCTCCCCTTATCCTGGGTTAATCTACTGATTCCTGTTTTGTAGGTTACACATAACACCTTAACATTCCTGGGTAACAAAATGTTTGAGAACACAAATACATCACTATGTTTCTATCTGAAGGCAAATCAGGGAAAACAAGTTTACTTGGTAAGGAGGCTATCAGCCTGTGTCTGTTACAACACAATGTGTTGGAATGCTCCAAGAAATATTATAAATTCCTTAATGGTTTACATGCTATTTTCTATAACCTTGATCCATGCTACCAAAATACTGCAAAAATAGTGAAAAGTAAACAATTTATTTGTTTAGGGTCTTAAACTCATTCACCCCTGAAATTTCATAATGAACTATTCCAACCTTTGAATTGGAAGAGTTCAAAGGTGTCGAAATTGTTGTAAAATAAATAAAGTTTATATTTTTTAAAGGGGTGACTCGGTTAAGGTAAGTTGACCAGATCAATTAGGACAAATTGGTCAAGTGTCTGAGTGGTCATAGGGTCAAAAATTTGAACCCTAACCCCTGTGCCCACAACATACATCATCAACAATTTTTTTTTAATTTTGAATCGTTTTTTAAGACAAAGAAACATGGCCTCAGAAGAGCTTTTCTTACCACAATAACAAATAGCCTTACTTTCTAATAGAATGTATGTATGTTCATGTATGTAAGGAATGGGCAGTGTCTATAAACAGCCAATTTCTCCCTCAGACAGATTATCATGCCCCCCATTACATTTACAAACGTTTTGTGAAGATAAAACACAGCTCACGTTTCCCGTTAACAATGCGGTTGTCGAGCAGACAGTTACATTGTATCAGCGTTATTTTTACCTAGCCTCATTTCTTTTAAATATCATTTACTCGGGCATGGTACGTGATTCAAGCTTTCTATTTTTATAATAGTATTGTAATTTAAAGCAATTACATGCTAAACAGTAGACAGGTTTGGGGGCCATCAATACAATGTGTATATAGTCTACTGAAAACTTCCTATCTAATACACTGTGTATATAGTCTACTGAAAACTTCCTATCTAATACACTGTGTATATAGTCTACTGAAAACATCCTATCTAATGCACTGTGTATATAGTCTACTGAAAACTTCCTATCTAATACACTGTGTATATAGTCTACTGAAAACTTCCTATCTAATACACTGTGTATATATAGTCTACTGAAAACTTCCTATCTAAGGAAGGTGCTTCGAGGAAGGACCATAAATTCAGTATTTTTATCATATGGTTGTCCAAATGCACCCACTTTTAATTTTGAAATATTTGTGGAAATATTAGTCATCACAAAAAAGACAAGCTGTATTCAGTTAAAGAAACAGACAGTTAAAAATTATTGAACAATTAATTCCCACCACAATATTTTTTTCATGCAAGATTACAGGTCAATCTCTAAACTGAAAACTAAACCTCCGGTATCAATACACTCATTATTTCTTATTTTAATATGATCTGGAACTCGGGAAGAATTTCCTCTCCAGTCGGGATTGAGAAAAAATCTTAGAACAATAACACTGCAATATCTAAAATGTTCAATCCAAGGAAACTACAGTTGGTTAACAAAATTTACATTTTTTGGAATAAATGAAAATTGGAGGGAAATGAAAACAATCACACTGAAATGACATTTCAGTGTTTCCAGTGTCACACTGACGAAATTAATTAATTTTTGTAATATTTTCAGGTTTTTCACTTGATGTCAAACAGTATTGTTTTATAACATGACATTAGAGCTTGGTCTGTCAGCTCCAATAATAACATGCGGGGAGGGGGACTAACAGGAGGAACAGCTTGGTCTGTCAGCTCCAATAACAACACGTGGGGAGGGGGACTGACAGGAGGAACAGCTTGGTCAAACAGGTCATTTCTGTCTCCATCTACTTACAACAACAGGTAAGGAATTAGGAGAAGGGGCCAGTTGTCAAGCGGGCATTTCTGAGTTATAACAACATAATGCATTGTAAAGGGCAAATTTTTGATTGGGTAAAAATATCTAGGTCTACAATATATGCTGTATATATTTAGATCAATTAATTCAAAACAGAGCTTCAAACACACCCTACAAGATACAAGAAGCTTAATTTCACGTAGAATATGTTGAAGAATAAACAAAAGCTCTCAGGAGCTTGTATTTCGAAAAAACAAATGATCCTATTTGCGAATTGATTTATCGAGACACAATTTTGATTTCCTTGCCTTAAATATCATCCCAGCAAATATTGAGCACAGAATGCAACCTTTTTAAATAAATATGTAAATTTGATCAGTTCACTTCCTTTGATCTGCATCATAATTCTTTACAATTCAATTATAATCAAAATTATTCTTGAAAATATCTTGACCTTCAGCTCCTTACAGAACTTTTGCGAAGACTTTGACCTTGTCTGACGACCTTGACCTTGCCTAACATACTTGTAGCGATGACCTTGACCTTACCTTGCAGATCTGCCGGAACAAGTTACTTGGAAGCTTCATGTTTCTTGTCAAGATGTCGAAACTTGGTGTAAACTATTACACTGGTATAGAAATTAATGTTCTCACTTTACACCAAAATCAGTGTAAACACTACAATATCAGATGACGGTGTAAACCACAGCAGAAATAGTGTAAAAGTCCACTTCCATTCTCAAAAGTTGTGTGTAAATATTCAATTTTGTTCAAAAACGAAAAAAAAAAGATAAATTCAAGGAATTTGATTGGTTAATTGGAATCTGTCGTGTGATACATCAAAGTGCTCTGCAAAATTTGTCTGTGATGTCATCACACCTATAAATAACTTCCACCAACATTTTTTTGTTGCCGTTTCCTTAAATATTCTAACGAAATTTAAATTCACACACGTAAAATATATCTCCACAAGAAATTATCGGTATTTTCTTTTTCCGTTATCACAAGGGACGATAATAGATTTAGGTCAACGCATGAGTTCTTCATGGACCTTTCGTAAAAGCTTTGTTGTTTTTGTCAATCTTCAAGTTCCCGCAGTGATAACTAAATTCCTCGACAGTTCAGTCGGTGAAACGTACTTCTCTAGGATGGAGAGTATAGTAGACAAGTTATTGTTTACAAGAGAAAGACGTTACGTTATAAATCCTTCTCAACTGGAGAGAAAGAGATTGTTTATCTAAACCTTTCTTTCTCAATCCAATGAAATGTTGACTGAAAGATGTGTTTGCCTTTTTTACTTCCAATTGCAAGAAAGTATTATTCCTTTTTCTTACAATTCAATTTCACAAAAGTTGCTGGTTGGATATTGAAAGAAAATCTTATCCTTTCCGTTTCTTCTCAGGATGGAAAGAAAGTTGAAAGTTTGTTACTTTGATCCGTGTTCAGATTTGTGTCCTATTCTTTCCTTTTCCTGCTGCGTCAAAAAGGCTCTTTTCAGTCCGCCTATCTCTCCATCATCCGAAACACACACAGCCCTCTCCGTCTTCTCAGTGGTCCCTACAGCTCTGAGGCAGTGTGCTACAAGGCTGTGTGATATACTCTGACTGCAGACGGCAATCTGTGAAGTATGGACTGCACCACCTGAACGCCCTCAACTTTCATCATGAGACTGGATACTGCTTTATGTACAGAATATTCCAGCTGCAATTCTTCTTACTACCTTATCCCCTGTCTAGTTAATTCATTCACCCCTGAAGACACATTTGAACTCTTCCAATTCAAAGGTTGGAATAGTTCATTATGGAATTTCAGGGGTTAATGAGTCAAAACATCTAAACATCCATGAGATCAAGACTATTAAAGTCTCATTTTCCAGCTAGATTCTTTTACTATCTTATCTCCCTTAAGTTAAACATCCAGGAGATCAAAATAAGACAATTTCTATATTTTTATGAATGAAATATTCTAGAGACAGGGGCCTGTCATTCAACAGGTGTATCCACCAGACCAACACGTGAGGCTGGCAGATTTTAGATCAGGAGTGGTCACTTTCTCAATATTTAGTATTGTGGTCAAATTTTATTGAATCTACCTGCAGACTTATACTCGAGATATGAAATCCCAAACCCTGATCAACATTTCTGTTGTAGTATTATTATGTTAACTCATTCACCCCTGAAGACACATTTGAACTCTTCCTATTCAAAGGTTGGAACAGTTCATTGTGAAATTTCAGGGGTGAATGAGTTAATTTAACAATAATTATCTGCTTTGAACTAAACTCCTGTTATTCTTAATTGAAAGGTTCACCTTTCAGCATTTTATACAAAATATTACAAACTCTTGGGAGCCATGAGCCTAAACGATGGTAATAAGCAACTCCTCAGAAATAATGGTGGTAGAAAGTTGAGGCAACTCAAGGTGTACTGTGTACAAAGTCCCCAAGTCGAGGAGGAACATGTGTAGAGGCAGAAATCCAACATAGTCCGTATTTGAGTGAAGGCCACACAAACCACCATAACAAAGTTGAACAGGGTCCAAAATGAATGGCATTCCAGAGAAATTCCCAAGGACAGATAAAAATAGAACCATTTGGACCAATCAGGAGGCAGTAATGGGAGCAATCCCCATTGTTCGCCAAACAATGGACCAATCAAAACTCAGTATTTCGAGTAGGCCCTTTGTGATGGTTTGACAGAGTGTGTCTGTGGTCATCAGATGACCATAAACACTGACCCTTGGTCAAATAGTTGGTGGTCACTGGACAAAAAGGGGACAAAGATGAGCCCTGCGGGAGGACTTGGCAGAGTGATGAAGTAAATACTGATCCAGTGATAGGGGGCTTGGGTACATACCTAAACTGTTATCAACTGTCTTTAACTCCCTAGGGGTCCTGATTCAGGGGACAGACCAGCAATACAGAGCCCTGGCTCAGTAAGGAGCTAAGCCTTTATCGGGTCTGTCCGAATCAGATCCAATTTCATTAGTAACACATTAAAATGCTAATTTATAACAATAACTGAACTATTTCACAACAGGCACAGCACGGTTAAAAACGCACAGAAATACAAGATTACCACCAAATTACTTTGAATCAATATTAATGCAGTAATGGAATTTGTAGCGAATGCTAGCTTGGCCGATGGCCATGATGTGTTTCTACAACCTGTTGATTCAGTAGATTGTCCACAAGGTGAAAAGTGAGTCTGGCGTAGTTCCACGAAACCGCAGATTTTATTAAAGGGGAAAATGTCAAAAATGTATTCTGCAATCATGTTCAGAAGAAAAAATCTACTTATAATTCTGTTGGCTACATAGTTGAAGTGAAATTTAGTTTTCAAGCACACAAAAATTAACCCTGATATTACTTGTAAATCATTTTGAAGATGTGACCCTACTTTGAGGGCACAGAGATCACCGGGTCAGTCAAATAACTTTATAGATTTATGTTAAGTGTAGGGAATACCTTTGATCGGCAGTATAATCCAGCACCAACACACAATTGACATCGAAACTTCTAATAACTCGCCTCCCACACTTCAGTAACGAGTTCTACTTACAGGTAACCGTACCTAGTATATCTACCTGTACCTGTACCTATCCAGTTTACCTAGACATTCCGTTACACCATATCGTATGGTATATGTTTAGGAGATAAGACAGCAGTGATGTCCTATTCTTAGACACTTTCTGACGTGTTTAAAAACATTTAAAAGATACAGATGACAGTAACCCTGTGACCTGTCACTTACTCTGGTATGTTAGAAGGTTGTATACCAGTATATACTTCACATACAATTCTAATTAAGGCTGTATGCTACAAAACGTTCCTAAAACTCCAATCCAAAAGAGTTCTTCAATAACAAACAAATCCACTTTGATGATGAAAAGTCTATAATCATGTAGCATTTGATAAACCACTGATAATGATTTTTTTTCAAACAAACTTATCTAAATATAATGAAGGGAGATAACTCCCACACAAATCTCAAGTAGAATGTGTCAGACAGCATACACCCTTAACTTTGAATCATGATAATATATAAGTGTGACCCAGTTCAGTCAGTACAACATCATAATAAAGGATCATTAACTGAATGTCCACTGTTACCGTTAGAGAATCAGAAATCTGTTACTTGGGTGTGTGGGTAGGTTTGGCTCCAGGGGTCAGCTTGACTGCGCGACATTTATACCGTATCTAACTATTTGGTATACCTGGGCAGCCAAAGACAAAATCATTATTCCCTCACATCTCAGCTGATATTAGATGTTTGTAGGTGGGCTAAAAAATTATAAACAGGAATGGGAAATGTTCTTAAAGAGACAGAAACAGAGAGACAGACAGACAGACATTGACAGGACGAAAGGAAGAAAACATTTTTTATAACTTGTAAGCTTTAATCCTTTCACCACTGTAGACCATAATGGACTCATCCAGATCAATGCATGGTAGAGTCTACTAAAGTTACATTGGGGTGAAAGGGTAACTGGTATTGCATTATGCCTGGTAATATCTCTAAGAAGCAGCTCGATAAAGTTTAGTGACCCCTGACCTTTATGTACAAGTTTGTGACCCCTGACCTTTATGCACAGGTGTGTGACCCACTGACCATTATGCACAGGTTTGTGACCCCCGACCTTTATGCACAGGTTTGTGACCCCTGACCTGTATACATGGGTTTGTGACCCCTGACTTTTATTCACAGGTTTTTGACCCCTGACCTTTATATGTGGCATATCTTATCTATACCTGTCTGTGTATTAATGGAAAGCAGACGTAAATGTGGCTCTGGGTTATTTATGTCGCCAATTATCATACAGTTTATTATATGACAGAGGCAATAAATAAAGTCTTCAGGCACAGGCACCTGGATTATTTCAGTTTAAATTATAACAATCAGTGCCTACTGAAATAAATAAATAACAGAAAGTAATCAGTTTTTCCAAGTGCCTGTGCCTCTGGGAAACCGACCAAATTTCTCCGATACCACTGTCAGAGTTATCTCCCTTGCAACATGCAATTAACACTAAGTATACAGACCAGAAGTTAGAAATTGTCGGAAAATGTTTATCTGTCAATAATATAACATTAACGTATATAGTTATATTTTGGTCAATAATTCAATAATGTTAACAGTAATATTTTGGTCAATAATATTTCAATTATGTCTACATCAATATTTTGGTCAATGAATTTTAAAATAGTGTATACAGTAGTATTTTTCATGATATATACTCAAATCTTTAACCATGTTTAAGCTTCTTAAATAGTTTCCTTGTACTGTCTATCTAATTTCCAGAAATATTTGAAAAAAGAAAATCTCCAACAATTTTTTTACAACTGAAACAGTGTGATAATATTTTTACAAACCTTATTTTTAGGTGTACAGGTGTGGAATTTCACAGGACGGAGACAACAGTTACAAATCTTTGGTAACATCGTATTTATTCACCGATTTTAATCGTCCTGATAGTTGTAACATCGCCACAAATTTCACGTGTTGTGTCATATGTACACGATACAGTTAAAACACAGGCATTTACAGGTGAAGATAAGTCAGGACATCTTGACTAGACTTTGTGAATAAACAATAACTTTGGCACAGAAAATGAGTCGGCTAAATAATCCAAATTGTTGGCGATATCCGTATACATTCCAGGAATGTATAGTAGAAAAAACACTTCACTGATACTACTGAACTTGTCCAAGCTGAGACTGACCGGTATCAATGCCAAAACTGACCCCTGGTCAGCAGATAAATATATATGTCCATCAATAGCTCAGACCTGACCAATGTTGTAATGTTTCTCCAACAGAAAATTCAAACTCGGCCGGACAGTACGGGACACCTGAGCCTCCTCCAGGAGGTATTTTCTGTAGCTGACGTTTCCTGTCACACCTTGAGGAATGTTGATAACCGTGACAATATCTATTGATCAACTCGTCACACGGACAGGTGCAAAAAATACAAAATCCTAATTTAAATATCCTGCAAGGTGATTTAAATCACTCCAACAGTAGCTGAACCAGATTTCTCTTGTCGCCAAACCACAGCATAATATTATACAATGAAATACTCTCCTAGAGGAATTTAAATTAATTCTACTTCAGAAATGTGATGCATTGCGCCTTTTTTTTCACCACAAAACATTAATAGTTCTGGGATAAAACTTACATAAAATATACACAGGATCCTTGTGTACATATTGTTTTGATAAGAAAAAAATACCTTCATGCTGGAATTTAAACAATTTGAAACAGATGTCTGGTTTGGACATTTAAAAGTGACTTTTTAGACTCTGCAAGACATATAACAGATCTCAGCTTTTACAACTCTCTATCATCTTATACAGTGATGAAAATATTTCTATCCAGATTTTCTACTTCCAACATCTCCATCCTCCTTCCTGCAGTGTTGGTACTACTTTAGACCTCATCTCAAAATATATCCCAGACAAGAATTTGAATAAGACACTGACCTACCTTAATCACCAGGGTTTGGACCAATAGTTTCCACGTAATTTGAATCCCCCCCTGAGACCATCCAAGGCCAATGGTCTGCTGTGATTTGGACGAGGAACGTTGTGGACTAGTGTTGTTATTGGGCCGTTTGAATGTGATATTTAGGACATCCCCATATTTCATTAACATCATCCCAGGTATGCAACAACAATGTGGGGGCTCCCCACAGGGATATTTGTCCAACTTTTATGAAAGTTATGTATATATAACATTTAATTGGATTTATAAAATATTGAATGGTAAACTAAATGTGTTTGAAGTTATATGGGAAATTAAAGTTGATACACTATTGGAATTTAGATAAGTTTTGATATAAAATAATTAATGAAACATTTATTTCAAAAGGCTCTCAGCTAGATAGGGCAGTTATACTAAAACTGGTTACATAGAATTTCCACTTAAAAAAATTGTTACAATTCCATCTGTGTACTTTAAATTAACTCTTTCACCCCTGAAATTTCATAATGAACCCTTCCAACCTTTAAATTGGAAGGGTTCAAATGTGTCTTGAGGGGTGAATAAGTTAATGAACATTATCTCTATGATCATAGGTGTCTTTATTCTAAAAACTGAAAATGGGTCAAAAAATGATATCTACAAAAAATATTTCAAATATTTTAATGTGATCAAATTTCATAAACTACGTTTTGGGTTTTGAAAAGAACTTTTATTTATCAATACATTTCTATAGGCTGTACCTCTCCTTCTTACTAATACACAACAGATCTCGTAGAAACTTCAAACTTTCTAGTGATTCAGAAAGTCACTTTACCTGTTAAGCTTCACACTTATAAATTACACCATCAATACCAAACTTCCGACTTTCTAGTGATTCAGAAAGTCACTTTACCTGTTAAGCTTCACACTTATAAATTACACCATCAATACCAAACTTCAAACTTTCTAGTGATTCAAAAAGTCACTTTACCTGTTAGGCTTCACACTTATAAATTACACCATCAATACCAATCTTCCGACTTTCATTTCATAATTTTCCACTGACTTGTTGCAAGTATGATTGAGGTAATAATTTATCGCCATTGAACCATATCAAACTCCATCAAGATTTCAGCAAACGACCTTCATTAAACATTTTTTTCATCGAAAGTGTTACACTTTATTCCATTGTGTATATATCACACGGGAGAATCGTGGGAATTTTCTCACTCCGATAACATCAGTCGGCCTTGTCATTCATAACAATGAAGTTTATAGGCTTGAATTTCTGCATTTTAACAATTCAGATCCTTATCGCTGCATGTGTCATTGCAAAAAAAGTTGAATTTTCTCCACAAAAATGTCAGATCATGATCAAATTTATGAGTCACTGTCCCTGATAGGGAGACCTTGGGTGACGATTAACCCTAGATAGTATCTAATGAAACTGATTCCCTCAGTAACAGTCGTTTATCTACAGATAATCTATCACCCATATCATCTTTAGGTCTGGGACAGGTTTTACCGTCACAAATCTATGACAAGCATCTACAATAATTGATCACATCCTTATATCTCTGCTTCATTGACTACAAGGGAACCTAACTAGATCCATGTATCTCAATATAAACTTGGGGACCAGACACACATAAAATAGCCTTGTTAGGCTATATCAGTATTTCATCCGTTTTTGTCACTGGGTTAACATTTAACCCTTTTACCCCTCGGTAACTTTAGTAGACTCTACCATACATTTATCTGGATGAGTCCATTACTGTCCACAGTGGTGAAAGGGTTTATTTCCAAAATATTTTTTTAATCATTACAGACCTGGCCCCTAGTAGAGCATGTTAGACAGCCTTATATCTAAATAGAAATGTTCAAGTCAATAAAAGTGTCATAGGTGAAACTATATATACAACTGTCAAATGCTATGTAGCATCTACTTAGACCAATGGTATCGCAGAGTGACAAACTTCGAACCCGCCAATGCACTCTTGCAACCAAACTGTATGAAAATATATAAAATGGAAAGAGGAAAATCTGTAACAATTGCAGTTAATTACTCAGTAAAGTGAATAATTCATTTGATTTAAAGAAGGGCATCATAGTTGATTTCACCAGCCAAAGGACATTTGTTCTTCTACCTTTCAAAAATTGCATAGGTATTGCCTCCCTTCGCCCAGGTTCCACACCATCAAAAAATAAATTTACGGCATTATTTCAATTTATCTTACACAATTAAAACATGGAAGTGTGTATCACATGGCAAGAAAAGTCAAACTTATAACTTTATGGAGTGGTATTTCACATACTTACTCCAGTCCATCTTAAGCCTTTGCATTGACCGAGTCAAC
Organism: Mizuhopecten yessoensis; assembly: GCF_002113885.1. Lineage (NCBI taxonomy): Eukaryota > Metazoa > Mollusca > Bivalvia > Pectinida > Pectinidae > Mizuhopecten > Mizuhopecten yessoensis. The sequence continues at coordinate 137,251 of NW_018408198.1, read as the reverse complement.
ATGTTGACAAACTTTCATCAGAATTTTGTCATAATTGATTCTAGATAACATGAACAAACCAATGACCAATCACAGCACAGTATGCCTAATAATTATGCATACTTTTTTTGTTCAGTTTCGATCTTGGACTCAAAGTTTCTTCAAAAGATATTTAAGCAGTTTTCTCCCAGAAAAAACAAAGTGGAGTGATCGGCTAACAGATAGATGTTCCCCGTATCATAAAACATCCCTGTGAAAATAGTGTTCGGTGTCTAATGAGCGAAATAATAACCTTTTTAAATAATTCCTTGCAGAGTATAACTTCTTCAAAATTTGACTTGACTTTAACTCATTCACCCCTGAAATTTCATAATGAAACATTCCAACCTTTGAATTGGAAGGGTTTAAATGTGTCTTTGGGGTGAATATGTTAAATCCAGTTATGATGCCAGAGCCTGGAGAATGGATCTTTCCCAGATTTTGAGACGCATTCCAATTGAGATGACACGACACACCAAAAGATCAAAATTAAAAACCTGTAGTTTGAGCCTAGAGATGATCGAGCCTTGATGTTTTGTTAAGACATTTTGTGCATAAAGTTTGAATTAAATAATACACTTTACAAAACAAAATTGAGAAAAACATTTTAAATCTCTAATTTTCCTGAATCCTGAAAGAGACCATGCAATCAAACCTTACCGTCATGTTGCAATGCTATTTTGTCCAAGCTTGCATAGCATTCAGAAAATTTGATACAATTAACACACAACCTTAATTAATAGCTAGGATTCAGATATCTGAGGCGAAACAGGTTGTTTGGAGTATATCAAAACTTACAAGGCTCTGAGACAAAAAGATCAAATTATTTGTATCATGATTGGAAAGAGAAAGATTTGTTGATAAAAAAATTGTGTAAACAAGAATATTGATTATTTTTTTTATCTTATCAAAGACAACACTGGGACATGGAATGTTTGAAATGAAACAACGAGATTTAAATAGTGTACAGCCCCCCTCTCAAACAGCACACCTGTTGTAGTAAGAACTGAGCCCAGACATTCAATGATAAATTAGCTACAGAAAAGTTAACACAAATATTTCATCTTGCACATATTTTTTTAAAATATAGAATTTCAAGATAAAACCTTCTTGTATAGTGGTCTAGAATCAATGCCCAGAGACAAGAAGTACGAAAACTTTGTAAATCTTAAAGACATCCCTAAAAACAAAAACTTTCAAAATTTGTGTTTCTGCATGGTTAAGCTATCCATGCTTTGAGTCATGATATCATTTGTTCTACATTGTGAGATATCATTCTATTGGAATGACACAACAGAAATACGCTAATCCATGTTTACATAGGGTTAATCTGTCCAGGTGGATCCCCCCTACACCTGTAAAGTATACACACAAATACAGACCTAATTAACTCATACACCCCTGAAGTTACATAATGGACTATTCCAACCTTTGAATTGGAAGAGTTCAAATAGGTCTTCAGGGGTGAATGAGTTAATAGTATAACAACAGATTACTGGACGATCCGATACATACTGTCCAATACCACCACAATGTAAAGCCCTATCTGTCTATATCTGTTAGACTTATCTATCCTTTGATGAATTCCTCAAAATACACAGATTTTATCTGGATTTGTAATACAAGGTACACAGATCGGGCAATTACTGTAGTGATCCTCTGTTCTCACAAAACCTCACTTCTAACACAGGTAAAGCATCCATCAGGTAAAATATCATTTTATACAAAGAAAATATAAATTTATAGAAAAATTTCACACCGAAAACAAAACTACCCCCCCACCCAACTAACTGCAAATGGGAATCAATAATGTTGGCCCAGGGTATGTATACAGTACTCTTATACGGTATACAGATTTACCTGAAGTAAGATACTTCAATATCTCCTCCTGCAAACTGATTCTCCATCAAGTAGCATTCGAAGGACACAGGTAAATTGTTGTTCCCATCACACAGGTAAATCCATCAATTACACAGGTAAATCCATCAATTACACAGGTAAATCAATCAATTACACAGGTAAATCAATCAATTACACAGGTAAAAAGCACTCAATGACACAGGTAATTTGGTAAATCCGTCAGTTACACAAATCAATCGATCAATGTGGCATCAGAGGTAGGGAGGAAATCCACAGACCACACCTACATCCTCAAACTTAGGTCGGCTAGGTAACGCGTCCCCGTGATGAGAGTGCAGGTATAGTCCACTAACTGACGCCAGGGTAGGAGTGATGCCCTCTGCTGATGTAGAGAGGAGGAGACAGGTTTTGTAAGGGTGTATACCCAACCTAACTGGCTGCTGAAAGTTATCATGGGCAGGACTCTGATTACAATACGTGATAGGATACAAATATGCATACCAGAAGTCTCGTTACCAAGGCACCCCCACAGGTATGAAACTGACAGGTGTTTTAAATACTCAGATCTCCTATCACATGCATCAGAAGACAAAATCTACGTTTGTAGCCAATATAAATATCTGGCTTGATTTCAACATATTTTTTTTTTAAATTCCATTTGTCACTGAATTGTATGTAAAAATGCTTTTTCTTTCCAGAAATAGATTATCCCCCCTTTTCACCTCTCCGAAGCCCATATTTTTAATGAGAGGGGCCGAGATAAAAATAGTAAGGACCCATATTGTCAGTGACATTTAATATATCTTCTGATGGATCTTATCACCCCTATCTCCTAACACTGGACTATCCCTTCTTTAGATGTAGATGATTCCATTGTGAGCTTTATGGAAATCAGCACCGAAGACAGTTGACCTTTCTGACCTCTAGAAAAGAATTGTACAGGGTGGAGATAAAAGCTTTCAGTTACAAGTATAACTTCAGACACCGAAGCTTGAATATAATTGTCAACCACTGCACTAAACATCCAATGTTACGGGGAGTTCCTTTTGTCGAGCCGACTTCTGCAGGAGCCATGGCGCAAAACGATTCTCTATATGTATTTTTTGGAGTTTGCTCTAAATTATATAATCAAGCAAAAATAAAATTGCCAGGAAGTCAAAAAGTGCTATAAATAGATCTTATTCTAATTTATGATCTTAGTGCAACAGATGCCAAACTAGGGCTGGGGCAGTGTTGGCCGAGTGGTTAAGGCGTCTCACATTCTGCTACCACTAGACCTTCACCACTGGGTCGCGGGTTCAAGGCCTACGTTAGGCCATCGCCAGGTACTGGCCGTTGATCGGTGATTTTTCTCCGGGAACTCTGGCTTTCCTTCACCATCAAAACCTGGCCTGTCCCTAGCCATAGCTGTTAATAGGACGTAACACACAAACTAACCAAACCAACCCAAATATACCAATTGGGGTCACACTTTGAATACATGGGTTCAATGACATGGAGGTACTGACTGTAGATGACCTGAGTACTCAAATCCTTTCTGTCTAAATATATTTGGAAGGGTCAATATTTTAATTAAATTACCAATCTGGTTTGGAAAGTTGCTGTCTTCTGCTAGCTATTAATAAGTGATGATACAAACACACTAATTTCTTAGACCTGAAGTGTGTTGGATACAAACATAACATTCATACCATCTACCAGGTCAACAGCAGAGGTCCGGCTGTGACGTTATGAATGAGATTTTTCTTATTCATTACAGGTAGACAAATAGCTATATATAGGGACATGATGAAATCCCTTGACATTTTGATACCACACTGTCAAGTCCTGGACAGCCGTCTCTCTCTGACTCGTCTCTCTCCGACTCGGGAATGTAATACAGGTACACTTCACTACTGAAAGTCACGGTACAGAAAGTCACGGTACAGAAACAACTGAGTTGTCACATTTGTCCTTTCAAAGTGAATCAAACCCATATTAAAACAATTGTTTATGTTGGTTTGATGTCGCGGGTCATTCCATTAATTTCTATATCTCCCTACTTTGTGTTTTAAAGGCATCACATGTATATATGCACCTACTGTATACTTTTTATTTCTTGTATGCTTTGTACTATTATTGGTTGTCGTGACAATTTCAACCTCGTTAAGGAGGGCAACAAAGGCGAAAGAAATCAAACTTCCACTAATATTTAGTTCCCTATATATACAGTAACGAATCTACTATATGGTTGATGCAGCTAAATTTGCCAAACCAACATAAACAATTTTTGTATAATTTAATTACGGAATTTTTTCAACTTCAGTTTCAACGTCACCAAAAGTGCAGTTAATTATCTTAAAATGAATATAATAGAACCAAAGATCTCTTGGTATATTTCATATTTCAACTTATCGGTACGATTTTTTCAAATATTTCAAATTTAGTATTCAGAAGGTAAAAGAAATTCCTGAATAAATACATAAGATATATTTATCATCATACTGTCTACTAAGCAGGTTCTATTTCTGGCCTTAACTCCTGAATCTGCTCCAGCTACAGACAAAACTGGTTTGTCCTTGGATGTCCTTCAAACTGTCTCAGGGGTCAACGGGACCTAGCTGGGCCAGGCCTGTAATACAAGCCCTAATGTCATTCGGTGATAACGATGCATTCCTGGACCGAAATACCTGTATTATTTAGGGAAAAACAGGTATACATTGACAGGGGTGTCACCTGGGTACACTAGGGGTGGGGCATCATCTTAAAGTCACTTTTAATTAAAAAAAACCAAATTGGATCAATTAAATATTAAACTCTATTCCTCACAATGAGACTTCCATTTTTTTCCTAATTCAATAAAAGCATTTCCCATATTTTTTTTAACCAAAAAATGTGAAAATTAAGCATTAATTATTGATATTTTGAGGGAAAAAACCTAAAATTGTAAACAGCGGATTAGCTGTGAATTTTCTCTGTTTTTCTTTCCTGAAAGTCTGACTAATTTACAAGCACAACAGATCTGTGTAAATCACTGCAAGAAAAATATTTCTAAAATCAAACGAACTAAACAAAGTTTGTTTTTAATTCTTCAAATCTGTAAATAAACAATGATAGGTGCCTATTACTACAGTAAATGAATCATTCATTCTCAAAAGTCAAAAACAGGTAAGGTAGGATGTCTCCTTAACCGTTGGTGAGTTTATCACAGGTAAAAAAAATAAAAGTTTGAAGAATGCTAAATATTTTCTATGACACAAAACATACATTGATCTCACGATCAGCCTAAATTGGCATACTTGCCAACCCTCCCTATTTAGGAGGGAGACTCCCCATTTTGGACCCTTAAATTTAGTTTTTTCAACCAAATCGCTAAACTATTCCTATATTCTCTATCATTTCATCTGAAAGAACAACTCAAAATATGTCATTTTAAAGGGTTATTTTGTCTCTAGGGGGTGTATACACAAATTATATTTATGATTTGATTTTGAGCATGCAAAATCTCCTTCACGGAAATTTCAAAAAGTTGGCAAGTATGAATGAAGAGGTCATGTATGGAACATTGTCAATTTTACTGTGCACATCTAGACTTGTTTTTTACCCAGTTAAGGATGTCAACTGTGAATTCCTTGTGGAAATAATAATCAGCTATTTTAATAGGCACATACAGCATTTCTATTCACAGAAATCAATTAGCACAGTATTTCTACACATAGGCATCAAAAATTTATATGAGCCTGGCGCTGCTCCGATTCTCCAGCACACTTGGGTGATCATTTCATCACTAATAACCGACGCTGTGTAGTGATTTGGAAAGGTATAAAACAGGGCTGAATATCCTCTCTGAATACATACATGTACACAAATTGAAATGCAAACAACACAACACATCACATCAATAGTACATGAGTTGTTGGTTCATTAAAATTTACAATAAACGAATGTATTAAAGACATGGTTTATTTCATTTTCTAATGGAAACCACTTAATCAAAACATAAATTATGTTCTGTGTGTGAAGGGATTCCGTGATCCTCCTTATCCAATAGATAACCATGCATGCCATGGTTAGGTAAACAATGGTTAGGTATTATTCCGATTAAAGTGCAAAATGAAATCTGAAAGTTCTGTGGCCAGAAGATGAATAGTACACAGATTTTGCTACTTACATTTTAATTATAAAGACATATCAGAACGTGTTTCATAATTATATGAAATTTAAACCAACCTGAATCGTCTTCAGAGAATATATTCCTTACTTTGTCTTTGTGTAGAACACTGATGGCATTTTATGAGCTTTTGACCACAACATATTACATACCTAAATACTTCAGCCTCCTTGTATTATCTCAAATTATTGCAAAGTTCCACAGGGATTGTTTGTTTTTAAAGCAGATGTACTGGGGCCTTTATTATGGTGCATGGGTCATTGTTATGGTCCCAGAATCATTTTTACAGAGCATGGGTAATTTTGTATGGTCCCAAAATCATTTTTACAGAGCATGGATAATTTTTATGGTTTTGAGGTAGTTTTTATGGTTTAGAGGTTAATTGTATAGGGTTTATATGTTTTTAATGGTGCTGGATGATTTTATCTCCAATGCAGCACCCCATGAAGCTCTCTTAGGACATTCCTCCTATCAGTGGACAACTGACCACTCTAGTACATCAGCGGACAACTGACCACTCTAGTACATCAGTGGACAACTGACCACTCTAGTATGTGTGAGACTTGTCAGGACGGCAGCCAGTCGATACACCTGTTGTCACAAGATCATTTAAAGTTGAGATATTTCCAAAATGGTTGAAATCAGTGATTTGCCCCAACAATGATAAGATATGACCAGTAGAGATAGACCTTATTAAGTCCCTATCTCCCTTCTCTACCTGTGGTCATCATATCACAGTGGTCACTCCCACAAACTTGACCAGTGAAAAAACCTCCAGGGCCAGGTGTATCACCAGAGATGACCTCAGTGGCCAATTATCACAACCTGACACCCCTGAAGGATCAGAATGGAATGGCTGTCCATTGATAAGACTGGGTCCACCGTGGGTTTGTAGGTAGGTGTGGGTGTGAGGGTGTGAGGTAAGACAGGTCACACCTGGGAAATGTCACCAACCTTATCACACACCTCTGTCATAGTATCTCCACTAACCTGCATTCCTAACACAACATACTGTACACACAGGAATGAGGTCAGAACGAAACATTCTCACAAAAACAATCATAAAATAAATACTACCGACCCATACTTTCCAACTTTTTTGAAATCTCCATAGGGTTGGATTCTGCATGCATACTCAAAATTAAACCACCCTAGAGACAAACCAACCCTTTAAATCGACATATTTTGAGAATCTTAGAATATAGAAATAGTTAAGCAAACTCACCGGTTCCAAACACTAAATGTAAGGGTCCAAAATCGGGATCGAGTCACCCCCCTAAATGGATAGAGTTGGCAAGCATGCCTATATTATGAAATTGACCAGATACATTTATCATTTGAATCAAAAATTTTTTTTTACATTTTCAATTTTCAGTACAAATTTTCATACACTAAAAAATATTGAACTCAACACAAAATCTGAAAGCACAATGGCATCAAATCAGAAGACACTCTGATGGCTGTATTTACACCAGAATCACAAAAAATCTAAAGTTTGGTGATCCTGAGGTCTCACGATTGATAAAGCTTAAAGATTGCAGGTAAAATTTCTAGTCCATTTAAAAGTTTTCTGGTGTGATCCAGATCCAGTTAAGGTCTGTATATAAAGTAGATTACAATGCCAGCAATGATAAGAGTGGATACCTGAATGAATCTTACCTGTTGTTACAGCCGGTGTCCTCAGTATGATGGGCTACCCAGGGATGTACCTGTGTGTGTATTACCGAAAATAATCACACCCTTGGAGGGTATACATCTATCTACTCACCTCTGGACCAAAATAATCACACCCTTGGAGGGTATACATCTATCTACTCACCTCTGGACCAAAATAATCACATTCTAGGAAAGTATACACCTATTTACTCACTACTGGACCAGATAATCACACCCTTGATGGGTAAACAACGATTTACTCACCTCTTGACCAAAATAATCACACCCTTGGAGGGTGTACGACTGTTTAATCACACCCTTTGTGAGTATACAACCATCTACTCACTTCTGGACCAAATTTATCACACCCTTGGAGGGTATACGACTGTTTACTCACTTCTGGACCAGATATCACACCCTTGGAGGGTATACGACTGTTTAATCACACCCTTTGTGAGTATACAACCATCTACTCACTTCTGGACCAAAATAATCACACCCTTGGAGGGTATATGACTGTTTAATCACTTCTGGACCAGATAATCACACCCTTGGAGGGTATACGACTGTTTACTCACTTCTGGACCAGATAATCACACCCTTGGAGGGTATACAACTGTTTAAATCACCTCAGTACCAGCTGTCAAGCTCATCTCTGAACCAAAATAATCTCACCCTTGGATAAGTACAAAATGAAATAATTATCCAATATCATTTCTTCACAAATAATATCTTAGTAAAGATTTCTGAAAGCTGATATTTTCTCAATCCAGCACATGTTGAAAAGACACAATTGACAGCATGGAAGGTTAAAAAAAATTGCCATCTCTTAATTTCCCACACACTGTGATGTCGTAAGCTCCCTGACAGTGACCAATGACACAAGATTCTCCACAGCCCAACAATGAGGGCAGTCAAGATTCAGAAATATAAATATCTGCACCAAAGTTCTGAGACACTGTCAAAAGGCTCCCAGGCAGTGACAAGGATTCAGGAATGGCTCAGTTTATCCCGAGAATACCACATTGATAAAGTCTCCCTATTGTAAGCTGGTGGACAGAGAAAGCTCAGTAAGACTTTCTATAACACAGCAGCTCCCAGGCAGTGACATCAGGACACTGGGTGACACAATAGCCAGGAATGCTACATTGATGAAAACTTACCTGAAGAAGCTGATGATCGTCCTCTGTTAGAGAAGTAGATAGAAACTCAATCAGCTAAAACCACTTACTTATCTGGGTATAAACACCTACCTTACCTACGACACACCTGAGACACAATTTACCTGAGGATACAGGTAGTACACACTTCCTACATACCTCGCATTCCTGAGTCTGTCATGGTATCTAGTGCCTGGTTAGCTTGACAGTGTTAAATCTCATACAGCTTTCAGGTGTGTATATAAAGTCTAGTTAGCTTGATAGTGTTACATCTTATACAGCTCTTTCAGGTGTGTATATAAAGTCTAGTTAGCTTGACAGTGTTACAGCTTTCAGGTGTGTATATAAAGTCTAGTTAGCTTGACAGTGTTAAAGCTTATACAGCTTTCAGGTGTGTATATAAAGTCTGGTTAACTTTATAGTGTTAAATCTTGTATAGCTTTCAGGTGTATAGAAAGTCTGGTTAACTTGACAGTGTTACACCTTAAACAGCTTTCAGGTGTGTATATAAAGTCTAGTTAGCCTGACAGTGTTGCATCTTATACAGCTCTTTCAGGTGTGTATATAAAGTCTAGTTAGCTTGAAAGTGTTAACTCTTATACAGCTTTTTGTTGTGTAAACAGTAATATCACAGACTCATTAATATAAATACAAAAAAAGCCTCCTTTTTTTTTGGTCAATTATTTCAGAATTTGATTCACCAGAACAATTTGTCTCTTTTTAATCATTTTGATATGAAATGAGATTTTGGCTTTAATGGGCAATCCCAGGGTGAGGCAAAACACGTAAATTATACTTATATGAATTTTTTTTGTTGTGTATGCCTCAAAATACATAAATTATACTTATATGAATTTTGTTTGTTGTGTATGCCTTTTCCTGAATAAATTATGATTATTATTATTATTTCAAAAGTAGAAAAGAAATACACAGAAATAATTTCTATTTACTGAGTTCCTAACAGTGTTAGAGTGGTACAGAAAACTACTATTTGTGTAAGTTTGGCCTGAGGGTATAGTCTTATATAGTGACCATACATAGATAGCTCAGTAGGGGACAAGCCATGACAAATACCTGTTTTACGACCTCAGAAAACACCCATTTCACACATTTTATGACCCCAGAATAGAGTGGTCTCTGGTTCTTAATGCTTAATCAGTGACACGGTCCAGCGGATATCATTTATACATGTATATCGTAACTTAATTAAAATGATTTACTGCGAGCTGATTGTCCTCGTATACATGTTTACACTAATATAGCCCCTAGCTTTAGCGGTTATGTTACCTGTAATTCTAGTCCGTCTGTGGTGTAGATTCCCTCGTTAACGTCTCAGATAGAATTAAATATCTTGATGAATGTTAAATTAAAAGTTCGGAAACTTTTTGAAAACTTTTTTTAATTCTAGTCTGTCTGTGGTGTAGAATTAAATATCTTAATGAATGTTAAATTAAAGTTCGGAAACTTTTTGAAAACTTTTTGCAATTCTAGTCTGTCTGTGGTTGAAGATTCCCTCGTAAATGTCTCAGATAGAACTAAATATCTTGATGAATGTTAAATTAAAGTTCGGAAACTTTTTGAAAACTTTTTGTAATTCTAGTCTGTCTGTGGTGTAGAATTAAATATCTTAATGAATGTTAAATTAAAGTTCGGAAACTTTTTGAAAACTTTTTGCAATTCTAGTCTGTCTGTGGTTGAAGATTCCCTCGTAAATGTCTCAGATAGAATTAAACATCTTGATGAATGTTAAATTAAAGTTCGGAAACGTTTTGAAAACTTCTTAAATTAAAAACCCAAGCATGTTTAAATTGATAGGGCTACTGAGCGTGAAATATACAAAAGAAATAACGAATTTAGGGAAATACATAAAATTTGCAAATTGGAGAAGAACCCAATTATTATAAATAGCTTAGCTACACTCTCCAAACATATGATACTGTTTCTGTTTGTAGTTGTGTTGTGAGTGAAATATTGCGTAACGTTATTTTGTATTTTACACGGTAAATACTGCACTGCTGTTACTTGTAACTGATGAGTCGAAAGACTCAAAGTAATGAAGAACTTGAACTTGGACCTTGGCGTTCCTGTAATTGTAGTCCGTCTGTACTAAAAGATACTCGGATAAATATCTCAGATAAAGTTAAATATCTTGATGAAAGTCAAAATAAGTCTGGAAACAAACCAGTTTTGTTCGAATGTCACAGAGATATCTATCAATAAAAGCCTCTGAATGAAGTAAGCAAAATCTTTACAGAAATGTAGAAATTTTTGACAGTTTTCTATAAAAATAACACCTGAAGAATTGAAAACGTTTTGATCACAGACATATATTTTTCAAAGAAAACCTTTAACCAAAATAATATTCATGTATAATGATATCACATTAAACACTATATTAACGACAAACTTCATTTTCCTGTCCAATAAAACATAAGATTTAGTTTAATTTCAAGTAACACCGATCATGACATCAACGGTTTTCAGGACGATGTCGCAATAAAAATTAAGACGTTCTGACCAATGAAAATGCCACGCTTCTATAAACACTTCTAAAACGTTAGACTGGCCACCAGCCCCTAAGTTTTTATGAAGAATTTCTCGACTGCATTTTACTACTAGCTTATCTCCCCCTAGTTTAGAACTTAATCAGACATCCAAGTGATCAAAATTATTAAAGTAAAAAAAAATCTTAATTATTTAATATTCTAGAGACGGTGGCCAGTCTACTAAAACGTATGCAATGAAGATTTGTAATATTTGGTAACCCATAAGGATATTGTTCGGAATAAATTCATCAGTTTCATGAATAATAAAGGCTAAGTTTGTTTTAAACACACAATAATTGAAAACTTATATTGCGATATTTCGAAAACGTCTGTTTCCTTTGTCAAGCAAAAAGATTCAATTTAGCCTTTATAAGAATATGGCTTTATTCTGTAGCCTGGATCCTTCGGTACTGCAGTGGTGTCCCTTATAGCGAGGACCTAGAGTCCACACACTAAACCCTTCTGACTGTCGACATTGTTCCTTTCTTGATGTTTTAATCAGATTTGTCTAAGTTAATGACCTACAGCTGGCTAAGACCTCACGCGGGACAAACCACATATCACTCACACAAATCCTCTTAGAGTAATCTCCCTTGTCTCTAAATCAGATTTAAAACAGCGGTATCACAAATGTATAGACTCGTACTGTAACACCAACAAAAGCTGAAGTCATGTACAAAACGACGCTAAGTCTTAAAGGACATAGGAATGTATCGGCCAAAGTGAGAGAAAAAAACAGAAACGATGGTGACGAATGGTGACGAATCTCGTAACACGATAACACTTAAAATTCCATAACAACTTTAAACTCATTGACCCCTGAAATTTCATAATGAACTATTCCAACCTTTGAATTGGAGGAGTTCAAATTTGTCTTCAGGGGTGAACGAGTTAAAAAGCTGAAATATATGAACAAAGTTTTAACAAAAGCTTGAACGACATTAAGACATCTCCAGACCAAAGAAAACAGAATGTAGGATTGTTTTGTAATCAACAAAAAGGATAGTCCAGAAAGAAAAAAATAACTTTCAAAATATTGTGTTCACACATTTTTCCCCCATGAGACGCTTCTTTCATGTATTTTTCTATAATCAGTAATAATTCAAAGACTTTCTTGACTCGAGGGACTGACTTAACTCATTTACCCCTGAAGACACATTTGAACTCTTCCAATTCAAAGGTTGGAATAGTTCAATATAAAATTTCATGGGTGAATGAGTTTAGTTGTTTAGAAAGTCTTCTCTATAATGATATATATACTTTAGATTCTCTAGAAAGTTTGCTTGATCAAGATTTATCAAATATTTCACATTTTTGATAAATTTGAAATATTTGATTTGATTTTTGATATTGACAGTGGCTACAATTTTTCTTAAATATGGCACTATAACTGTCTCATTGAAGTTTATTTTATCTTGCAAATCTTTCCAAAATCATAAAACACACTGTACCAACAAAGTTTTTACATTTATATTGAAACTCACATCATGATCGTAATCTATACATTAAACGTGAGACCCTTAATAAGTAATCGGACTTAAATTAAACATTGTCCACAAAGACTAGTAAATGTCACAACCTTATCACCAACACCAATCAAAGGCATGCCCTAATTAATACCAGGCAGAGACAAAGCGGCCGTCGTTAACGAGATAGGAGATATCTCTCTCAGGTATCTACAGGTAGCGTCCCTCATTTGCATACAATAATAATTACAGGTGGACAGATTATGGAAGCTAGGACACAATTATATTAATAAAACAAGGAAATATCTCAGTTGATTTACATAGCATTCTAAAATCACTGAAAAATACTTGTGGTTAGCAATTATTTCTATAGATCAAACTTTGAGTCTTAATCATGAAAATTATTGAAAATATATTTTCAAAATTATATACTGTAGGTATGTAGCATGGTAATTAGTCAGCAATTTAAGGATTAGAGGAGGCAGGGTGGGGGGGTTGACAGGATTGGTGGGGAATGGATGAANGGGGGGGGGTGAAAATTGCTGACTAGTTTATTGGGACAGGGACGATTGGGTCCAGGGGGTGGAGGTGGAGGTGTTGCAGTAGGGAAGAGGCAGATTTTGTAGGTAAGAACGAGGGTTGGCTGTGTGCATGATCTGGTAGATCTCAACCAAAAGTTTTTCTAGACTTACCGTATCTGTCAATTTATTCCAAAAGTTGACCTCCTTGTTACGGAGGTCGTTCAGACTCTTGGACCATCGTAGCCGATTGTGACGAAACATGACACTGTAAATCAATCCTTAAACTTTCCAGAAAAACATTCAGAATCCTGTCGAAGTTCACTCCCTCAGGACACCACTGTTGTTTATGGTAATACGGAGCACTGTTTGTACACATACATGGTCAGCTCAGCACTGATACGTGTAAATAAATACACAGACAGATACACTCAGTGATAAACTCTCCCACTAAAAACACTAATTCTGTAACTGATGTTGCACTCCGACCTCTCGAAAAAAACCAACTACAAAGCAGTTGAAAAATCTGCAAACTTTTCACAAATCGGACACAGTGTAGAAGTATCTGAAACAGCGTGGTCTCATTACAACTGTACTGACATCACCGAAAACACATCCCCTAGGTCACATTGTTTACAGACGCCGATGTAAACAATAACAAAGCACTCTCATGTAAACAAACAGAGGCAAGAATTATCATAAAAGAAAGGAATAATTCCGAATCTATTACCTCACAGGATTTTAAAATTTAAAGATCCCAGAAACGATTTAATCTAAATCCTTGAGTCACTTTTACAAACACCACACTGTTGATTCAATTTTTAAATCCGCAATTTCAAATTTAAATATCCGACTTGACAGACGCTGAGATTCTGATAAAGACAGGTAGAACAAACGTAAGTGGTGACGAGTTTATATTCTGCCACTTGTTCTCGCCGTAGGTAAGGTCCGCCTGCCGTTTTACTTTAGGGCAAATAACATGCCGACAAATTAAATTTCCTCGACCGATTACCATACAATGGACTTACATAGACTAGTGTAGTCTACGGTACGGTTTATACTACGAGGACGGATCAGTCGCGACATAATACCAGTACATTATCAGTGGCGATGTAATAGCACTATAGGTCTACCGACAAACAAATCATTGTGTATCGCCGACATATGTCTTACATGTAGAGTACGTTTGTTATTTACATGTTTGCACATGCTCCAAAAACAGTGGAAAATATATACACGTATATCTGGTAGGTGATTTACAGACGGGTAGGTAAAATACAAGGTCGTGGAGCACTGTAACTTCGCCAGATATAAGTAAACAATGCTAAATATTTTACTTACATGTAATCAATTTCCTTGAATCAAGATATTATCTGGTATACATAATGCAAATCACTAGTGGACTATCACAGATCGTACTGTCTGTGTGTTAACTGTCCCCGACGTATATAAACGTAAACAATATTGCTGTTAATTTTCTAAGGCACACTTTGAATCATATTTGAAAATTTTCAAAGAAATTTTCAAATTTAATTGGCATTATTCATTCCTATGGATATTTTGACATCTATAGGTTTACAAGCTAACTGTTTAAAAAAATAAATAAAAAAAATGTATCTGTTGTAACTTTTAACTGCCAACATCAATGGAGTTTACCTGTGTTTCACCTGTAAAGGTATGTGACATTTCTAACCTGCGTACTATAGACAGCATACCTTTGTGAGCCCTATATCGAACAGAACTTGATGAGGAATCTACCACAAAGTGCAAACCAGTCCGTCCTAGAGTGAAAAACAACCTGTTCAGTGATAAATAATTAAAAACACACAGGGAACAAAAAACGTCTAGAAAGGCCCACAATCCCCAGGTGTGGGGCACATTACTGAATGAAAGATCTCACGGGTAACCACAATATCGCCAGATCAATAATTTACCGTCCTCAACATCGAGAATGAACGACAGACAAAATAGGACGAATAACAATTATCTTGTCTGTTTTTGCTGAACGTAAACACTACGGAAAGTTTGAGATAATTAATTCATCCTAGCACACAAAATTTCATAACAAAATTCCAGAGTATTTCAGATGAATTTGAATCACTTGTGGTTTAATTTCCGCTGACAATGTATTTGACGTCTGCTGAATTTCCGTGATTTATGTCCTTACATCTCCCACACACGGATTCCAATTGTCACGTCTCTCCTGGTGATACAAATGTCATTTGTAGCTAGTTGACGATTTCTACAGCGCTGCCATATACCTGTACAGGTAAAAGCTACTGTTGCTAATTAATTAACTAACACACCTGACTCATCACACCGGCATGAGATATGCAACACAGGTAAAATTGAAATGTTTCACCTGGATTTAATTTAAACTGGCAGATTGTAATCAAAAATACTTAAAATATTCTGTTTTATTTGCATCATGATGGCTACATCACATGTACCGTGGACAAAATCGGCAGTGACAGATGTCATATTAAAAACTCACATAATTATGTAGAAACATTTATGACAGAATCACTTCACATAGAATTTGATAAGAACTGTTCATGTATATTTCATTATTTTTTTTAATGTTTACAAATTGACCCTACCATCTTTTTTGTGATTAGTTCCATCCGTTTGTCCTCTGTTATTAGGCCACACAAAATATCTGTTGTGTTTTAAATTTCAGCTCTCAAAAATTTTAGAAGGCACACTAAACTTTTTATTTTTCAAATCGTTTTCACAAAGCTGATAAAGTGACAGCATTTCAGACAATAAAAGTGCTTATTTATAATTATTTAAAAAGACTGGTAGGAATTTTAATTCTGGATTTGTGGGGAAAGTGGAGTTTCCTATAGTTTGTGAGCCTAATACTAGAAAGTAAGAAAAGTACCTGAGATATACTTCAAAAGTATATTGATCATAAACATGACAGCTTTATTCCTGATGTGATACGTATCTGTAATCTGGGGTAGGCTTAAGCTTAAGAGTATAGCTATTAGGCATTGTATCTGAGATTCATGTCAAAGGGTTACCTCCCTTTTTATAAGAATTGTGTCATTATTTTATCAGAATCGGCTAAGTGTTATCAATTCGAGCATTCTTTATATCAACCTTAATCAATTAATCAGCTCAGAGTCCACAGTACTAATCATAAGAGGTTTTATACATATTTCTATAAGTGAAACTCTTTTGGAGAAAGAGGTAAAAATGTCACAATAAGGTTGCATAAAGCCTTAATCCTGAGTACGTGCCTACTACTGAAAATGTATGGTAAAATGTTTTGTAAACACGCTCTTAGAGGTAGATCAATATCACTATAAGGTTGCTTAAAGCCTTCATTCTCAGAGTACATGCATACTACTAGAAAATTACGGTAAAATATTTTGTAAACATGCTAGTCAATATTTGATATAAATCCTGTTTAAACTACAATAGCTTTGGAACGACCTAAGTCCGAGTCCTACAGATACATCAGGTGCGCCACAGGTGAGAATTCTAATTAGTGATCAATACTGTGACAACTGGTTTATGCTGCACTGATAATCCATGTACGGTACAGCGCCCCGGGTAAGTCAGTTTACAAAGCCTAGGAAAGCTAACCCAGTTGTACCACTTCCTGTTTATAAAGCCATGCACTAGACTCTTCAATGCATACAATTACCTCTTTTGAGTATACAATCCTCCAACAGAGTTTTTCGTCACAGCTTTTTCAGTGGATGCAAATCATCGACTACTGTACAATCTGCCTGACTTGTTACCATCCTATTTATCTGATTAGTATATAAAACACAGCATTAGGAATTACTATTAGCACTATAAAGGAACTGGCTGTTTCAACTAACGCCTTCCTCTCACAACTCTCCCTTTCCCTTGTCAATCAACTATTGACCACAGAATGATGTAAATTCAACAGTCATATTCAATTCCTGGCATGAATACTTGAATATTCAACACTCTCAGGATGAATCCTATCAAGTATATTCAACATAAACTTCTTCCTCATATTCACACTGTTCCTGTATAATTCTACACACAAAACACCCTATACAATTATTCCACATTCCCTGGAATCACAAATTCAACAAACACCTCAACTTAATCACCCCTGAAGACACATTTGAACTCTTCCAAATCAAAGGTTGGAATGGTTCATTATGATACTTCGGGGGTGAAGCAGTTAATGCTCCTCCATCACACCAGAGCTATACCGATAAGCCGTTCCAGTTTCTAATGCAGAACTCCTGATCAAATATATCTCTTCAACATGCATCTGAGCTTCCTCTTCTAGTTATGATTCCCCTGTAACGTAAAGGAGATTTTAGAGTCATTCGTTCCCGAGAGATCCACAAACAGGTACTATAAGGCTGGGGGTATTGTTGTGGTAACAATATCACTGTATCCTTCCCGAGAGATCCATAAACAGGTACTATAAGGCTGGGGGTATTGTTATGGTAACAATATCTCTGTATCCTTCCAGAGAGATCCACAAACAGGTACTATAAGGCTGGGGGTATTGTTATGGTAACAACATCCCCGTATCTATAGTCCAGAACAGGAACACAAAACTGTAAGGCAATGTACATACCAACTGGGGATATAAAACAGATGAGAAGACCATAAATTCACCACCGAGCACTAAAACTGAGCAATAAAACGGGTCACAGATGAATGAGATATTGGCACTTACCAACACAATAGAGGGAAGGATGCACAGGTGTCTATCCTAATACTACAATGGTTTCCATAGCATTCCTATATATAGCATCCCTATATATCATCTGTCAAGGTCAGACATCAAGGCCCGAGTACAAGGTCAGACATTGACGCCTGAGTTCAAGGTCAGACATTGAGGCCCGAGTTCAAGGTCAGACATCAGGCCCCAAGGTTAAGGTCAATAACATTGATTCAAGGTCAATATCAGTTAACAGAGCCCAAAGTCAAAGCCAATTACATGACCTTGATAACTTGATGTCAAATTAAATTATAATTTCTTTCATAGGTAATATCTATAAAATGCTTGCATGTGTTTTTTGTCTCTAAATGAATTTCAATAACTTTCAAAGAATAACTTAAGAATGATACATACTGGCTAATTTAATCAATGTATATATTCCTAATTCCAATGCAAAAGTTAAATTTTTTTATTAAATACTTCAGCACAAAAATATAAAACCCCATATATATGAACAAACTTAAAATGATATGCCGACTTAAGTCAGGAAGAGTTATCTCCCTTTTATTGACATAATTTACAAGTGTCTGGGTTTAACATTATGAGAGTTGATTTAATTACGTATGTGCATACCTAATAGCTGTATGGCGTTTATGGTTTCCTCAAACCTCATTCCTGACAGGTGAGTCACTATTACGGGTATATAAATGCCACTCAGGTATGAATATACATACCTGTACAGGTAGTACCCACACAGGTAATATATTCCTCACCATACCCAGGTACATCCTCCTGTAAACATGTACTCCAGAGCGGGGTCAACTTTGTTTTGAATCTGCATTTTATTATATACATATGATGGGTCCTTTGAAAGCCAGTAGGCTGGTTAATATATCTAGATATTAAATACCGAGAAACTTTAACCTCAGTTAAATATTGGCCATTCACTGGTAAAATCTCTATTCACCAAAATATTCACCCTTCACTGGTAAAATCTATATTCACTCAAATATTCACCCTTCACTGGTAAAATCTATATTCACCAAAATATCCACCCTTCACAGGTAAAATCTATATTCACTCAAATATTCACCCTTCACCAGTAAAATCTATATTCACCAAAATATTCATCCTTCACCAGTAAAATCTATATTCACTCAAATATTCACCCTTCACAGGTAAAATCTATATTCACCCAAATATTCACCCTTCACAGGTAAAATCTATATTCACTCAAATATTCACCCTTCACAGGTAAAATCTATATTCACCCAAATATTTGCCCTTCACTGGTAAAATCTATATTTGCCAGTATAAATTTCACCGTTCACAGGTAAAATCTATATTTGCCAGTATAAATTTCACCGTTCACGTATAATTACTAAATAGGGTAAACTACACTGACTCTTTCCTGGTATACATAGGTCCCCTAGATCTGTAAGCCAACAAATATGTCGAGAGAGTCCTGTGTACTTTTGAAATGTTTCAGTTTCATATTTGGATATTGTTTTGAAGTACAACAAAAGTCAGAAGATTTATCTAAAGAGATTGAAGTATAGTAGGATAACAAATCAATGATGTATTCGGACGATTTCCCCGTCGTTATCTGTGTTTACTGACAAATCGGTAGATAACGACCCTGATATGCTCTCAGATCACAAAAAGGTTATACACTCAGTTGATATCACTGGTCTATATGAGTGGTAGGTGTATCACCCATTCAACACAATATATCACTGGTCTATCTGAGTGGTAGGTGTATCACCCATTCAACATAATATATTACTGGTCTATATGAGTGGTAGGTGTATCACACATTCAACACAATATATCACTGGTCTATATGAGTGGGAGGTGTATCACCCATTCAACACAATATATCACCGGTCTATATGAGTGGTAGGTGTATCACCCATGTATTCGGACGATTTCCCCGTCGTTATCTGTGTTTACTGACAAATCGGTAGATAACGACCCTGTTATGCTCTCAGATCACAAAAAGGTTATACACTCAGTTGATATCCCTGGTCTCTATGAGTGGTAGGTGTATCACCCATTCAACTCACTATATCACTGGTCTATATGAGTGGTAGGTATATCACCCATTCAACACAATACCACTGGTCTATATGAGTGGTAGGTGTATCCCCCATTCAACACTATATCTCTGGTCTATATGAGTGGTAGGTGTATCCCCCATTCAACACAATATATCCCTGGTCTATATGAGTGGTAGGTGTATCACCAATTCAACACAATATATCACTGGTCTATATCAGTGGTAGGTGTATCACCCATTCAACATAAAATATCACTGGTCTATATGAGTGGTAGGTATATCACCCATTCAACAAAATATATCACTGGTCTATATGAGTGGTAGGAGTATCACCCATTCAACACAATATATCACTGGGGTATATGAGTGGTAGGTGTATCACCCATTCACGAAACAATATCACTGGTCTATATGAGTGGTAGGTATATCACCCATTCAACACAATACCACTGGTCTATATGAGTGGTAGGTGTATCTCCCATTCAACACTATACCCCTGGTCTATATGAGTGGTCGGTGTATCACCCATTCAACACAATATATCTCTGGTCTATATGAGTGGTAGGTGTATCTCCCATTCAACACTATACCCCTGGTCTATATGAGTGGTCGGTGTATCACCCATTCAACACAATATATCACTGGGGGGTATGAGTGGTAGGTGTATCACCCATTCAACTCACTATATCACTGGTCTATATGAGTGGTAGGGGGATCACCCATTCAACACAATATATCACTGGGGTATATGAGTGGTAGGTGTATCACCCATTCATCACAATATATCACTGGTCTATATGAGTGGTAGGGGTATCACCCATTCAACACTATATCACTGGGCTATATGAGTGGTAGGTGTATCACCCATTCAACTCACTATATCACTGGTCTATATGAGTGGTAGGTGAATCACCCATTCAACACAATATATCACTGGGGTATATGAGTGGTAGGTGTATCACCCATTCACGAAACAATATCACTGGTCTATATGAGTGGTAGGTGGATCACCCATTCAACACACTATATCACTGGTCTATATGAGCGGTAGGTATATCACCCATTCAACACAATATATCACTAGTCTATATGAGTGGTAGGTGTATCACCCATGTATTCGGACGATTTCCCCGTCGTTATCTGTGTTTACTGACAAATCGGTAGATAACGACCCTGATATGCTCTCAGATCACAAAAAGGTTAAACACTCAGTTGATATCACTGGTCTATATGAGTGGTAGGTATATCACCCATTCAACACAATACCACTGGTCTATATGAGTGGTAGGTGTATCACCCATGTATTCGGACGATTTCCCCGTCGTTATCTGTGTTTACTGACAAATCGGTAGATAACGACCCTGATATGCTCTCAGATCACAAAAAGGTTATACACTCAGTTGATATCCCTGGTCTCTATGAGTGGTAGGTGTATCACCCATTCAACCCAATATATCACTGGTCTATATCAGTGGTAGGTGTATCACCCATTCAACATAAAATATCACTGGTCTATATGAGTGGTAGGTATATCACCCATTCAACACAATATATCACTAGTCTATATGAGTGGTAGGTGTATCACCCATGTATTCGGACGATTTCCCCGTCGTTATCTGTGTTTACTGACAAATCGGTAGATAACGACCCTGTTATGCTCTCAGATCACAAAAAGGTTATACACTCAGTTGATATCACTGGTCTATATGAGTGGTAGGTATATCGCCCATTCAACACACTATATCACTGGTCTATATGCGTTGTAGGTGTATCACCCATTCAACACTATATCACTGGGCTATATGAGTGGTAGGTGTATCACCCATTCACGAAACAATATCACTGGTCTATATGAGTGGTAGGTATATCACCCATTCAACACAATATATCACTAGTCTATATGAGTGGTAGGTGTATCACCCAGTCAACACAATATATCACTGGTCTATATGAGTGGGAGGTGTATCACCCATTCAACACAATATATCTCTGGTCTATATGAGTGGTAGGTGTATCCCCCATTCAACACTATATCTCTGGTCTATATGAGTGGTAGGTGTATCTCCCATTCAACACACTATATCACTGGTCTATATGAGCGGTAGGTATATCACCCATTCAACACAATACCACTGGTCTATATGAGTGGTAGGTGTATCGCCCATTCAACACAATATATCACTGGTCTATCTGAGTGGTAGGTGTATCACCCATTCAACATAATATGTCACTGGTCTATATGAGTGGTAGGTGTATCTCCCATTCAACACTATATCACTGGTCTATATGAGTGGTAGGTGTATCAGTCCTGGGACTCCCTTATAAATGTCAGTACAAATAGTCGCTATCTCCTCAACCCTTAACTTTGATGTTGTTTACATTTTATAATTATGAAGAACTCATTCACCTCTGAAATTTCATAATGAACTATTCCAACCTATGAATTGGAAGAGTTCAAATGTGTCTTCAGGGGTGAATGAGTTAAAACACACTTTATCACTATACAAAGCCTGTCCTATAGGATAAGGCCATCATAACTATATTGATGACATTTTGATAACGTTTATAAAACTGTGATATTGCTCTCTACCCCCACCCACCACCCCACCCCACCC
>NW_018408198.1:50162-114414 GCF_002113885.1 Mizuhopecten yessoensis | reverse complement strand
CCCCCCTCCCAACCACCACTCCCCCCAACAATACAATTGAGTGTTACAGGGTCATCAAACATAAATACCCATAAAAACAGGGGACACGACTCTAACAAGGCAATGACAGGTTTTATGACGAGTGTATTAATATTTATTGACAACAATTTGGACCAGAATGTGTGACTAATGGCAGATATCTCAACCTGAGGAAGGACACAAGACCTGGGTGAGGAGGGGGTAAGGGGGAGTAGAGGGGACACAAGACCATTGTCAGGTGGCAGTAAGGGGATATAAACAGGGATTGGTGAAGGGAGCCAAGTGGATCTGTTTTATAACATATGCTAAACAGTACCTTAACGAGATTCACCCCTACATATTAAAACTGGTCTTGCCTAGACTTTCATTTGGTAAGGTTCAAATGTGACTTTAGGGGTGAATGGGTTAATGCAATAACAACATAAATAAAGGCAACAATCACAGAAAACTTAAAACAAACTACATCACCAATTTATCAATTAAAGACTTACTCCTCCAACTCCTGACCTCTTGGAATGACCTCGGCTGAACTTTGACCTCAGTTGATCTTTGACTCCTGGCATCATTAGAGAGTGTCTTGACACTACTCAGACAGATACACATTTGTAATTTAATCCTCCATGTTGGAATCCTGTAAACCACATTCAATTAAACTGTACACCTTGCTTTACCAACATCGATATAGCGGAACTGGTTCATTTTATTCCTGTTTTCAATTATTTGAAGATTAGGTCTCTTGATCAATCCATGAATTTGAATGACCTCCGCTCCGCACAAAACACTTTCTGATAACATCAATTTTTTTTACAATGGTTCCAAGATGATCAGTAGAGGTTCTTTCCAGTTTCAATTATTCAAAAATTTAGAAAGGATAGAATTTCAATCCAATTAATTTTTATGGCACTGAAAGAGGTTTTTGATAAATGCCAGTTTGATCACCAGTAATGCCTCATTGGCAATTCCTGTAGGTAATTATTTCTAGATATATAATTCCTCAGAACTTCTTCAACAGATTGGAGTGTTCAGTATTGATATTCCTCCTCGAGTATACTATTAGATATATTATTCCTCAGAACTTTTTAAACAGTGTTCAGTGTTCAGTATCGATATTCCTCCTCGAGTATACTATTAAATATATTATCCCTCAGAACTTTTTAAACAGTTTTTAGTGTTCAGTATCGATATTCGTCCTAACAGTTGGCGTAATGGGTATCACTGTTCCTCTTCGACTAATTTAACAGTTTGTTGTGTCGAGTATATTCTGCTGAGTAACAACTTAAACAGTTATGTGTGAGTTTTAACAAGTGTACGAGTTTATGTACAAACTACAGGTAGGTGTAGATCGGTATATGATATATTTATACAACGCTATCTGACCTCGGTAGATAAAATCCAGCTAAACTCTCCTACACTGATAACCCAGCTTTTAAATCTACCTCAAAACATCAAACCAAGAAACACTGTATGGAAGTCTGAAATTAAATGTCGGCTTCAACATAGGACAACACTTTTATTTACTCGAAACACTGTAAGATTTCCAGATAGGTAATTATCTGTGTACTTTTTCCGGATAATTAGCCACAAGATAATTTTTTGGGAAAATTCATTTTTTATAAGTTAAATAGTAACATACGCTTTCCAGAATTGAGAACACATGTTGCAATTCTGAAACTATCTGTCTGGAGGTTTTGCTTATTATCATTTTTGTTTTAAATTTTGTTGTGACTGGAATGGCAAAACAGTACACAAAAGTTTTTAAAATGTAATACTTTTTGTTAGTTATTGATAACAGTTTTGCGATTCTTGGTTTTTTTTTGAGTGAGATGTTTACGCAATTTCCTGTGATATCTATAATATAACATGAATCACTCTATTCGTAGCTCCAGGTGTCCTGTCTGTCGACTTTGATAAAGCCACGTGAACTAGAAACAAAACATCAGCAATGGAAGAAACCCATAGTAATACATATTGCAAGAAACTTTACTGTCAACAGATGCTGGGTTTTTTTATATAAAGAAGCATATTTTTCAAATGGTTATGATTACCTATGTAAAACATATATATATACCCTAGGTCCTGCTTTGAAGGAAGAAATGAAGCTATTATTTCCAACCAAAGATATAAAACCGATATGGTCTGAAGGCTCAGTGGTAAGCACACTCGACCTTTCAACAAGATGGCTGGGGTTGGATTCCCCGATCGGACATTAAATCGTATCCCTCCCAGACTTTTTCCAGGTACTCATTTCTATCTTGGCCAGCAAGACTTGATTGATATAAGTTGATAAAACTTGTTTTATATTTGTGGTAAAATTAAAGTCTATTTAAGCTGATATGAATTCAAAGACTAACCAAATTCAGTAAAGTAGAAAATGTAGGTCACAGTGTCATTATTGGAGCTGAACACAAAATCCAACCAAGATTATTTAGATTAAGTATAGACAATAGAAACGGCGACCATTTATTCCCAATCAAGCTTCACCTGACAGAAAAGTCAAAGTCGTGACAGATATGGAAAACAGTTATTTCCTTCTCTGCTACTGCTGCGGAGACCTAATACATAACATACCTACCTGTAAAACCTACCTGTATCTATATGTAACAAACCTACCTGTATCTATTTATACACAATACACAGGAATGATAAAACCTTGACACATCCCCCTAAATCTATAACGGATACAGCACTACTTGAACTGATTGACGAGCTCTACCTGAAATAGAAACATCAAAGACTTACACCTGTACAGGTATGTGGAAAAATCAATTAAGTCAGGTAAGAAATTGCAGGTATTTCTCAGCATCCCTCTACACAAGGAGCAAACGGTGCTTACTGCCTCCGGTCCAAAACCTTGAAGGAAGTGATTTTCTCAAACACAAATCAATGTTGACTGTTTATGATGGTACTAAATCAATGCACGATACGTTATAGATGCGTCGACTTCTTGTCAAACATTTCAAATATGCTTTCATGCCCATCACCAAATTTGTACTCAAATCAATTCCGGTGATACTTTAGAAAAAAAAAAAAAAAAAAAAAATGTCAAATAAATTAAGAACAAACTTTCTGGTGACACGTTATGAGCATGTTGTGATTGATTCTCCCCTTGATTTTTATATTTAATTATTCATCGATTGCCCTGCATACCTTGGGTATCCATACTCATGTGAAGCGCTCCACAGAACAAACCCACCAGTTATGTTAATTAAGAAGGAGTTACATCCCTTTAACTTTTTTGTTTATATTTTTCATTTCAAAATTGATGTATTAATTAAATCAAATCCAAAATAACAGAATCCTTTATTTTAGCCACCGCTGGAGAGAATTTATATAGGCTTTGCCTGTTATTCCATCCAATTGACTTGTATCGAAATGAAATGAACAACCAACCAACTTTTGGAGTGACATTGGCTCTACTATACCCTCAAAACGATTCTTATTATCATTTCTGAAGGATATTGAAAGAAGGCGTGACTATCTAATTAGCTACTCATTTCTCTAGCACTTGATCAGAAAATTCCCCGAATGTGGAAGTTTTTGGCCAAGAATTTTGACTTGTCACTAGCTTTATTTTGAAATAATATCGGACAACAAAAGATTAAATGAAAATAATTCTGCATAAGAAAATTAAAGTCTAACATACATACATATGTGCTCAATATAAAAGCTATGGGAAGTGTCCCAGGCCACCTGACTGACAGGACCATATCACTGGGAGTGAGAATGAATCCTTAATTTCCATACAAAACTTGGTATCTGTATTGCTATAAGGATTACACAGGACAAACAACAAACTTATGACTAAGCTGGCCTCAAGCGTGGTACGCATCACAATAGGTAAACAACACCTGAAAAACCATTGTTATAATGATATTTTTATAAATTAAATGCATTTTTCTGCGTTTTGTTATAATTTTCAGACATAATATTTCAACATGATGTTTAAAGATCAATATCTATGGACACCATGGTCTGTTGGTCAGCCCACCAGGCCACCAGAGTAAGGCTGATGGACAAACTGACCACTTGACCAGCCTAACACTCTGTGTGGGGTTGTCGTTATCATCTTGATCTTACTTTCATTATTAACTCATTCACCCCTGAAGACACATTTGAACTCTTTGGAATAGTTCATTATGAAATGTCAGGGCTGAATGAGATAAGGTGTACAAGGGAAGATATATTTAAGAACATGACCTCACCTTAAAATTGTGGTACAGATACATTGACTCACGGAGTTCAATCTACCAGAACTTCTCCAAATCACCTGACCCCTAAGCAGCCCACAAATGAAGTGTCATTCCTTAGATATCACCTAGAAATTCATTACAAAGGCCAGATTTTACAAATATATCCTCATGCTCAAAATCTTATTCTTTGCTCAAGCACAATTCCAAATTTACGTAAGAAAATATCTTGTAAAATCTTAATTTAAATTTAGTATTTGAAAAGCACAGAGCCTAATTATGAATTAACTCATTCACCCCTGAAGACACATTTGAACTCTTCCTAATCAATGGTTGGAATAGTTCATTATGATGTTTCAGGGGTGAATGAGTTAAGATAAAGTACCATTCTCCCAAAAACTCCTGTTGACCTTTTGCTTTTGTTGTAGGAACATGAAAGTTACAATGTAGACTATTTAAGTACATTGTCACTAATAGAGTGAGATGATTTTTTTTCTATTATACGACCTTGGAAGTGTCCATAAAATTTACATAGTGTTTAATCCTGAATGATCCACCATAAAATATTCTCAACATGTCCTCGTTACCTGAGGTACGATGATAAAGGTTCAAATGTTTGTCTTTCCTTTAACGGAGAGTATTTCTTTGTCTGATCACAAACAAAATGATTGGTGTACATAGTCTGTTGACGATAAACCCTGAACACAGAGGCTGACAGAAACATTGTTTTATCTCTATCTGAAATTAACGACATCACCTATCAGAGTTAAACACTATCAAGAGGACAGCAATGCAAACAGGTCATGACTAATAAATGGAAATGAATTTTCCATGACGGCCAAGCAACATTTAAGTAGTTGAATCACTTCGGCCAAAAATAAATAAATGTTTGTTTCGAGTAACATGCCTGAAACAAATAGGGTAGGTCGGTGGGCAAATAATTTCATTTTAATGTTATTTTTTTATTTTTTCTAATAATCATGAATCAATCAAGCCCCATTCCTATCCCTAAACAAGCCCACTATATACTTCTACCTCACAACCCAAACAAACATGGACAGTATATATGTGTTTGTCAAAATTTGCAACTATAAATCCAAATAATGCTTTTAACTCATTCACCCCAAAAAATTTCATAATGAACTATTCCAACCCTTGATTTGGGAGAGTTCAAATGTGTCTTCAGGGGTGAATGTGTTAATAGACCAATATCGTAAGTCGGTCAACTTCAATTTTAGAATTACAGCTTTTCTGAAACAGAAAAAGCTAACAAGAATAAAATTTGAAGCAAAGAAACGCTACCATCATAGTTCAGAAAAATTCAACTTGACAAAATAGGTTTGTGTATGAATCAGTTTTTTCTTTCTAGATAAGTACAAAAAAGCATTGTATTCTTACCATGGTGTTTCCGTAAAGATTTCCCCGATATCCAACTTGAATTTAGAATAGTCCAAACGTAGCTATTTATGCCATCAGTAAATTCATTTCCACGGGAATGACTCATACAATCACGGATGTAAGTTACGATATAAACCCCGACAAAATTTCCCCTAGGCCGGATCACCTCAGCAATGTCTTAGTGCGTCCCAGATTAATCCATTTTGTGAACAAAAAAAATAACTCAAGGTATGACTCAAGGATACCTGCTGACTGTCGCTCTGTTAGGAAATAAATCTCAAAAAACAAAATATTCAGCTGGACGCTGTCCAGAGAACTCCTAACTGACCAGGGGAAGTTGTACAGTGTCTGTATGACCAGTTGACCAGTACACTCACTGTACAATGATGACCAGTGTCCAGTGGTTCCAGGACTGGACAATACATTGTAACACAGGACGGGAAGATTTATGTGCTGTTGTGTCGGCAGTAATGACAGGTATCTCTATAACTAGCTCGTTAGTTAGCCCAGACAGGTAATAAACCTGGGGAACTTATCAATTACACCTGAACACTGACCAGTTCCAGGTCACTAGTGGTCAGTGCTGATTATACTCGCTTCACACAATGTCCAAAATATTGTAGCTTGGTGAAACCAGAACCTGTTTTGGCTTGGAGACCGCCCTTTCTCATTCAATATGCTTGATGTTAACATCAATAACAAACTCAATCTTGACCATCATTATAATAAGTCCAGCCATAAGGCACTAAAGTATAAATGTAAGCCTCCACTTCATAGTACATGTACTATAAAATAAAATACATTTGAAATATAAACGAATACTCTTCCTCATTTTTGAAAGAATACTCTTCCTCATTTTTCACAATTAAGATGGAGTCATAAAGTTTTAAATACCTTTTTTCATTTATATACGTAAATTATTACGTATATTTTCTTTGGAACAGCTGTGGACACTGGTCAAGCACACCAGTAATATCCCGGTGTTTATGGCCTGTCCAGTTGTTAGTGACACTGGACAATACACTCGGCTAAAGATAAAAATGTCAGTTTTGTTTTCCCTGAGGCTAGTCAATCTGTAGGTCAATTAAGTATGTTTACGATGTGTTTATGGTGGTCAGATCTATGTAACGATGATGTAACCCACAGGAATCTGTAGCTTTGTAATCGATCTAAGAGCTCCAAGTCAAGAGATACAATCCTGCAAGAACCAGGAGCACTAATTTAAAAGTCTCTTCTTCTTTTTTTCCCTATTTAGGAGGCAATTAAATTCCTGATTTTGGACCCTAAAATTGACCATTGACATCCAGTGGATTTGCAAAACTATTTCTATTTTCTAAGATCTGATGATTTCATCTGAAAGAACAGCTCAAAAGATGCCATTTAAAAGTGTATTTTGTTCCTTAGGATGCACATACACATATTTCATTTATGCATTTAATTTTGAGCACATGTAACCTCCCCCGTGGAAATTTCAAAAAGTTGGCAAGTATATGTCCCACTCTGTACTGTGACTTTTTCCCTATATACAGTAACCTCCCCTTAACTTCTGTTTGGGTATAACTGTAGCACAGTCTGGCCAGCATGCTTCCGTTGACTGGTTAGATCTATCCGGTAGAGCGATGGTATAACAACCTGAAGTTCTGGGTTCAAATCCCAGTCTAGTCCTGCGCTTATGGTTTTTACATTCAGAACACTGTTATTGATTATATTTTGTTTATTTTATCTTCATTATTTTCCCTTTAAGTCCTGCAAGGACAACAAGGTATTGTTTTCTTTTCAGAAATAAGTTATCAAAGCTTCAGTCATGCCTGAAAAACAGCTTCCTATACGTAGTTACAGTTTTTGGCAGTGGTATGGGGATCCTTAATTGAAAAAAAAAAGTTTTGTACATTTGTGGCCAGAAGCTGCAAAAATGTTTTTGAAAATGTAATTATTTAATAATAACGGATCATAACAAGTGTGTTTCAAGGATAGAGTTTTATGATCATCATGATCTTGGTGAGAAAATTTCAATAGAATTTAAATCAAATTTAATTTTTAACATTCATATATATATAGAATTGAAAAATATTATTTTCGAATTAAGTCAGGAAATTTGAATTTGAAAACATGATGTAAGATGTAATTTATCAAATGAATCTTGACAAAACTAGATCAACATTTATAACAAGAAGTCAATGTTGGACAGTCTAAAGAGCAACCCACAGCATCATGATACGACTATAGTGTATTAAGGACGTGTCTGAATTACAGCTTGGCAGAGCACAATGGCCTTTGGATGTTTGACAGGTTACAGCGAACTTTTGAAATTATATCAGACCATTATGTACCATTAGGATGCTGTAACGGGATTTATCCTGACAACATCAAGGATCATAATCGAGGCAACGTTCCAACAAAACACATTTCCTTGGCTATCAAATGCCTTTATTTCACGGCTATCAGAAGCTGTGGTGGTTTCTATGCAGTACATTATACCCCTATGCTACTTACAAAACTAGGAACTTACTATCAAAAGTATATCTTCCTCTTACTTACAAGGGATATGAAACCTTCTTCCAAATAGCCAACAGATATTTATATTATTTCTAAACATTTTCTTCAGGTTGGTGAGTATATGGATTGTGAAAAGATTCATGTAGCACAACCAAAGATATTTATAAAAACAGAAAATTCTCAAATTTGTATTGCTACCTTAATTTTTAAGATTGAATCTGAGAACAAATTATCTAGTTCCTTGTGTATTTTAATTAATACTTGATTACAATCATGATCAGCTTAAAGAAATTTACAAAAATTGTATAATTACAAATATGCAGACTCTGTACTGCAGTTGTGCCAGCAAACAGTTTTTACCAAAGACTATTTTCATAGACTATAATCATATATTCTTCCATGATTTTCAGTGGATTTAAATTTACTGAAATTGGACGAACATGAGTCGACCCTCTCCAACATTATAGACTCTGAAGACTTAAAATCCACTCTTTCCTAAATCAAGGTCAGTGCAGTGTTTGACAGCAATTCTAATCAAGGTCAGTGCAGTGCTTGATTCAAAGGCTCCAGTCCTATCTCCAGCATAAATGCCCAAATTAAATGTGGATCAGGTTACTTGTATATGAGATAGCAGTAATTTGACAATTATTTCAGGTGAAGTCCTCCAATAGTCCTCACAGCTCTGTAGTCTGGCTAACTATTGTAAGGCCACATACTATAGTATCTATAAGACCAATTAGTTTTGTCTCAGATAATTTTAGGAATTTTTAATATAAACTTCCGCTGCATTTCCCAATTATTAGTATCCTTCAATTATTTTTATTATTTTGAAGAATGCATTCTCTTATAACCAGAAAATTCTTTACAACGCATTTGAAGATTCTCAAAACATTTGTTTACAGTCTTTACAGCTGTTCAATTCACTGAAAATACATTATCCCTTGACCATATTGATCCTTGAGAATTTTGATAACTTCGTCTCTCTCTTTATCTCTTTTTCTAAAGAGAACTCCTAGTCTCTCACCCTCTCTATCTCTCTCTAAAGAGAACTTAGTATCTAACTCTCTCTCTCTAAAGAGAACTTAGTATCTCACTCTATCTATCTCTCTCTAAAGAGAACTTAGTATCTCACTCTCTATCTCTAAAGAGAACTTAGTATCTCACTCTCTCTATCTCTCTCTAAAGAGAACTTAGTATCTCTCTCTCTCTATCTCTCTCTAAAGAGAACTTAGTATCTCACTCTCTCTCTCTCTAAAGAGAACTTAGTATCTCACTCTCTCTCTCTCTAAAGAGAACTTAGTATCTCACTCTCTATCTCTCTCTAAAGAGAACTCTCTATCTCTCTCTCTCTAAAGAGAACTTAGTATCTCACTCTCTCTCTCTAAAGAGAACTTAGTATCTCACTCTCTATCTCTCTCTAAAGAGAACTCTCTATCTCACTCTCTCTAAAGAGAACTTAGTCTCTCTCTCTCTCTCTCTCTCTCTCTCTCTCTCTCTCTCTCTCTCAAGAGAACTTAGTCTCTCTCTCTCTCTCTAAAGATAACTTAGTATCTCACTCTCTCTATCTCTCTCTAAAGAGAACTTAGTATCTCACTCTCTCTCTCTAAAGAGAACTAGTCTCTCACTCTCTCTATCTCTCTCTAAAGAGAACTTTCCACTCATTCTCTCTATCTCTCTCTAAAGAGAACTTAGTATCTCACTCTATCTCTCTCTAAAGAGAACTTAATATCTCACTCTCTCTATCTCTCTCTAAAGAGAACTTAGTCTCTCTCTCTCTCTCTCTAAAGAGAACTTATTATCTCACTCTCTATCTCTCTCTAAAGAGAACTTAGTATCTCACTCTCTCTATCTCTCTCTAAAGAGAACTTAGTATCTCACTCTATTTTCTAAAGAGAACTTAGTCTCTCACTCTCTCTATCTCTCTCTAAAGAGAACTTAGTCTCTCTCTCTAAAGAGAACTTAGTCTCTCTCTCTCTCTAAAGAGAACTTAGTCTCTCTCCATCTCTCTCTAAAGAGAACTTAGTCTCTCTCTCTCTCTAAAGAGAACTTAGTCTCTCTCTCTCTGTCTCTCTCTAAAGAGAACTTAGTCTCTATCTCTCTCTAAAGAGAACTTAGTATCTCACTCTCTCTCTCTAAAGAGAACTTAGTCTCTCACTCTCTCTATCTCTCTCTAAAAAGAACTTAGTCTCTCTCTAAAGAGAACTTAGTCTCTCTCTCTCTCTCTCTCTCTAAAGAGAACTTAGTCTCTCTCTCTTTCTCTCTCTCTCTCTCTCTTTCTCTCTCTCTCTCTCTCTCTCTCTCTTTCTCTCCCTCTCTCTCTCTCTCTCTCTCTCTCTCTCTCTCTCTCTAAAAAGGTCTTGGTATCTCACTTAAGAGAACTTGGTATCTCACTAAAATAAACTTGCTCTCTCACTAAAGTGAACTTATCTCTAAGAAAAAAGAGTAAAAAATGGCCATAAAGAAGATCTACATACATGTGTGTCACTTAGTTCTTGCATCAAAATTTAAAGAAAATTGTTATCTTCATATTTTTGTTACTGATTGACATAAACTTTTAAAAAAAAATCAGTATCAGAACTTTGATTGGTTACAATATAAGTATCATTTGTCATGCTATTTTCTTTAATATTCAGACTGATTATGCATCATTAAAATTCATATCTTGTTGACTTTAACAAACTCAAAGTGCTGAGGCAATACCTATCAAAATTACAAGTACAAACATTATACGCGTGGAAATTTAATATATTTAAATTTTCAACCGCAAAATATTCTACATAATGATCCTACAAATAAATGCATGATTTTTCTGTCGATCAAAAACTGAAAACCACATTAAAATAATTGAAGGCCAAGATCCGACCTTGTCGAAATTATCATGATTCTGATTTTTTTCATTACTTATTTATTATAATAGGATAATGTGTTTTCTTTCTTACGTATTACATAAGGAATCAAACCCCTGCCATGAACAGACGAAAAAACATATCACAAACCCAAAAATTCATTTACAGACAAATTACAGATAATGAAATAATTGTCAGTCACCAAATGTAATAACTCATGGAAGATAGTATACGAATTCTAAAACAAATCTCAGGTTGGTTTAAAATGATAGACGAGGGACTGAATCTGATTAATCACACGACAAAAATAGCTTATTTCCTTCATATTTCACTCACTTCATCACAAATCTACAAACATGTCTAATTCAATCTAAATATTCAGAAATGTATTCTGCCTACAACCTCAGTACAGAAATCTACCTTCCTATTCTGCCTACAACCTCAGTACAGAATTCTACCTTCCTATTCTGCCTACAACCTCAGTACAGAATTCTATCTTCCTATTCTGCCTACAACCTCAGTACAGGGTATAAAAAGCTTGTGGTGTTTCAATTATTTGTACATTTGTCAATACAATATTGTAAAGCATTTTCTGTTGAAATGCCATCTATCAAACAAATTAATAATTTGATATGAACTGCTGTTTCTTCACGATACAATGTAATAGCGCTCCCTTTATACACCAGTATATATAAGCACTTACTTTTCATTGGGGCGATTGCACATGCTCAGAAAAAAAGCATAAATGAAATGTGTGTATGTACGTACACCCTAGCGAAAAAATAACACTTTTAAATGACATATTTTGAGCTGTTCTTTCAGGTGAAATCATTAAATCTTAGAATATAGAAATAGTTAAGCAAATTCACTGCATGAAAATGCTCAATTTCAGGGTACAAAATCGTGAGTCTCCCTCCTAAATAAGGAGAGTTGGCGAGTATGGAAGCAGTCAGTGTTTATTGTCTGTCAGTAACGTCAGGGCCGATTCGTCAGCCAGGAGGGGTACCATGTCATATATCTTACCAAAGGAGATTTTATCTTATAACAACCAGGGAATTCCAGAAGACTTTCTGGAAGTAGTAACAGAATGGCAAGGAAAAGAAATTAATTTACCATAGGAATTTTTAGCATGCTTTGTACATATCGTCTAATGGAGGAAAAATTCTCCGGAGAATTCTCTGTCAGTCTAGGGTAACATACCTCAAATACCATTTTGCTGCCTCGCAGAGTTCGCCCCCTTGTTGTAGGTCTCCAGGAGAGTTCTCGACTCATGAGAAGTGTTCAATGCACATAGGACGTATCCATGCTAGAATTGGTCGATGATCACAATACTAGGTTTAGACAACTCACAGGGAACATGCTTAAGTCCAGAGTTGTTGTAAGTCTTTTTGAAGCAGTTCTTGACAGATCTATCTCTTATGAGAGTTTATAAGATCAATGGTGACATTAATACGTGATTCTTAATGTTCCAGGGAAACAGAATCTGTGATTGAATCCTGAGACGTAGTATTTATAATCAGTCTGTTGAAAATTTTAACGGCTTGTATATATGTGTAAAGAGTATCTGGAAAACATACAACACATGAAGAAATTGAGATATTTTTCTACCAAATAAACTAATGCTTTCAAGTTTTAAATGTGTTAAAATACACACAAAAAAGGTTCTTTTCCACAGACAAACAAAAATGTTCTTGTTATTTTTCAATGAGATAAATGAAATTTATAATATTTTTTTTTAGTTTTGAAATAGTAATATGAATGTTTTACTGAATAGTTGCAGCCAATATATAAGCTAGGATAAGATCTCTACATCACCGTCCCTCCAAGTACCACAAACGTATCACAAGGTTTGGACTTCAGGTATATCCCCTATATCCATACTTCAGAATTACATTCACAAACTTCGTCCCAAAACCACTGTCTTCTATACAATGTCAGTTCCTATTCTGGCTGTATAGAGAACTAAATTTCAAAATATCTCCAAAACGACGATCATTAATGAACACGTAAATTAGTTTTGAAACGATGTACCGTACCTAAAGTAAGATTGACACAATCTAAATTAATCCCATTTTCACATAAAACCAGACATTGGTCAGTCAGTACTTTAGACTAACGGGATAATATCTCCGGTGAAGGTAATGATGGAAATATTGACGATATAATAAAACTCTGCGTATTCCCATACAGTTAGCTGGAGGGCTACATAAAGCTCAGTGTAACTCAGTGACACCTCCCACTATTTCAGTCCCACCTGGGTAAACTGGTGCCGACAAAGCTCCATCGACAAAGCTCCATCGTCTTAATCAGACTGAATTAAATACAACAGATACATGCAGATACACAACTCAGGGGGACAGGGACGTGGTAAAGTTAGATTGGACAAGCTAGTGTCTAATACAACAGATACATGTAGATACACAACTCAGGGGGACAGGGACGTCGTAGAGTTAGAGTGGACGAGCTAGTGTCTAATACAACAGATACATGCAGATACACAACTCAGGGGGACAGGGACGTGGTAAAGTTAGATTGGACAAGCTAGTGTCTAATACAACAGATACATGTACATACACAACTCAGGGGGATAGGGACGTTGTAGAGTTAGAGAGGACCATACAACAGATACATGTAGATACACAACTCAGGGGGACAGGGACGTCGTAGAGTTAGAGTGGACCGTACAACAGATACATGTAGATACACAACTCAGGGGGATAGGGACGTCGTAGAGTTAGAGTGGACGAGCTAGTGTCTAATACAACAGATACATGTAGATACACAACTCAGGGGGATAGGGACGTTGTAGAGTTAGAGTGGACAAGCTAGTGTCTAATACAACAGATACATGTACATACACAACTCAGGGGGATAGGGACGTTGTAGAGTTAGAGTGGACGAGCTAATGCCAAAATATTTTGAAGTGAAAGATAATGCTTCTATTTTCAAATGTGCCTCTGATTTATTTATCTGAAATGTAGAAAAAAATTGTCAGTCTCAATCTTATAACAGTAAATTGAAATCCCAAAGTCAGAAATCAGGCCAAGGAGAATGACCATGTCTTTAGATTGAAGCATCTACACAGGGTGTACAATTTCACACTTAGAGTATAAGTCAGCAGGCAGATTTAGAAAAATCTACTAGCCTTACCTACATATTCATATGGGGACTAATGCCATGATATATGTTGTTAATGTTATTTATCGGTCAACAGAATCTATCCCTCAAGAAAATTCTGATACTCAGAACTGGCTCCTGAGAGGTGAACCGACTATAACATCTAAACTCTATCAGCAGGAGATGCTGATAGGATTGTATCCCCGATACATTTACTGCTCGCTAAAAAACATTACCACCGTCCCAGTCCCTGACAGTGATCCTGTCCCATGTTGGTATCCAAATCTTTATCAGCATGGCAGCATATCAATGTCCACTTTGAAAACTGAAAGTGAGGGTATGTTACTCATAATCACCCTCACAAATTCATGGACCACTCCATATCAAAGTATAGAAGATTCCATTACAAATATAAGGGATGCTTGAACACCTGACATAGATACCAAGTCTTCAAAAACCATGACAGAAATATTGCCTCCCTGTGATTATTCTGTCAGTCTGCCATTGTGGGGATTACAACAACATCCCTCCCATGTTCATTTTATCCTCCTGAAGACTTTCAAAACGTCTTAAGGAATTTTTCAGCAACACAAGAGGCCTAGGTGGCCTGTATACAAGGATATTTACCAATTATGGACTTTTAACTCATTCACCCCTGAAGACACATTTGAACTCATCCAATTCAAATGTTGGAATAGTTCATTATGAAATTTCAGGGGTGAATGAATTAATGAGGTCAATGCAATGTTATATAGACCTGAAATATTAATATCAACATATCTAAAAGACAAAGGTATACATATAACTCATCTACATTATTTAAAAAATGTCCAGACTCTATTCTCTTCTGCTTATTGAGACCAACAAGTTTCTTGAAATATTCAAAGATATTTATCAACAATGGACTTTTGACGAGGTCAATGCAATGATATACAGAGCTGAATTTTTGTTTTATTAATAGATCAGGAAGACATAGGTTAATTATAGCTCATATACATTAATTTATATGTAGGGTGGTCGGGTGGCGCACTGGATAATACACTTGCCTTTCACCAAGGTGTCCGGGGTTTGATTCCCTGAACGGACATGAAAATGTATATGGGCTCACCTGCCCGACGACGTAGGTTTTCTCCAGGTATTCTGGTTTCCTCCCACATTAAGACCCCCACACGCTAACATCTGGGCCAACAAGACTGATAAATATAACTTGTTTCATAACTGTTGTAAAATAAATTTAAAAAAAAATAAAATTCAGACTTAATTCTCTTCTGTTTACTTCGGTTCAATTTTATCAATCTATACCGATGCTACTGGACCCATAGGTAACTAGACAGAGATAGAAATGTTTTGCCTGTCTACCTTCCCAGTGTTTCTGAGCACTTTACCAGAAGATATCTGTTACAAGATCATGTTATTTTTCTGTTTGTGTTTACCTGTGATAGGTCTGACAATAACACTTGTATATTTTACACCAACAACAGAGTCAGATTCCGAACTATTTTTGCACTTTTCTCACATCAGTTAATTATCTTCCCACAGGTCACGAATAGCTATCAATTTCACTGAACATATAAAAACCATGTAAATTTTAAGGACGACCCCACACATCTGGATTTGTGTTAAGTCTTTATGTCTGTGTCATCCAGTAAGTCAAGTATTCTTTTAGTGGCAAAAGTAACTTCAAAAACAAAACTTCCTTAGGATGTACACCAGTCCAACACAGAGTTACTTCTCAATATGCTGATGCTTGTGTCCATCACTGGGTAGACTGTAAATGACATTATCCCACACATATGGATTTGTGTATAGCCTAATTGTTCTTCAGAAACATAAGTAACTTAAAGAACAACTTAACACTTCCTTAGGAGGTACATCAGTCCATCATACATTTACTTCTCAAATATGTTGATGCTTGTTTGCTTAACTGGGTAGACTGTAGTAAGTGACAGGTGGTCAGAACAGGCCACAATACAATAAACACTACAAAGTTTAGTGTTCAAGAAAAACTTTCCACTGTCACAGGACATTCCATCTAACTGTTATAGGTACTAGATTTTTACAGGACCAAATAAAATTTTGTCAAATAATAGAATATGTAAACAACTGTACACACTGGTACTATCAATGTTAGTGAACCAAATACAATTAAAAACAAGGAAATTATAAACCAAAAGTTGAACTCGGAACGATGATCAGACATCCGGGTAGATTATAGTGACATACATGTCGGACCAAACAGATTTTTACCTGATTTGTCAGACTGTCCAGCGCTTTGTGGAAACATATCTATATATAATGAGTTTGCCTCCAAGTAACTTCAAGAGTATTTCCCTTAGTAATACAGAAACTGAAGGATGATCTGAGGTGTTGGTGATATTGGGCTGTGGACCTGAATTGCCTTGGTGAACATTAAGAATAAAAGTAATATCTAACAATAGAGATAAGAAATTTTCTTTTTATATTTTCGTCAGTTTGTATGAAATCAAAGTTTTGCCAGTGAACAGGTACTCGTTTACCTTTCACCAACTCTATGTTATATTTCTCATTCCCCATCTAAACTTGACTTTGACTCAGATTTAAAAAGAATCTTTAAATAGAACAAGCATCTGAATTGAGATTTTCAATCAAGATAAACTTTCGCTCACTTTGTGTTTTTAAGAATTCAATAAAAGACTTGCACAAGCACCGTAATATACTGTTTGCAGTAGATGTTATACATATTAATATGTTTTTATATATATATTCTTTATATAAGTTAGACATGTACAGTTAATGATGTCAAAATCAGTTAAAAATCTTGCGAAACCGACATTCAAATCGGCCATAAAACTGTTAGGTCTGCCAGTAATGGAGTGTAACTAACATGTTTTGCCATCAATCATCGGACGATTTCTTTACGATTTCTTTACGGGAGTTACTGAGTTACTCGGAGAGAAAAAGGATGCGTTAACAATAACATCTCGTTTGTCAATTATGAAAAGTAAATAAAGTCAGTTCATATTTTATACAATATATATTTTGAACACAGTAAGGTTACAAGTTTGTTATAGTTACTGTACCGTTAACAGGTTTGTCTAAATTTCAATTCACCTGTATACAATAAACTGACCTACTTTTTCTGTAAAAACATTCTGTCTACTGCACAGGATTATACAAACGGCATAAAAATGACATTCATTTTCGGAGAAGTGTAAATAGACTCGGTGACACATTGAAAATATTTCCAAAGCAAACATTTTGTATCAAAAGAAAATATACACCAACCTGTAGCTGTCTGACTCGTATGATATGACGGAGAATATCCTGGTTGCAATTTCAAAGATGACACGCCAACAAGCGTGGCATACAATTGTATACAGAGAAATTCTAGTAGTACTCTAACCATTGGCGTGCACCAAGCCGTGACCGACACTTCATTCCCAATTTACCTCTATTCAGACTGGTCGCAGGTCCTTGTCAGAGAGAGGCTTTGAAAGTGCTATATCCCGTAACACAACATTCCGTCACTGTCGTAATCAGTCTGTGGGACAACCCCAACGCACCAACAAAACAACACGATATTTATTCAACAACTCACTCAGTACCTGTCACATAAAATTATGTCACAGATCCGATTTATTTGATAGGGACCAGCTTGTTGGCATTTAAATTTTATTTGTATAAATATATATTGACCAAACATGGCACCAAAAATGTCAATTTTGTGATTTGCTGGACTGTCTCCATAATAGGTCAATTATTCCAGGTTTAAATAATTTGTTTTAGGACATTAGGTAATGCTTTGGAAGGTTTTAACTAAAACCCACTTAAGGACATGTTTACCAATTTAAAAGTTATACAATTCTACACATCTATTATATAGAATACCAGAATACTGAACTTTGATCCCATACATTTTACATTAAATTGATTTCAAGCACATACAAATTTAACTTGTGTGAGATTTTGACATTATACATGTTGTACCGTTGAGCTAGATGTAAATTCAAGTTTTATATTGTTATGTTATAGATATACGGTATGAACAAGATATGAATGATCATGCACAAAACAGTTATATTTCTACTAATTATTGTCATGCATGAAACCACAGTATATGTACCAGTAAAATACAAGTTTTCTCCCCTCTTTAAAACGTCCCTTGACCAAAGGCCATAAGGTCAACAAAGGTCATAAGGTCAACAAAGGTCATAAGGTCAATACATCAAAATAGCTTAAAAGTTATATATTTAGTTCCTACATAACTTACAACAGCAAACGTTGGTTAATATGTAACCAGGAATATCAAAATAAAACAAATGTAATTTAAGAAATGTTAAATAAAAATATTGTTGCCCAAAACCAATTATTTTTTTTGTTAAAAGTTATGTTAAAAACAGCATGACTTCAACAAAATAATTATGAAAAATTAAAACTGATGAAAAGTTCTGGTAAGGGAGATAATCCAGTATTGACAAATATAATACCTGAAAAGGGAGATAATTGTATCCAGTATTGACAAATATAATACCTGAAAAGGGAGATAATTGTATCCAGTATTGACAAATATAATACCTGAAAAGGGAGATAATTGTATCCAGTATTGACAAATATAATACCTGAAAAGGGAGATAATTGTATCCAGTATTGACAAATATAATACCTGAAAAGGGAGATAATTGTATCCAGTATTGACAAATATAATACCTGAAAAGGGAGATAATTGTATCCAGTATTGACAAATATAATACCTGAAAAGGGAGGTAATTGCAAAAGATGAAAAAGGGAGATAACTATGTCAAGTATTGACAAAGAAAACAGGACAAAACTACATAAAGTATTGACATTCATTCAGCAAATCTGGATGAAGTGTTTTCCTCACAATTTTGACTGAAAATATTGACTTTGCAGATTTAAATGCACAGACATCTCATTAATTTACAACATTTTTGAAAGAAAGATCTGATTATTTTTTCAGAATATTGGGGATCATTCACGGAAGAAAACAGAAGACTGAAATGGGCGACTCACTCACAGGCAAGGGAAAGACAATGATCGAAAAATTGTAAGAAAATACTTGAAATAAAAAATAACATCAAACAACGATTTAAACTTTCCAATAACCAATAATAATTCACCATGCAATCCCAAATTCACAAAAATTCCTGTCAACTTTTCAGAGTCATACAAGGAAATCTTTTATAGTCACAGCACATTAATCTGGTTTACGATAAAATAGAATAGGATTCTCTAATCTACTAAAACACAATTTTATCAAATAAAAGTCACGACTTTCGAGTTATCAGTGTCAAAAAGGAAACACAACCGTTCTCAACATATCTTAAGAAAATAAAGTAATTGATCAACTGACTACAACATAAAAGTGCTTTCAATAAAAACTTGTTAACTCATTCACCCCTGAAATTTCATAATGAACTATTCCAACCTTTGAATTGGAAGAGTTCAAATGTGTTTTTAGGGGTGAATGAGTTAAAATGGTAATTAGATAACAGAATGAGACACGGTGGACATGTTTTGTGAATTGTAGCAAGCCATGTTAAGACAACATTTGTGATTGGTTAGAACAGATTTAGTCGATAAGTTTTAACAAAATGACGATAAAACGTAGCTTTGTGAACTTGGGTTTGAATTAGTGAGACAGCAGAATAAAGTCACAGCATTACCAGAACAGAACAATACAAGGTAGGGACCCATGCATCACGGGGGCGCCATGCTGACTTACCTTCAAATTCATCTTTTTAAATCCAGCCTTCATATTAAAGGAGAAGATACTCATTTAGTACAGCATATTTCATTGGTCAAAGTTTATAAGTACAGATAATTTCATTGGTCGATATTAAAAAGCAGCATCACAGAAGTATACAATACATTTCATTGGTTGAGACTGAAATTTCATCGCATCTGATTCAAACAGTTCAAAAGGTAAGAAATTCCACTTCTTGTCCTATATTTCGAAGATGTCAATCCGAGAGAGTCTGGTTGTTCTATTAATTTGTTTTTGTAATTAATTTGTTTTTGTAATTAATTTGATTTTTTTTTTGACAAATTAAGTTCAGATGACGCGAACACTGGTCAATGCCATCAGCTTAGCACACTGCTGATATATATTAATTACAGTTTGAAAACTTCCTTGGCAAAGCCATTTTTCTTAACCCATTCACCCCTAAAGTCACATTTGAACCTGACCAAATCAAAGGCTGGGCAAGTCCAGTTTAAATATGTAGGGGTGAATGAGTGAACACCTCCACTGTATCTGTATAAACATCAGAATTGTTTTCCTACTTCAGTTGCATCTGCTCAAGAACCGGAGCTAAGTAATCATAAGAGACAACCAGTTTATCATCTCCACATGTACAATACAGTTTAATATGTATTAACCCTGATATTACATAATGAACTATTCCAACCTTTGAATTGGAAGAATCCAAAATTAATGTCTCCTCAGGGGTGAATGAGATTATATTTTATAAAGAGACTACCTCTGTTCAGAGACCACTTTTAACTTATTCACCCTTGCAATTTCATGATGAGCTATTCCAACCTTTGATTTGGAAGAGTTCAAATGTGTCTTCAGGGGTGGTCCCTGAGTTTTGACTGTACACAAGTGTGTAGTTGAATCTCCTTTGTTTCGACAATCACACAGAATGTCTTTCCTATATTCCTGTGTCGTCTGATGAACGGGAGATGTTGAACTTCCAGTGTCTTGGCATAAATTAAAGTCGTTTCACTGTTAATGCAGTCCACACGAAAACACCTCCACGTAGACTTACACAGATTGTATAACTTGAGAACTTCTCATCATACAAATATATAACAACTGACGAGGTAAAAATGATAGATATATTCTACACAAAATTATCCTTTCTAGAGCACAACGTTACCCAGAACACATCCAGGCTTTCTAAAATAATCCAGAAATACAAACCACTTAATTAGGTTCACTCGACCTTGCAGAGATCAAATCTTCAGTGTAATAGGGCCGAGTAGAAATGAAGTAATTCAGTATTTAAAAAAATCCTTGATGGAGTACCGTGTACC
Organism: Mizuhopecten yessoensis; assembly: GCF_002113885.1. Taxonomy (NCBI): domain Eukaryota; kingdom Metazoa; phylum Mollusca; class Bivalvia; order Pectinida; family Pectinidae; genus Mizuhopecten; species Mizuhopecten yessoensis. The sequence continues at coordinate 93,314 of NW_018408198.1, read as the reverse complement.
AGTAACATTCGATTTCTCACATGGGTGACAAAACGATCCAGCTTTGTGAGCGAGGTGTCACGAAAAAATCTCCATTCATCAAGAACACTTTTCGTCGTACGTGTATATCAAATGTTAGATGAAGTACTTGATGCCTTCAATGTCACCGTAATAAATACAACTCTATTTAACTCTGTCTTTCTTTCAGAAGAAACCATTAAACTATTAGACCTTTAAACTCTTAAACTAACAACATCCATTTTACCAGGATTCAATATGGTACCAGTGACTTCCTTCAAATCTTTCTCAAATCCTAAATACACCGTAAGTCCGTAACCTTTTACATATTTTGAAAATTAGAGAAGCTGTCACCCCTGCTGGTTATAATGAGTCATCCCAACCTGTTTGATGTTTGGTCGGTCCACTTTTCACAAGGGGTGTACACTAAATTACATTCTGTAGGAGTCATTAAATCAGTAACACAAATATATAGATCATCAAAGGTAATGCTGACAAGCAAAACCTTGTACACAAAATACTGAGATTAATAATCCCAAATTTTGATGACCAAAATTCTACAAAATTTCAAATTTTAGAAAAACTTATGGAAATAATTTTGTCCAACATTCCAGTCAGTATTTTAGGGGACAGATTGTCTTTTTTGTTTTTACAAAACTGTCTGATCAGTTATCTACACTACTGTATGAGTAAGTCATTAAAATACCATGAAAAAGAATATTAAAATACCATTAAAAAGAGAAAAACCCAATAGTGCCTGGTTTCTTAATAATCCAGTCATTTTTGCTGGGAGTGAAGATGAATGGATTATCAGGTTAAGGAGTTAATCAAAATATCATCACAAACTTAATGTATTGTTTTTGACAAAGTATTTTACTGTAGAAAGGAAGTTGGTAGAGATGTATGTTATTGTAATGAGGATGTCTTGGTAACGTAGCGACAGACAAATCAAGAAATAATTAAAATTTAACTGTTACATCAATTTTTACTGAATTTTAAAAATGTGACAATTACCCTATCTGATGTTACAAGTGTCCCATTCCTTATAGACTCACATGCAACCTATCTTTTCATCATAATTAAGTAACTAATTTAAATAATATCAATTATGGTTATTTTTTTGGAGAATTAGAAAGGTTCCGCAGTCATTCCAGTTTTCCCATATTACACAGCACTCAGGGCGTTAATAAGATTAGTTATGGTAACAATAAAATGGACATGTAATATTACCACATTCGTAATTAAAGGACATTTACCTCCTCTGTCTGGATCAGCCATAAAATCTGTTGTACTCTGACTTTCAACACGTACAATTTGATCTAACTTTGACACTTACAAACCCGTCTTTAAAGGCCCTGACCCGACATATTGTACAACCGATTATAATCTCCGTAATTTTCTCACATAAAATCACTGGGCCATAAATGACAGCTCAAGTTCAGTCATGTGTGACAGTTTTTACTTATTCAACATCACGTCACATCATTCCTGTGATAAAAATATCGAAATGCCCTGTAAATGTGGCTGATGAATCACAGTCATGATCACAAACATTTGGAAAGTCACACTGACAATCATAACTTGTCTCTCTAAGCACCTCATCAATAATACAAACAGCCTTTACAAAACATATCACAAATTCCTTTTCAATTCAGGAAAACAAACAAAAAATGAAATACTTGAATAGACAAATTACTTATTGATGTTTATTAACTCATTCACCCCTGAAGACACATTTGAACTCTTCCAATAAAAAGATTAGAATAGTTCATTATGAAATTTCAGGGGTGAATGAGTTAAGAAAGCAATGTCTCAAAGATCTGAAACTTTATTTATGTAGTAATTAAAAACAATTTTCATTATTGTTTTAAAATCTGAATTTAACCTTAAGTCTTGGCCCGAGTGTCTACTTGCATCAGTCTTTTGTAAGTCATACGCAAGCTGTGCTTAAACTTGATCTCCTATACACTAAACAGAGGGCTTGAGCCCAAACGTAAATCTCCCACTGTAAACAGTGACTTCAGCTCAAACTTTCTACTTTTAAGCTCAATGTTAGCCATGAAAATGTGACAGAAACTACATTACACTGTTGAAATCAATTATGTTGTACAGAATTACTATTTTATTCATCGCCTGAAAAACAATAGCTGTCAATGCAATCCTGTTGGGTTACAAAAAGTGTAGCCACCAGGTTTAATATTACTGAAATCTTACCACTAAATTCTACAGTGATAACTCACCTCCTCCAGTTCTGTGTCACTTTCCATTTCCTTCAGTTTCTCCTTTGCACGGCGACTTGGCGACTTTGATCGTCTCTCTGCTGCAGGACTGTTTGGATCGTTCTTACTGAAAAGTTGGAAGTATTTTGTAAACATGCTATCACTTCTTGCAAAAACTGTGTTTGATACAAAAAAAAATCTCAAAAATTGAACTCCTCGTCCATGGAGTTTGAAAGAATTCTTTTCTGTAATTGATGATTTCACCATCAGTAAAACAAAACTTTAAAAACACTTAGATCTTGGGTTAATTCTTGTTGCATAATGTTTTAATGCAGGTTAAGTATTCTGATTTGTGTGAATACTTCCAGTGAAATATTTTAACGATCAACGTCACTTCCTGTGTAAAGTTACAATGATGTCACTTCCTGTGTAAAGCTACAATGATGTCACTTCCTGTGTAAATTTACAATGATGTCACTTCCTGTGTAAAGCTACAATGATGTCACTTCCTGTGTAAAGTTACAATGATGTCGCTTCCTGTTTAAAGTTACAACTTTTCTACTGAACACAGATGAGCTATCAAGAAAATACTGTCATCATTTTTATCAAAGTTTTAAAATCTACATTGCAGAAGCCAGATTTTTTAGCATTAGAAAATCAACTGGTCTGTGAATTTGCTCCCACAAATTCTAAGAATCAATCTTTATGATAGCAAAAATATGTCCTTCCTTGGTTGGTCAACTTTCGGAATCTAGATACCAGAAAATGTGCCTATCCTGTTTATGTCTGATTATATATTATGTCCCCTGTTTGACCCTAATTCTACACAATTATCTAAACATACAAATCATACAATGGAGTTCAGCATCCTTAACCATGTAATCTAATACAGTAACCACCTATAACATTATCAAATATTTACATGAAAGAACTTTTGAAAGTTCGAGTTGAAAATTCAAAATATCATAAGTAAATACTCATTTATCAAATGTGGTCAAATTTCAAAGTTTCAAGACAGATAATATTCATGCACCAGTGGACAATAAAGCATGTCAAGCTACTGTGAGCCCCGTCACCAAAAACCCTAGTAGTATAATACTCAGGGGGACCTGTCTAAACAGAAACCTGTATAAACTAGAATTGTTATCAGTATGACAGTGGACCCTGTATACATCAACTAGATATTCACACTGTCTAAAACTGGATAATGTATAGACTAGAAACCTGTATAATCTGAATACTGTACACACAACAGTGGAACCTGCCTTTAGTGGACCCTGTATATATCAACTAGATCTTCACACTGTCTAGAACTGGATGATGTATAAACTAGAAACCTGTGTAATCTGAATACTATACACACAAGTGGGACCTGCCTTTACTGGACCCTGTATCAACAAAACCTATATAAACCAGATTTTTCGCCGGTCTATACTTAACTATAAACTTACAAACTGGGACCCAGCATAAACCGATAAATAGAGACAATTAATAACGACGAGAAGATGAATGCTATGTAAACAATCCCTCCGTCTGAAGTCAATCTTCCCCAATTATCGCGATTGACATGGAGCTATTGATCCAAAGGTTCTCCATTATTTCGTAGTCAACAGTGATCATGACTGTACCATAGTTATCCTGCAAAAAGTCAACAACTCATCTGATCAGAATTTCTTCACAGTTTAAAAGTATTCTTAATTTTCCCAGGAAATGTCTTCATCTGGAGCCCAACATTCTTCAATCATTTCCTTCAAAAACATTACTTAGGCTTAAGACAAACATACCTGAACACGTTTGCACCTGTATCTAATTAACCAATCATCCTGTTTATTTATTAATTACCATTAGTCCCTAAGTATAAAACAGACGTTTTAATGGACTTCTGTGATCTCGTGTGTAATAGTTTAGATCCTCACACGTGCCGAGCATATGAATTAAATAATTGATAAGCTTTGCAAACCGAAAAAATGTTATATGGACGTCAAAATAACTCTATAATGGAATTTTTGCAAGTTTTATAATATCTTCTTCAATTAAAATTCAAAATTAATTTATGAATTGAATAATCGATAAGCTTTGCAAACCAAACTTTTTTTATATGGATGTCAAAATAATTCTATTATGGAACTTTTGCAGCAGTTTTTTAGTTTTTCTTAAATTAAAATTCAAAATTATTTTGAATATATATCCTGTAATAAGCCCGGGGCTCTATATGTAATCTCTCACTCAAAGTAGGGATGATAGGCCACTAACATGTAATAGGACAATGAAATAACATTTCTACTGAACTGCATTAGATTTGGGTGGGCTTATTACCAGGCATGGGCTTATTACCAGGCATGGGCTTATTGCCAGGCATGGGCTTATTACCAGGCATGGGCTTATTACCAGGCATATTCTTATTACCAGGCATGGGCTTATTACCAGGCATGGGCTTATTACCAGGCATGGGCTTATTGCCAGACATGAGCTTATTACCAGGCATGGGCTTATTGCCAGACATGAGCTTATTGCCAGGCATGGGCTTATTACCAGACATGGGCTTATTACCAGGCACGGGCTTATTGCCTGACATTAGCTTATTGCCAGGCATGGGCTTATTGCCAGGCATGGGCTTATTGCCAGAAAACAACTTTAAAGATTCATATTTATGTGATACTCCATTTTCAAAATCCAAGACTTCTGATTTAAATATGCATATCTAATCTACATGCTGGTTATATGTCATGACAAAATTGAAAGCTTGGGTTTGACATTTGATTAGCTTCAAACCAATTGATAGATCGATACTTGTCTTTCGTGTGTTACAGAAATCAACACACAAGTTGAAGACAATCCATTTTAACGTTATTCTGCTTTGCTATACCTTTTTATATTGCATCAAAACGATTAAAGGTATGCAGAAATCTTTAACCTTTTCCACGCTGAAGTCTACTTGAATTATACACAAGATAGTGTGTACGGAGACATCAATTTTGATTGTCCTGACATTTTGCATTATATTGTAGAGATTTTCTGTATATCAAGAACAGAACCCTTCAATTTCAAAGATGGTTATATATAACCCATTTACCCCTAAAGACACATTTAAACTCCTTCAATTCAAAGGTTGGAATAGTTTATTATGAAATGTCAGGGGTGAATGAGTTTAATACATTCTTAGAATAGATCCCTTTGAACCTCTTTTAAACTGAATTTCATTAACAGTTTTTGACATCCAAGAGTTTTTGGTAAGCATGTTTGAAACCACTATGAGGGCCAATTAGGCCCAACAAGCTTTTAAACTCATTATTTGAAAATGTTCCAGTCATATCTTTACAAAAATATTATAATTGGTAACTAAATCATCATATATAATAATATAAGGTAACTAAATCATCATATATAATAATATAAGGTAACTAAACCATCATATATAATAATATAAGGTAACTAAATCATCATATATAATAATATAAGGATTAAAACTGAGCACAAGTATGGAAATATTTTGTTAATCTAGATGAATTTTGGTAGAAAAAAAAATCAATTTAAAGATTTTCTAAAAGTTCGTTAAGATGACAAATCTTTAGACAACCTTGTTTCGGATCCAGGAAATTATGATATCAGTGACTCTCTCATTATAATCCTATCACACTGATTTCAGTGCTTTCACTGATAATTCTGGCCCATTAATTATTTAGCAGCTATTTCAGGTAATCAATTAGGCGTGGGATTAGTTTCATACTCCAGAGTGGAGTTTGTCGGCCATGCCTGACAATATCAGACGGCGTGGGTTTGTTGGCCATGCCTGACAATATCAGACGGAGTGGGTTTGTTGGCCATGCCTGACAATATCAGACGGAGTGGGGTTTGTCGGCCATGCCTGACAATATCAGACGGAGGGGGTTTGTTGGCCATGCCTGACAATATTCAAAGGCCTGAAACTTGTACCGGCCTGACACTTGTACCGGCCAGACACTTGTAACATAGGCACACCTGTTGTTAGCTTCAAACTTGACCAACTGTATTGACCTTAATTCCTGTCTATCAAATTTAATTCAGACAATGAGCTCTTGTTGGTACATACAATGACTTTCTAGGACCATTGACAACAATCAGCTCTTGTTGGTACATACAATGGCTTTCTAGGCCCATTGACAACAATGAGCTCTCGTTTGTACATACAATGACTTTCTAGGACCAATGACAACAATGAGCTCTTGTTTTTACATACAATGACTTTCTAGGACCTTTGACAACAATGAGCTCTTGTTTGTATATACAATTACTTTCTAGGACCATTGACAACAATGAGTTCTTGTTGGTACATACAATGGCTTTCTAGGACCATTGACAACAATGAGATCTTGTTGGTACATACAATGACTGTCTAGGACCATTGACAACAATGAGTTCTTGTTGGTACATACAATGGCTTTCTAGGACCATTGACAACAACGAGCTCTTGTCGGTACATACAACGACTTTCTAGGACCATTGACAACAATGATCTCTTGTTTGTATATACAATGACTTTCTAGTACCATTGACAACAATGAGCTTTTGTTTGTATATACAATGACTTTCTAGGACCATTGACAACAATGAGCTCTTGTTGGTACATACAATGGCTTTCTAGGACCATTGACAACAGGATTCCCTACTGTAAAATATGAAAAACATCTCAAAATTTTGTGGCTCTAAATTTTCTCCATTTTCATTCAAATTAAGCGAATTAAAATTTAAACATTATACCTTTTCTCTTAAGTTTGTTTAATCAGTTCTCATTATTCTTAGCATTTGAAAATCTTATTTGGTTTGGTTCGTTTGTGTTTTACGTCCTATTAACAGCTACGGTCATTAAAGGATGTGCTATAGGTTTAGATGATGGAGGAAAGTCGGAATTCCCAGAGAAAAAATTATTTGATATGACCAGATATATTTAATTATATTATAAAATAGGTAAGATTATGATTGAATGTTCTTTTGACTGTACATGTGTAGGATACCTACAAGTTTGTGTTTTTGGACGGTTTCCCTGTGAGGTTTTCTATGCTGTGTAAGGCACTGTCTCGCTCTGTCCTGAGTAGCTGTAACTCCCGAAGGGCCTGGTCACGTTCCTCGACCGCCCTCGCGTTTTCACGAAGCACTGCGTCCCGCTCCTTCAGAGCCAACTCAAACCCAAGTTGCAGAGCTTGAGTGGGAGTCTTTTCATCAGCGATCGCCTCTGTAGGAAATAATAATATACATTTTATTGTAAGTTGAGTGGGAGTCTTTTCATCAGCGATTGCCTCTGTAGGAAATAATAATATACATTTTATTGTAAGTTAAACAAAAATTTTCTCAACCAACAACAAACTTTCTGAAATTTTCACCCCTGAAATTTTATAATGAACTATACCAACCTTTGAATGGGAAGAGTTCAAAAGTGTCTTGCGGGGGATGAATGAGTTAAAGTGCCCTGTTTGTAGTTCAAGAGGTCACAGCTTTATATTTATAGTGTACGTTGTTGAGCCAAAAATGACCAGTTTCATTCCTGGACAAAAATACCAACCTTTGAATGGGAAGAGTTCAAAAGTGTCTTTAGGGGGTGAATGAGCTAAAGTGTAGTTCAAGAGATCACAGCTTTATATAGACAGTGTTGTTGACCAGTTTCGTATCTGGACAACATTATGGTAATGAGGCCAAAGCAACAGAGGGTAATACTGGAATCAATACATCACATGATTTACTATCAAAGCTGAAACAAGCCTGATTGCTGTCCACTGCAGTGTAGAAAATTTTACGGGGTTCATCCGTGGTATTTTGCGACAAACTCTCTGTTCTTTTGTTATATTTGTCGTAGTGTATAGTTGGTCTTTGTCTTTCTCTCATATGTCTTGAATAAGGAGCAGGCCGCTCCGAAAATTTGACTTTATTTCGTCCACACTGCCGATATCGTACTCAGTGACATATATACATCTGACATATACAAGTATGGTAGTCTACACATGACTCAATACAAACATTTGAATTGTAGTGTATTATTTTTGTATAACATAGCTGTATCAACATATATTTATCAACTGTACTGCATAATCCTCCAACAAAACATTTTCAATGGGAAGTTTTGACCTTTCTGTTGACCCCTGATCTCTTGTGAAAGGTCGCACAAGCCTGTCTGACACATTCTATTGAGGAGGGTTTGACCTCCGACCCTGTGGTGAAAGGTCAAATGAGCGTGTCTGGTAGACGGAAGTTTACACAAACCCTGTGGGGGTACATTGAGTCAGACACAAGGATGACAAATTTGTCACTCAGTTTCCAAATGAAAAACTGAATTTCTAACATTTGAACTCTTCCAAATCAAAGGTTGGAATAGTTCATTATGAAACTTCAGGGTTTGAATGAGTTAAAACTGTACCAGCTTGAAATTTGAAGCACATGCACTTTGAACTGTATCTTTAGACTTTCCGTTGGAGTCATCACTACCAATTTTTTCCTTTATTATACTTCAGTTTGATCATTTTTGACGAACCGTAACTTTTACAAAATTTTGAAGGTGAAATCACATGTGCATATGTTATGTTCATCTTTTAAATCATTCCGAGTGGAGCACAGTATTTCCTTTTGTAAACCTGCATCAAAACATTTTTATTTTTTTACATTACATCGTGACTTACAGTTCAATGTTTTATTCTACTGCCATTTTTAATTACATAAACTGTGAAAATAAAACCCCTAAAAAATAAACTCTAAAAAATAAAACTCTAAAAAATAAAACCCATAACAAATTAAACTCTAAAAAAATAAAACCCCTAAAAAATAAAACTCTAAAAAATAAAACTCCTAAAAAATAAAACTGCCCTGTACAGTAAGGCATTCTTAAACTTCTACTCTTTTCATCATTTAACTCATTCACCCCTGCAGACACATTTGAACCCTTCCAATTCAAAGCTAGGTTGGAATAGTTCATTATGTAATTTCAGGGGTGAATGAGTGAGTGAAGGTCTATAATTAAAGCATTTCACAGCATTTGAACACAAAGATGGATACAAAATCTAATTCAATTCATTTGTAAATTCTCCTAGGCATGGGTGCTATTAGATGACAGTTTAAGCGATATTTGCAAATTTAATACAATTTCTAAAACTAATGACTTAAAAAGTTCTCAAATGACTTCCCTCTTGGTATTCAGTTAAATTTAATTCTCAATTCTTTGATTTCGTGTGACCAAGTGATTGTGTTTTAACATTGCAGATTAATTTGCCGTAAAGTTGGTTCTTTAAGAATTTATTTGGGCCCAGGTCATTTATCGGGTCAAATTACCATAACCTGTTCCAGAGAGTTAGCACACAATAAACCGAGACCCGATACAGCCACCTCTGTAAGACAGCTGATGATGCCGCACCCACGGAAACTGTCACCAGATTAGTCGACATTGTTGGTAGCTCACACTGACCATATGGTCAATTTGATTCCAAAATTACAAATTACGATACAACAGGTTTTAAATTTCTAATTGTAGCACCGAAAACAAAGATTGCATATTCTTTCCTTTCAATTTCCAGCACACAAAATGAAATTTTTCAACACCACTTTGAGAAAATGGTTTGAAACTTACAAATTATGATGCAATAGGTTTTCAATTTCGAATTGTAACAATCTAAATAAAAGACTGCATTAATATTCTTTTCCAGCACACAAATAGAAATTGTTAAACAACACTGAGAAAAAAGCATGAATGAGCAATGGCTAATTTCTAAATCAAAAAGACTTTAAACAATTAATGTACACTAACAGAAAAAGTTTGAAATTTTGTCCTCAACATGACCGAAGTCACATTCAAACAATTACCGGGTATCACCATTATTTTTTTAGGTCTTATGTTTACTTTACAAGAAATTTGAAAATTGCATTTTTTTCTCTATGGATCCTGTGAAAGTAACCAATACTTTATAGCTCAATTTATTTTTAAACAATATTAATGTAGCATCATTTTCAAGGGACAAACACTTGAGCATCCTTGATATCCAGGGGTTACACTCACTTTTGCTCTCTACATCCCTGCTGGAACATGTCATAGCATAATTAAAGGCATGAAGATAGCTGTTTGATTGGTCTCAGGGCGGAAAAAACTGACCAATCGCTAGTCTGATCAATACTTGTCCTTTCGAGATTACAAAGGAGAACACCTGACTTCAAAGCCGGTCAACTTTTACTGTTACATGATATTCTTTAGATGTATATCATATAAGGATCAAACTAGTCTTCTCCTCCTTTTAATTTTGCTATGAAATATTCCAGGGGTGCAGAGAGCGTAGGTGAGCATAACCCCTGGATATTGAGGATGACACTTGGGTGTACCTATTCATTTGTTATCATTATTTCCGGTGCTGATTACAAAATTTGAAGTACTAGTAAGGTATTATCTGGTAGAATGGGCTCGTATACAAATTTACCCGCAAAGTCTGATGGTGGTCTGGGACCAGGTGGACACTGTCCATATGGTGACCGGCACAGAGTCTGAGGGTGGTCTGGGACCAGGTGGACACTGCGTCCATATGGTGCCCGACACAGAGTCTGAGGGGGGTCTGGGACCAGGTGGACACTGTCCATATGGTGACCGACACAGAGTCTGAGAGTGGTCTGGGGCCAGGTGGACACTGTCCATATGGTGACCGACACAGAGTCTGAGGGTGGGCTGGGACCAGGTGGACACTGCGTCCATATGGTAACCGACACAGAGTCTGAGGGTGGTCTGGGACCAGGTGGACACTGTCCATATGGTGACCAAGACAGAGTCTGATGGTGGTCTGGGACCAGGTGGACACTGTCCATGTGGTGACCGAGACAGAGTCTGAGGGTGGTCTGGGACCAGGTGGACACTGTCCATATGGTGACCGAGACAGATAAAACACTATAACCTTACCAACTGTAGAGATTCTTGCCAATTCTGTTACTTATCAAACTAAGAACCAAACATTCCTCCAGGAATGTCCTCTGATAGACTGCATATTTAGGTCTATATGAACATGTGGACAGGTGGGCCCTATATACAGGTGGTCTATCTAGACAGGTGGTTTATGTAAACAGGTAGGCCCTATTGACAGGCAGTCAGAATAAACAGGTGGTCTAACTAGACAGTTGGGACTCTTTCTGAATCCCTTTTAGGATTGGTTTTATAGAAAACTGGTCATGGTTAAATTGGTCTTATTTGACATATTTATATCTTAAGGTTGGTTTCTATAGGCAAACACTTTTCTTTACTATCATAAGGTTGGTTTCTATAGGCAGCAAACACTTTTCTTTACTAACATAAGGTTGGTTTCTATAGGCAAACGCTTTTCTTTACTATCATAAGATTGGTTTCTATAGGCAAACGCTTTTCTTCAGGAACAGTTTCTTTAGTGAGGTGTTCTACTCTCAAGTTAGTTTCTGAAGACATATATTCCTATCATACAGATGGTTCCCTACAACCAGGTATGCTGGTCTTTCTAAGCAGGTATTCTATATACGGTAGACAGGTGGTCTCATAAAACAATTGTTAAAACTGATTTCAGACAAAACTTGTAGATATAATTCCATAATTATGATATTTATAACAAACATATTATTTTACCATTTAATTTACATCTTTCATCACTTTATATTGAACCTACAAACTCCAAAGGTAATTGCACCGTTGGGCAAAGAGTTCTGAAATACAAAATTCTAAAACTCTGTTATTGGGTCGATGAAACAGTACAAACCCACTGACCTCAGTCACAGCTAAGTGATACTGACCATATGTTGGCTATCGAGGTAAAACAATACAGCACCATCACATGACCATAATTTAGTGTAATTGGACGGGTGTGGTCGCTTGATAAGGGGAGATAACCTAATAATGGGAGATAACTCTGTATATATAATGCCAATTAATTAGTAACTTATAGGCGTATCTGCAAACCCTCTTCGCTGGCAGAATTCTAGTCGGTTACACACAATGGTAATGTAGAGATATTGGACAGATTCAATTAAATCAGATTGACTAATTGAATCCTCAAAGTCTGATAAAATATTTCCTGACTTGCAATTTTTTATTTCTTTAAATGTGATGTAACAGCAGACATATATAATAAATATAATTTTTTAACAATCTTTTGCCAATTTTAAAATTTTGCGTTGACAAATTCAAACGTCCACCAATAAGTGTAACACAGTGTTTTATCTCCTCGTATATATAACAATGGGTGTTTAACCTCAACACTCAATCCTTAAATCCTGGTAACAATGTCCAAGTAAATAGATTAGGAAATCTTTTCACGCAGATGAAAATTAAGAAACTGTTAGTATACAGGTAGGTAAGGTATGCCTTATGCTTCTTGTATAGGAAACAGTTTTTCTATTGTCAAATAAAACGATTTCACCAGGTCAACCCCTAATTATCTCCCTTTGTTGTCCCCACGTTTTTTTTCAGAAATGGTGACTCAGACTGGTCTTGGTATTGAATTGTTGGTTATTACTGGCCAGGGTGTCAATTTCCCTTCTAGACTGGAATGTGATTGTGGACTATGGTCTGGTGGCTAAGGACAGAGGTCAGAGGTCAGCACCACAGGGGTCACCAGAAAGCTTAATCAGACTATTATAAATGGAGACTTATATTTAGGAGAGGAAAACTTATCCTTACACGTTAGGTCGTTAAGTACTGGTGTAAGCTTGCAGTGCCTACATAATTCAGACCCCGCCCATTCTACAGATATACTTTATATATGGTGCCATACTACGATTGTATGTAACATATATTATCATATACGTGCACTATATTCAACCAAGTAAATGTTCCTACCTAGTCTGGATACCGTCTCTAGAATATTGAATTATTAAGAAAAAAGTTTAACTCAAAAAATTTTGATAACTTGGAAGTCTGATCCTAAGTGATCAGAAATTCTTCATAAAAACTTAGGGACTGGTATAGTAGCCAGTCTAGTTCCTGCCATTTAATAATTCTGTTCTGGTCTGAACATCATGATTCCTTTCATCAAAATGACTTAATTTAACAAGTTTCTATTTTGACTATTTTTCAGACTTTTGACTGATTCAGGTTCTGCAAGCATTGTAATTTTTCCAAACCACTAATTATAATCACCCAAGGTCAAACCACTAATTATAATCACCCAAGGTCCAACTACTAATTATAATCACCCGAGGTCCAACCACTAATTATAATCACCCAAGGTCCAACCACTAATTATAATCACCCAAGGTCAAACCACTATTTATAATCACCAAGGTCAAACCACTAATTATAATCACCCAAGGTCAAACTACTAATTATAATCACCAAGGTCAAACCACTAATTATAATCACCAAGGTCCAACCACTAATTCTAATCACCCAAGGTCAAACCACTAATTATAATCACCAAGGTTCAACCACTAATTATAATCACCCAAGGTCAAACTACTAATTATAATCACCAAGGTCAAACCACTAATTATAATCACCAAGGTTCAACCACTAATTATAATCACCCAAGGTCAAACAACTAATTATAATCACCAAGGTCCAACCACTAATTATAATCACCCACGGTCAAACCACTAATTATAATCACCAAGGTCAAACAACTAATTATAATCACCAAGGTCCAACCACTAATTCTAATCACCCAAGGTCAAACCACTAATTATAATCCCCCAAGGTCAAACCACTAATTATAATCACCAAGGTCAAACCACTAATTATAATCACCCAGGTCAAACCACTAATTATAATCACCCAAGGCCCAACCACTAATTATAATCACCCAAGGTCAAACCACTAATTATAATCACCCAAGGTCAAACATATAATATCACTTTTACTGCAAAAACTTGATAAAATTCCATCAGTCAGCACATGACTTGCCTACTTTTTAAAACAGGAAGAGGTTACACAAGCTTTATGTTGTACAAATATTTTTAAAAAAAGTATGCACATTGCACAAATCTGCAAAAGAGTTGTGCAAAAATTGCAGTTTCAGGTATCAGGTATTGGAATAATAGAGAAAATATCTTCATTATTTCTTAAAATTTCCTTTGAAAAACAAATAGCCACATTTTTTATGCAAAGAAGATTGGGTTTTTTTGTTCATTTTTTGGGTAAAAAATTTGCATTAAGTTGTATATTGCCAATATTTAATCAAACTGATATACATGTATTTGCTGGTGTTTTTTAAATGCACCAAGTTATCAATAAATGATTCCTTCATTAAATGAATTCATGAAGATTTTTCAGCGAAACGAAGAATACAACCAACAGACTACTGAAAATTAAATATTTTGAACGACATGATCTCAACTAACTACCCATATTTTGTAGCCATTTGACCCTGAATGACCTTTCTGTGTGAATGATTAACTCCTTCACCCCTAAATATCTTAAACGGGACTTGCCCAGTCTTTGATTTGGTCAAGTTCAAATGTGACTTTAGGGGTGAATGGGTTATAATAAATCAAACAGCTGAAAAAAACTGAAAGTACAGGTCATGTTAACTCATTCACCCCTGCAGACACATTTGAACTCTTCCAATTCAATGGTTGGAACAGTTCATTATGAAATTTCAGGGCTGAATAAGTTATGACAAGGATTGAAATATCAATGTACTAGAAAGGGATGTAACTGGAACCAAACATTTGTACTTCGTGACAGAAAAAAATAGTGGGATCATATAGAATTTCATGTTGGACCGTTTTTAGCAGACTTCATTACCCAACAACAATGAAGGGAGTTGTACTTCTCCGATATCAACAGATACTCGGTACACACAAACTGATACTAGAGACAAATTTAGGGTATACACATAAACCTAGCTACGACTGTGACATGTATCCCAATGAAACAGGAATTCAACATCAACAAATGCCTACACACACACAAGAATTCCACGGGAGTGGATGTGTCGCCTGCTCAGCGCTTTTAGTAAGGAAAGTGTTTTGGCTTGAGTTATTGCATAAACAGATATGCCAAAATGCGGAAAGTTGAAACTCAACAGAAAAACCCACAATATCTGTTGAACATTACCGGTATTGCTTCTAGTATTACTGTATAAAATTTGAAAGGAATTGATTTAATAAATAAAAAAATCTTGCATTTACTACACAAGTTGGAAGTTGTTGGAAGTTTAACTGATGTGTGAAGATATTTGTACAAGTATAATAGCTATCTTGTCTAGAAACACTGACTTTTGTGATCATTGTAGATCAGGGCCCGTTTGTAAAGCTGTATCAGCTTAATGACAAAAAATTCATGTACATATTTCTTGATCGATGCATCACATTTGACAATTTTATTTCAAAATAAAAACACTTCAAATTTTAATTTGATTATTTTCATACAGAAAATAAGTGATTTTGTTTTTTAAAACATTTCAAAATTCATGAAAAAAAATTAAAGTTTATATTTTTAAAAATTGATGTTAAGTTGACAAAACTTTGTAGAGGAACGGCAAACTACAGCTAATGATGCATATAAATCAACAACTGTGACATGTGCATCACGTGAAGGTTAAAGGTCATTGAGTACACTTACATCAACAGTGCAAACATATACATACATTTATATGGTAACACATACCTTGTACTTTTCGAATTGAGAATTCATTTTTGAGAGAGTGGGAGATAAGGGGGAGGACGATGGGGCTAATGCAATGGTATGGGGTGACAATTTTAAATTGTTTTTGTCTTCATGACATGAAATGTCCTGATGAACAGCAAAATTTTACGAGGCAATAATACATTTTTTTTATAGTTTCCCAAATTTGTGAAACATTTTCTTTGACAATGTGAAAAAACATATTATCTTTACAGGAATCGAGTAAAAGTCACACTGTACGGTACCCTGAACAAATAGTACATTAAGTCAACTTAGCAATTTTATTGACAAATGAAAGAAAAATGATGTCTTAATATCATTATATTATTTAGATATGTGGGGAAAACAGACCTTAAGGATCCCTGTCCCACTGCACTGCTGTTTTTTTCTATACAAGTAATTACCTCCCCTTAACTTCCGTTTGGGATGTAACTGTAGTACATTTAGGCTAGAAAATTACTGTTTACCAGTAAGCTCAATCGTAAAAGTGACCGTATAACAATATGTGGTCACGGGTTCAAATCCAAGTCACGCTGATTTTTTTTTATATTCAGAACACTCACGGTTGTTGATCATCTTTTGTTTATTTCATCTTTAACCTTTTTCATTAAAGTCCCGAAAGGTTTGGTTTTCTTTAATTTTCAGAAATGATTTATCAAAGCTATAGTACGCCACGGGGAAAAAAATCAGTTTCCAATGTGTAGTTGCAGTCTTTGGCAGTGGTACAGGGATCCTTAAATACATAGACAGAAAAGGCACTATTCCTAGTGTATTAAACCCTTTCACCACTTTAGACCATAATGGACTCATCCATATCAATGCATGGCAGGGTCCACTAAAGTTACATAGGGGTGAAAGGGTTATTTGTGTTAGTACAGGTGAACTATGGTATAGATTTTCATCCACAGGGATATGAATGGTAAACAACCTGGTACAGGAGAGGGAAGAGATTTTCCTCTGGTAAACTACCTGGTCAGGAGAGGGAATAGATTTTCCTCTGGTAATCTACCTGGTCAGGAGAGTGAAGAGATTTTACTCTGGTAAACTACCTGGTACAGGAGAGGGAAGAGATTTTCCTCTGTTTAACTACCTGGTCAGGAGAGGGAAGAGATTTTACTCTGGTAAACTACCTGGTACAGGAGAGGGAAGAGATTTTCCTCTGGTAAACTACCTGGTTCATGAGAGGGAAGAGATTTTACTCTTGTAAACTACCTGGTACATGAGAGGGAAGAGATTTTCGTCTGGTAAACTACCTGGTACATGAGAGGGAAGAGATTTTCGGCTGGTAAACTACCTGGTTCATGAGAGGGAAGAGATTTTCGTCTGGTAAACTACCTGGTACGGGAGAGGGAAGAGATTTTCGGCTGGTAAACTACCTGGTACAGGAGAGGGAAGAGATTTTCCTCTGGTAAACTAGCTACCTGGTACAGGAGAGGGAAGAGATTTTCGTCTGGTAAACTACCTGGTACAGGAGAGGGAAGAGATTTTCCGCTGTATTAAGGCACTGTTATTACAATGTGGTACAGATTTGCTATGACAGTGACACAGAATGAGATAAAGATCTCCCATACATGTACAGTAGCAAGGCCAGGAGCAGATTCTGAGGCATTGTTTACACATAAAACACACATCACATCCTTTCTCAAACGATTATGGGGCAAGCAACCTTAAAGATGGCTTTGATGATCTGACTTGATAGTAATGCTATACTGTGTAACAGTGTTACATGTGCATGCTATAAACATTTGGCCGATAAATCAACCCTTTTGACAAAGACACTATCAATAAATAAATCTGTCTGCAATACTACAACCTCCCTATACATCTACAATGGACTGATTCTTTCATTGATTTTGAGCAAGTCCAAGCCTATTTACAGGGGTGTATAACCATAGCAGTTATATCAAAACACATTAAAAGTAATAGACCGTGCAGCCTTAATCTTTTAAGTTCCCAAACTTGCCTTCACTTTAAAATTTACAGATCAAGCCTCCCCTTTATATAAACAGCCTTGGGGATGCTGTGTTATCTATAGGAAACATAAAAAATGTAATGGCCCTTGCAGCTTTAATCCTGTATCTATACAGAGCCTTCCAATCCCTGTAACTAGCACAATAGTATTGGGGATGGTGATTTTAAATACTAGAGTTTATCATGTGAAAAACTCACAATGAAGGTCTCCAACTTTCAGATGGTACTATGTGAGAATATTAATCTTTTGGCACAGTTTTTTTTTTAGAATTAATAATATTTTCTAATGTGCTAAAATTTTGACTTTTCTTATTATTATTTCTGCACAATAAACTTTGGCCAAAATAGGTAAAAAAATGCATGCTGCATCAGAACCTGGTTAGTCAAATATAACACTGACAACTCTAACAAATATAATATTCTACCATCATATTGGGTTTTTTCTGTGCTATTCCCAGCTCTAAAGCCCTACTTGCCAACCCTCCCTATGAAGGAGGAAGACTACTGATTTTGGACCCTAAAATTTCGTGTTTTCCACCAGTGAATTTGCTTAACTGTGCCTATATTCTAAGATCTAATGATTTCATCTAAAAGAACAACTAAAAACATTTCATTTTAAAGGGTTATTATGTATCTAGGGGGTGTACATGTATGTTCACATTTTATTAATGTTTTAACTTTGAGCATGCAGAATTTAATCTCCACCATGGAAATATATGTAGTATGTAGAATAAAGCACAAGAACTAAACTATTGATGCTGCGATCATCACATGTGGTCTGGATCCCCTGTTTGACTAGATAGTTATAGATCTAGTTCTAATGTTTATATTATGGACGATATGATAGATGTCTTCTACATAATGATTGACAGACCACATCGCAGGGAAGGTTTATGTAAATGTGTGCAATGTCTATACATATACGCATACATAATTACATATCTCATTAATATTCATGACCATATCAATTAGTATGCATATATTATACATACATGTATCATATTACTCCACTGATGAGGCAGACATGATAAAAATATGCAATATCAGATTTGAATATTATTTACAACACATTACATAATTACCGGTATACAATTCCTATTAAAAATATTGATGAAGAATATTGAAAAAAAAAAGGAAAAACCTCCGCATAAAATTTATAAAAGTTTGTAACATTTAAACCCATAATGATCTAATGATAAAGATATGTCAGGTGAATTCAAACTGCATGTGTTCAATTTTGAACTGATCTGAACGCATACATCATGTATAAAAAGATAAATTGTAAGTCTTGCAAAAACATGTTTTGAACTCGATGACGAATATGTGTGCCTCGGCACATTCTAGCTGCATGAGTATGCACAGTCAGGTGAAATATTATTTACTACACATCGTAAAGCATTCCCTTTGAAACAGAATATATTTGTATAAATTTCATGATTTGATACCAACATAATCAAAAAAAAAAAAAAATGTATTAAAATAGTCTCTTAACACAACTTCTAATTTTAAAAGGAACAAAAAGAAGAAATAAAATTCATACATGCTAAATATATGTAGGCACCCGTGTAGGCACCTGTGTTATCTGCACCAAACATTTCATACATCATTATCCTGATAGTAGAACAATGATACTTATACATTATGTTTACACACATATTTACATAAAGCTTATAATCAAACACTTACCGTCTTTGAGACACAATTAATTTCCTATAATCAACGTATTGAATTATGGAGGCGAGATTCTTATTATCTCGACACACTGACGGCCACCATCTCCAGATCAGGTGTTCAACTGTCACCGGACTTGATCAAGATTCAAAAATCAGTGCGAGTCCTGCATGAGTAAGTTTGGTGTTACATTTGTACTACAGTGTGTACTCCCGGCTTACAACCCCAGCTTACGACCCCAGCTTACAACCCCTGTGTATAGCTATACACACAGCGCCAGCCGTGAGAGAAAATCTGTTTATAAATACCCTATACTTGTAGATACCTATAGCGTCCATACCAAGCTACGCTTTCTTTGACACGCATTGATGACCTATACATAATGGGTCACATGATTTTTACCTGTTCACCTGAGCAGGTAAAAATCTCTACCGGCTAACAAGGTCTGTACTTGGCAGGTATCATATATGGTGTTTACAACGACAGTCGGTGAGAGTAGACCCAAGACTTTTAAACATATCTCCTGAACTTTATTTAAAAGATTAAATTTAATTTTCTTAACAAAACTGGTTGAAAAGAAATTTTGAACAGTCAGTTGAATCTTTTTAAATTATTAATAAAGAAATAAATCAGACAGCTTAAGCTTGCCATGTCCATAGCAAGCTTGA
Source organism: Mizuhopecten yessoensis (assembly GCF_002113885.1). NCBI lineage: Eukaryota > Metazoa > Mollusca > Bivalvia > Pectinida > Pectinidae > Mizuhopecten > Mizuhopecten yessoensis. Next base: position 73,209 of record NW_018408198.1, on the reverse strand, counting down.
TCCATCCAGGATTTTAAATAAAGTAAGGAAATGTTCTGTTAGAATCAAATTATATGTATAATATATATATACAATGTACACAACAATTATTTAATTATTAGGGTGTAAAAATATATTATACAAGTATAGGCTTTGACTGAGGTTGACATGGATTTACAATATCTTCAGAAAAATATATTAACCCAAGGTGAAGTCTAACCCCAATATATAGACCTGTACAATTTTCTTGAGTATTGGACTGATGAAGATTAGAGCTAAAATCGTTTTTTATTTTTATTTTTTTTAATTTCTATCGTTTTTGTGAATCAGATACATGTGCATTTGATTGCATTTTTTTTTCTTTATAAAAAACTTGTTAAATTTCTAACTTGAACCTTGCACTTCTTCCTGTGACTCAATTACAAAGAAGAAATGTGACAAAATTATAAAAAAAAACTTTAGTGATAATATATGTGGTGTCTTAATTCAAAATATGTATCTGGGCAATATAGTGAACAAGATGTTTCACAGGAACTTTGTTATATATTTTATTTCTAAATAATTTGTTTTCATTTTGAGAGTCACTGCTGCATGGCACAAGTTTTAAGCCAAGCAAAGTCACCATGATATCATTGACAATGCTTTAATTAATCATATTTTAATTTATATTCATGATCAGCACACAATATCAATAGGCAAGCCCTCAAAAATACCTGTAAAATCAGTCCAGTTCTTGTAATACAAAGTATATACCGTAACAGGGGTGGGATTTAAGTTGCTGATCCACTGGGTTGGACCAGTAGGTTTTCCAACAAGCTATCCTGCTGGGCCAGTTTAGCAAATAATTTATTTATTTAAAATTTCAGCAGATTTCATTTTTTTTTTATTTTAAGTCCAGAATGTACCACAGAGCTTAACTTCTAGATTTCAAATTTTCTGTTGGGGGAGGGGGGGGGTCAGAAGAGTACTGAGCTGGGGCTCACTGCCCCCCCCGTTATCTGGACCAGTGCACTTCAACACCCCCTCCCCCCCACCCCCCAGTGGATTTTTACCTCAACTGGCCCTTTGGACCAGTAACCATTTTTTTTAATTCCACCCTTGCATGATATATGTATATGGTTAATATGGTTAATGGAAAAAATAACAAAGAGAGTGGTATCGTCTCTAAGTCTTTCACCTCTTATGAGGTTCTTCTGGAGTTTGTTTTAAAGAGTGAACATGAAATAACAATTAAGTACTTTGTATTGTTGTGATGTCACTCTTTTAAATTAACGGTCTCCTGAAGAACCTCATAAGAGGTAAAAGGTTAGCTAGAGACGGTACCACTGCTGTTGTCTTTGTTAGTTTTTTCATTATCTTAATCCTACACAAGGACTTTTTATTAATTTTTGGATTTCAAGTTTGTGGTTCCTAAGACCAGGTATCCTACAGAGTACAGTACTGGAGGATAAAAACACGGATAAAAAGATATAAAGACAGCTTCCAAGTACATGCCCCTTCACAGAAGATTCCATTATCTTAAAGCTGAAATACATTTTATGGGCTCTTGTATTTGTACAGTAAAGATACCTTGACAAAATTTTGATGGAGAGATCTAGATCGGTGTGTGTGTACCGAGTAATTTTAACAGGTATTCGTGACAAGAACAAATTTTGAAATTTGATCTGAATTTTAGTCCAGGTCTATAATCAGATAAACAGTTTAAGCTTGTTACTAAAACTGTAACACACAAAACTGAAACAGACGTTGACGCCATACGGGTGAAAGAAAACTTTACAGCGGACAGTTGTATAATCAAACCCTGGCGTGTACAATTTCTAGCCTTCAGAAAGATTTTGAAAAAAAAATCTACGAGTTGCACCTTTTTATCTTTATATAAAAACTGGTGACAGAACAGCTATTGTCCTGTGGAATTGTACATCATTCCTTTGTATTTAGCTCATTCACCCCTGTAGACACATTTGAACTCTTCCAATTCAAAAGTTGGAAAAGTTCATTATGAAATTTCAGGGGTGAATGATTTAAACGTTTTTACAGAAATTTATGTAGAAACAAAGGTAAGACGATCCTTTTTAAAGGAAGATATTTCCGCATGTTTTGGATTAACGAAGTTTTCTGTCAGCTTGTTAATTATAAGACATACATGTTATAACGTAGAAGCACCTGTATCATTTTTTTTAAACTAGTACTGCTGCAAGAAACGTATACATTTTTTCTAGTGTAAGACAGGTATCATGTACTCTTAGGTATAAGATTAAGACAATCACTCAACATGTTTAAATTAAATCAGATATAAGTTATGAATTTGAGTAATATATACAAATGTACGTGTGTACATGTACCTTTAGTGATAGATTTACATTTTATTTCAATTCATCATATTTGAATAATTGAGTGAAAATATGGATTCTCAGTTCTAAAAACAATGTTGAAAACACTCACTAACAAAACATTAGATTAACACAAATGACAGAACATTCCATAATAGGCAAGATCATAATCAACTTCCATTTCTAATTGTGTATGTTTGTAAACCTTGAAGTATAAGTAAACAAGTTTTCAATGAACAACAAATTAACATACAAATATATCGTGTCATCGAGACTTACAGTTTTTACTTGAACAATAGAGTGGAACTTTTAAAACATGATTCATTCGATTGTGAGTACCAGGGATAGGATGGGCAAAGGAATTTACACCTCATTATAACCAGACTATAGTGCTAGTAGACCAGATCAGTCCTAGGTCCCTGGTGGATATTATTCATCATTTTATCTACTCCTTTAATATTACAATCTCACATTTTTTCAGTAATTTTTACAGTAATTATATTAAATAAATTGTCAGAAAACTTCAATATTTGACATCAATTTTACAATTGATCTTGAAAGAAAATTACCAATGAAGGGGAGATAACTCAAGAAAATCAGGAAGGAAAATTATTTCTCAAACTTTCAAATATTTCGGAGTCCACATACATGTAGACTTCTTTTGAGTTGATTCAGATGTAAGGTTAACCCTTTCACCACTGTAGACCATAATGGTCTGATCCAGATCAATGCAGGATAGAGTTGATTAAAGTTACATAGGGATGAAAGGGTTAAATATTTTAGGATTATCATAGAATTGTTTGAAACAACAATGTTTAGCATTGTATACAAAATATATTCATGTACAGAATGTCTTTGTATACAGAATTACTGCCTGCATTGACCAGAATGACTATTACAGCCATGGAAGATTGGTCGGGTAGTGGATAACACATTCCCCTTTCACCAAGGCAACTGGGTTCCGATGCTCTGATCGGATGTGAAATGCTATGGGGTCACCTACCCAACTATCTGATTTTTCCAGTTTCCTCCAACATGAAGGCTTACCTCCAGGCCAACAAGAATGATTAATGTAAGTTGAAAAAAAACCAAAAAAACTTGTAAAATAAATATATAAGTTTATCTTTAAAGCCATATGTATGGTGTCATTATAATTATATTGAAAGAATTTAGACATATGTAGTACAATGGACCATTCATATAAAAAGAAATGGAAAATAGGCCACTGAATGGTCACTTATTTACCAATATTTGGTATAGATGTATCATATATATCTACATAATCATAATTACATACATTGTACATGTCAGACCGAATGTAGACAGTAATAAAGTAATCCAAATTGTTCACCTGCCATTGTCACAATTCATTTCAATCAAGAGTTCTTGCATAGCATGTTTATTATAAGTCCTGATGAATCCCTTACGACTGCCACAGTCAATATGTATACCACATAAAAGTGATGCTGGAGTGGTGTTGTGATAAAAGTATCCCTTGAATCTCAGCTTGTAAATAAAGGCTGCTTTACTAGCGAAAAAAAGGCTTTATTTTCATACAGAACATCTTTTTAGAATCTATTGCTGTTGTAAAAAAATCGCTAGAAAAATACTGATTCATAATTAATATAAATTTTCTTTTTTATGTTTGGCACCAGTTTCAAGTAGCCCTTTTTTAAATTTCCACAGCAGTTATGCAGGTAGTCAAATATTTCACTTATCACTATATACTTTTTTTTTGATGAATCACATTATCAAACATCCAAGTGCTATGAGTATGAGGGACTATTAAAGCACAAGTTCTCCTTGTTAAGCCCATGTAAATGTCAAGTGTATATTGTTCTGGTTTTTCCTATGTGTCATTCGTTTGTTCGTAAGATTTTGTTGTCGAGAATTAAACCTTACTTCATAACTCTAGAACCATGTGTTCTAACAGATTTATCTCCCTTCCTTAATCTGAGTCACTGCACTTTTTGTAGTTTTCAAATGTTTATTAAAGTGAAAGTACAACCTGAACGTTATACAGAAATTACGTCAAACACATCAATGAAACAAACTATGAAGCCATGACATAACAAATTAAGATGATGATTTAGAAAAAACTGTTGTAGCCAGATTGTTGCCTGTGGCTATTTTTACTGGTCATATGCGATACATAAACATTGTTTACAGCGAGATCATCACATTGTATTTCATGTTTTCTCGATTTCTGTCAACTTGAGATATTTTATAATCACATAACAATTAAAGTGTACCAACCTGGGGTGTCCAATAGAAATCCTGTCAGCAGGTGAGGCGCGAGTTCTTCCAGAATCGCACAAAATTCATGAAAAGCTGGAACACCTTTACGTGATAAAACGTCTAGAAAAGTTTCAGAACGTTTTCTTGAGTCATTTTTCTCTAGTATGTCCTTTTCCTCACTCTTACTGATGATTCCCTTCCGTACTAGTCGTGGTACAACCTTGTTCACTTCCAGATCTCTCAGTATAGAATTTTTGTGTCGGGCAAACAGGCGAGTAACGCCACCTTTGCCCGCCATCTTGAAAGCTTTTCAAGTTACGGTCAATTAATTTTACGGATTTATTTTTGTACAACAAACGAAACGTTTTCCCGTTCAATCGCAATAGATATAATGCGTGGATGCAATTTTATGTTATGTTATATTTAGTGGTGAAGATATATTTAAAAGGTGCGAGCGAAACTTTTATACTTGATGAACAAGTAAAGCTTTCTAATTAACTCTCCTCTGTTACAAAATTACCATTTCGGGGACAATCGCAACATAAACCTATGTTACAGATTACAGACAGATAAGTTAAGTTAGCCTAGGTCATAATACTTTCACCGGATTTCTATGTTAACTCAGATTTTCCCCAGACTTCATTTTTCGCCCCATTTTGTATTCAGCACTTCAGTTGGTAACGTTTACAAAATTATCGGTTTCTTAGAATTTTAACCATGATCACGGAATAAGGTTGCTAGATCTATCTAAGTCGGGGACATGATACCACAAATATAATTCCGTGATGTAAGTGTTGCCGAAAACATTTTTTTTTTAGATTTCAACAATTTATCATTGTGTCTATGGAGTTACATAAAATGTCTAAATAGCATGAACAGACTAAGTACCGATATTACCACGGACTTGGATGATTTTATTAATAAAAGCAACGTGTTGAACATTAGATGAGAGATTCTGCTGGCACTATTGCATACACCAATGCACGTTATTATTATTTTTAATTATTAATTCAATCGTCGATGTTTTGATAATTAAACACTATACATGATTAATTACTAGAATATAATTAAGAGTCTATAACCATATATATTGTTCTTCTCAAATATGCAATTTTACAGTTTGTATTCCTTATCTCTCTCTCTCTCTCTCTCTCTCTCTCTCTCTCTCTCTCTCTCTCTCTCTCTCTCTCTCTCTCTCTCTACAAAAGTTATTAACTTTTTTCTGAATCCTTATGGAATATTTTGTGTATCATGAAATGTTGTTGTAAAAAATAAGATAAAGTTTAAACTAATAAAAGCAACGCATAATTCTCCAACCGGAAACAAAATTTTATCAAACTTGGACTAACTGAAACAAAATAAGGAAAGTCCATTCGATAGAAATGTAAAAGAACCCGATGGGAAAATAAAAATAACGTAACGTGGAAGACTGCACCACTAACTGTGAGAGACATGGCCGATTTCGAATTCTTCTTGCAGAAAAAATAAGCTGCTGCAGGAAAACAATGTTGAATCAACAGCAAATGTTGACATTGGAATATCATAAACGTGAAATATCGCAGATTTTACAAACGAGGATTTTAGACCATTTTTTAAAAATGTGGTATCAACTTGGGTACACTGACGTTATATATCTAGGCTACAGGAATGCACGGCTTATTTGATTCTGTGGTTGAAGAAGATAATAAAAGAAAACAAGGTAGTATTATACTACAAAACCACTGAATACACGCCACTTCTGGATTTCTTGATACAAACGAACATGCCAAGTTAAATATCTAGAACACTCAGATTGGTACTGGAGACACGACACCCTGGTTCTTCCTTGAATGCAAGAGACACTTGGTTGTGTGGTGTAGACCAAACTTTCCGTCTTTGCGTATTGCAGAGTTATCTTCTCTTGGGAGCAGGTATTGATTGTTACGTCATTGGTTTGTGCGAGAAAATTACGTCGTTTTCTCAAAAATTGATGACGTTACTCTCATAAATAAGTGACGTAACAATACCTGCTCCCAAGAGAAGATAACTCTGCAATACGCAAATACGGAATAGAGACACCACATTTATTATAATTAAATAGTTGAGTGCTTGAGACAGTTTCACAGGGACATCTATTTGTCCCCAGCAAGAGTTATACATAAATTCTGCATCTATTTATCCCCAGCAAGAGTTATACGTAAATTCTACATCTATTTATCCCGAGCAAGAGTTATAAATAAATTCTACATCTATTTATCCCCAGCAAGAGTTATAAATATATTCTACATCTATTTATTCCCAGCAAGAGTAATATATAAATTCTACATCTATTTATCCCCAGCAAGAGTTATACATAAATTATACATCTATTTATCCCCAGCAAGAGTTATACATAAATCATACATCTATTCATCCCGAGCAAGAATTATACATAAATTATACATCTTTTAATCCCGAGCAAGAGTAATAAATATATTCTACATCTATTTATCCCCAGCAAGAGTAATATATAAATTCGACATCTATTTGTCCCCAGCAAGAGTTACAAATAAATTATACATCTATTTATTCCCAGCAAGAGTAATATATAAATTCTACATCTATTTATCCCCAGCAAGAGTTATACATAAATTATAAATCTATTTATCCCCAGCAAGAGTTATACATAAATCATACATCCATTTATCCCCAGCAAGAGTTATACATCAATTCTACATCTATTTATCCCCAGCAAGAGTTATACATAAATTATGCATCTATTTATCCCCAGCAAGAGTAAGTTTATAACTTCTTTGTTGTAGACAGTTTAAGTTCTACAGTTAAGGAATCAAACACTACTTGTAATGCAAGAAATGCATCACATATAAACACAGTAAACAGGAACGTTAGGCTGTATTTGTCAAAGTTGATTGCTGAAATCGCAACATTGCGGCCTGAAACCTCGGAATCAAATTGCAGATTTCGTGACTTGACAGAACTGGTCGAGGAACTGCGAGGTTTAGACCATATCAAGTGGTAAAAATACCATCCCAGTGATGGTATGGTATCTACATTCTACACATCAGGATTTGTGTAAACATACCAACGGTGATAAATTATCAGGTTCACGTGTCTCTACCATCTGTCACAGTTGAATTTCGTGCTGTGAGAGACATGTATGCCTCCTCATTTGACACCAGGGTCCATATTTATGAAACTGTTTTCATGCTCAAGTATGGCTTTTGTGCTCAACCCCACTTTGTTGTTTCGGCTATAAATTAATAAGAAAAACTGATTCTGTCAATGATTTAGGAAAACGCTAAAGAGACTTAAAGCAAAAAACTGTTTTCAAGGTTGATATTTGACGTTTTGATCATTTGACATGATTTTAGTGAGTTACAAGAACGTTGGTTTGAGCACAGAATCCATGCTTGAGCACAAGAACGCTTTCAGCTTCTGTGTCCGATCGATTTAATTTAATTTAAAAAAAAAATGCTATTTAGAATTTAGAATTTTACTTTATCGGTCCGATAATAAAAAGAAATCAAAATAAGTTTAAACGATTGGACCTAGAAGCTTGCTTTTTTTTGCCCCACAACATTTTTGGAATAATGCCAGGGTAGGAGCCCTGGATTCAATATCATTACAAAAAATGTGCTCATGCAAGAGAGCTCTCGTTCATTCATTCTTTCATTCAGTCGTTTAATTATTCATTCAATTGTTTACTTATTCATTCATTCATTTCTTTTCATGACATCCTTCCTTTTACATTTATTCCGTGTTTACATTCATTCATGCATTTATTATTTCCATTAAGTATTTCTTTGTTTACACTCATTCACTCATTACATTTATTTATTCATACACTTTGAAGTTTTCTCATTCATAATATATACAATGATACTGTATAATACTTAGTAAATGTACTGAGGCATGACACAGATGGGACAGGAAGGAGGAACCCCCTGATTGGCCAGCTAGGCATGCGCACCGGATATACCACTAATGAGCATGCGAGGGTAGCAAACATTTCAAACAAATAAGGGGAGAGAACTTCTTTAAAAAAGTAATATTTAAAATAATTATTAGAACATTGTTCAAATGGACCCCATTTATTTTGGAAGGGTAATAGAGAAATTTGGAATGGAGTCTTGAGTGCGGCTACAGTATGTATGATGTTTTATTAGTAGCAGAAAATGGTTTAATAGTAGTCCAATCTTTGAATTTCCAAAAAGGATATTTATATCTTTAAAATCAATATACGGCTGTCTAACATAATGCTCAGTATACCAAACATTAAAATCATCCAATAATCTCTGTACATAATAGCATTGAATAAAGATGTGTTCCAATGTTTCTGTTTCTCTGTTACAGAATGTACATAATTGTTTTTTATTAATTTCATTTTTACTAGCACTTTATTAGCTGGTAAAATCCTATAATTGATTTTGTGTTGGAAAGTTTGTAATTTTGTTTCCATTGTACAGTTAAATGCATTAATATTGCCAGTTGAAATCCTCATCCATCAAAAACGGATTTCCATTTTTCTTGGCTATTTTTGGGCATTATTATGACATTTGCAACAAACTTTCAATATAATAATTATAATATTCAACATTTATATAGCGCCCTATATAATTTGTAAAATTAGTCTAAAGCGCATTACAACATATGGATAATAGTAATGGTTATAATTGTGAAAAGAAAAAGAAAAAAGACTTACAATCACTTTTATACATTTAAGCAAGCAATGTGCACATGATTGAACAAATAAAAGGGTGGTATTTGCATGACGTCTTTGCAAAGATTCTAAAATGCAGACGTGAAGAGGTGAGTTTTGATGTCCCTCTTGAACTAGGCCAGGGTATTTGACTTTCTTATAGCAGATGGTAAGCTATTCCATAACGTAGCCGAAACCCTCCCAAAACATCTGATTTTGGGACACACAACAAAGATTCTGACTCCGACCGCAGTGAACATGACGGCTGATACAGGGTAACAAGCTCCTGTAAATAGATAACTTTAAATCCTTGTGACTTAACATGAGCGAGACAATATCCCCGTTTCTAGTTGGTATTAAAACCTCATTATTTTCTATTTTGTTTCTGTATGTTTGCTTCCACCAGTTATTTCAATTTTGTTTACTATGGAATAGTACTGAATAAAGTTAAAAGAAGGAATAGTTTCCAAATGATTGAAATCTCTGATTATCCCATTATGGAAAGGATCCCCAACTGTATCAACACCAGCTTGTGTTTTCCACTGTCTGCAGAACTTCATCTTTTCAAATGCTACGAAATTCACTTAATTCTTACCGAGGTATTCTGACAAGGTATCCGGCTCACTCTGGATGTCAGACAAAGCATTGAGGTTATCTCTCCAAAAAGGATTTCTAATATGCCTATAGACTTCTTTCAATTCATAATACCATCCATATCATACAGTAAGTCAACTTCAAAAGGTAAAACTTCATTTAACAATGCTATCCATACTCTTTTTGAATCCCCAAATATTTTGTTTATCCATTTTACTTTCAGATACTTAATACAAGACGAAATATGAGTCATGTTAAGACCTCCATCTTCTTTACAGGCAATGATAGTACCACGCTTTACCTTGTTTGTTTTAAAATTCCATATGAAACCAAATAAAATTGTATTCAACCTGTTTACATATAGTTTGGAAGGGTTTGGCAGCGAGGTAAACAGATGTATACATTTTGGTATCATAAGGGTTTTTATAACTGTAATACGCTCAATTAAAGTAAGTTATCGACAGCTCCAGTATCGTTGAAGTTTATTAACCTGTTGCAGTTTAATCTCATAGTTTATGCGTTCCATAACATCAAGATTTAATGAAAACACAATGCCAAGCAGTTTACATTTTGAAGATGACCAGTTTAATTTCATATCTGGACATTTTCTATCATTAGATAACTTTTTATTTCCTATCCAGTACAGGCTTGATTTTTGTAAATTTATCTTCAAGCCAGATACCCTATTTCTATAGAAAACTTCAAACCATTTACATAGTGACTCTCCAAAGTTGAAAACTTTTAAAGCCTTGTTTATAAAACTCCACTCAATCGAATCAAATGCCTTTCAAAATCCAAGATGAATAGGAGTCCAGACTGATTTTTTTCTTCTAATAATCTTCTATACCATAGAAAAGACTAGTGTTATCCCCTATAAATCTACCCTTAATAAAGCCTGTTAGTGTTTTTGGAAGAACATATTTAATTATATTGGCTATTGCTGCTGTTGTTATTTTGTAGTCTACATTTAATAGAAAAATTGGCCGCCATTTTTTTAAGCATCGCCTATCCTTATCTTCCTTTGGATTGCATGTAATAATACCTTGCTTTTGAAAATCAGACAAGTGACCTGTATTGTGAGCATACTTAATTGATCTACCAAAAAAAAATCCTATGTCTTTCTATTTTTTTTATAGAATTCCACACTGAAACCGTCAGACCCAGGACTCTCCCTATTATCCATACATTTTAAAGCTTTTGCTAATTCATAAAGTTTAAGGTCTCCTTCACAACTATTTTTATCAGCATTGTTCAGTTTAATTTTGTGTTTGAAAAAAGTTTTCAAAATGTGTAAAGTCATTTTGTTTGGATTTATATAGGTTCTTAAAAACATTTACCTCTTCTTCAATTATCTCCCCTTGGCTATCAAGTATATGCCCCTTTTCTGTTATTAATTCATTTATACTTTTATTAACGAAATGTCTTTTCTCCAAATCACAAAAATACTTAGTTGCCTTTTCCCCATCGTCATACCAATTTACTTTTGACCGTAGAAGAAGACCTTCCACTTTTTTTTTCATTGTTTCATTTCCTGTTTTTTATTACTAAATATCTACTTAAGTTGTCACTTGGGTTCAGGTTGAATTGTGTTTCTAGTTCTTCTATTTCTGACTCTAATTCTTTCTCCAGTTTTTTTTATTGTTTTTTTTTGCTTTTGTAATTGAATTAGATATTGTGAGTGAACGAATTTTAACTTTCAAAACTTCAAACAATATTTGGTCATTTACACGCAAAACAATATTTTCTAAGTTATCATTGTCTGATTCAACAAAATATTCATCTACAGTTTCTGTAATGCAATCTTTGACTTGTTGTATGTAAGTTTGATCTTCTAAGAGGGAAGGATTATATTTCCAGTATCCTCTGCCACGTTCTACATTACTAAAATTAACATCTAAGACTATACAAGAGTGATCAGTTCTGTAGCCAGGTATAATTTTTGTTTCTTTTGTTTTTGAATATATGTCCTCTTTAATTAAGAAGTAATCAAGCCTGCTTTGTCTAATAAGATTGTTTTGCCTCCATGTAAAATTGTTCAAATCAGGATAAAAGCATCTCCATGGATCTAGAAGACCAGATGTATTAATTATATTTTTTAATGCTTCCTGGTATTTGGGGTTGTTTTTGTGAATAATATTGTGTGTATCCATTTCTTTGTTCTGTACAGAATTCCAATCACCACATAATATCATAGAAGTATTTTTAACATTTTTTAGGGTTGACAAAAAGTTTTCAAATAAAAGGGGTGAATCTTAATTTGGACCATGTAAACATGCTAATGTTTATCTATTTTGGTTTATTGAAATATCAAGTATAATAAATCTTCCACAATTATCTACTCTACTACCATGTTTTACAAATGTATTTCTCAAAAATAAAGCTACGCCTGCTGATCTAAATGTATAATTACTGAACACACATACTAACCACAGCCAACACACCGTTANCCCCCCACCCACCCCATCTACCTCCTTCCTCACACACAACAGTAGTAGCATCAATACGTTTAATCAGGTACATATGCACATAATGAAAACTTCTGATGAAACACTTACACACTTCTCTCATCACCAAACAACACATTTAAAAAGCATTCTTTGTCTCTCATGGTCGCTGACTACACTAGATGCTGCATACTCTGATATTTTACTACCAATTATTGTTCGTTTACTTATGCATGTATTGTAATACAGAAACAACTGAAATCAATAAAAACACCGGAGAAAAAAATAATAAAAATAAAATCTGCAGGGGTTTATACAAGTAAGATAGCATTCTAATACATAACGTTAATAAGTAAATACATAATAATACAGTAATTTAAACTTTTAAATGATTCTCATTTGTCAAACTAAGTAATAAAGTGAGAAAAAAATGAAAAAAACTACCTAGAACCTAGAAACTTTGGTTCCCGCAGCTAAGTCAAAATTTGACAATGTTTTCGTGATATTCAGCAGGTTTTCTGCGAACATTTTCTTCATTGTCTCTCTTCACATCCATGCAGTGTGTCGTGCCAAATTGGTAAGGAGTTATCGCCCTTCGACTGTGTGAACGGGCAAAGAAGTGAAAGCGTTTTATTTCGTGCCAATTTGTCCTTTTTTCTACTCTGATACCAACCATTCAACAGACTTTTTTTCCCCTTTTTTTACCTATTACAACAGGCTTATTGAAACGAATAACAGACGAGCGGTACGAGGCTCGTTGTAAAAGTCTTACAGTAGGTAGTTGAACCTATTTCTGATGTGTAGAGAATAATATGATGATCGTTTATGCCAGAAGGCTGGAAAGATCTCAATGTCGAAAATTCGACCCTAACTATTGTATCGTTCTCGTTGCAACATTCACATTTCTGGGGTTTAATAATATAGCTGGATACCATTAGAGAGATGGATAGTTCTTCTTTCTCAGACTTTCTATATTTACTCTATTTCACGATCTCTGTGTTGCTTCCAAAAACACACGCCATTTCGATCTTTCAAACTTTTTCTCAGTTATTATGATTTTTTTCGCACATTCTTGAGGTTGACGTCATCGTCACGTGAACATTTCAAATAATTCTTAAAGACGTATCCCACAATTAAATCAACAAAAGGAAATAAACTTGAGATCATTTATTGAAAAAATATAGTTATTTCCAATCAACGGTAGATACTGTAAAACAAACAAAAAGTAAATGTATAATTTAATTGGTAAGTATGACATTGTTACCGGGATTATTTATTTACTGTAAAAGTGTAAATTTTCGCGGTGTGGATATATAAGCGTTTTTGGCGTGTATAGCGTCAAAATATGCACACGCGAAAATTTAGCGTTTATACAGATATATAGAAATATAAAATACAGAACTCTCGTCAACGTAAACCTTTCCAAACCGCGGATAGTTTAGTTCAAATTTCATTTCATTTCCAATTTTTGTGCATTAAACATACTACAAGACGCAATATAAGGATTAGTTAAAAGTGACACCACGCTACTATTTTCCCACGCAAAAAAATCCACATTTATAGTATATTTATATTTAAATGTATTTTTTCGATGCTGAAAATGTTCTTTGTTTCTTGATGAAAAACTGATTGGTAAGTTAAGCGTGAAAAAAATTAAAAAAATTGTCAAGTTAGAAAAATATCAACTTTTATTTTTACCGTAAAACCTTTGATGAACAACCGCTATTTTCAGGTGATGGTGAATATTTTAATAATTTGACACCTGTGAAAAATCTTTAAAATATCCAACCCAACAAAAATTTTGATATTCGCTATCTGGTCCTATTGAGTCCCGATCAGAAATTTATAAAGCTAATTAGCAATTACATTAGATCGATAATGATTGTTTTTATTGTTGTTGTTCGCTTTTGTTAAATTGTAAATATTATTTAATGATATTGTTACAGGTAATAATATACAGGTAAATAGAAAACAGGTGATGCTATACAGGTAAATAGTAAACAGGTGATAATGTTCAGGTAAACAGTAAACAGGTGATAATGTACAGGTAAATAATAAACAAAGGTGTTACAGTAATTACATAAACAAATATTTCTCTGTTACAAAGATAAAAAAATATTTTGATTATTATAAAATATTGATAAGAATCTATTGTTAACAATATGACTCACACTCTATAGCACACATGCATATATACTTATAATACACACAAAAACAAATATATAAATATATATATAATAAAAATGATTTTCTATAAGTAAATATCATGTATACAGTTTGATACAAAACTTGTATAAATTATGCCGAGTTCGATCCCTAGCGCAGGTATTGAAAAAAATAATGACCTCTGTTACATTAGCGCCAACATCAGGACCCGGGAATATTGACAAAAATACCCAACGATAATCGCTATGAATCATGGAAAATCCGGGGCGAATATTTTCCCAGAGGGGGAGAATGTCATCCTGGTGAAATTAGGCCTACTAGCCGCTTCCTACCCACTCGGCTAGGGAGAACTTCTCTCTTTAGCTCATTCGGTAGAGCGGGGGATTCGTAAACCAGAGATTCCGGCTTCAATCCCTAGCGGAGGGATATCACAAATATTGACCTCTGTTGGAATATTGACAACAATACTCGACGAATCCTGGAAAACTCGGGATGATTGTTTTCCTGGATGGGGAGTATGTCAGACTGGTTAAATACTAATCGCTTCGGCTAGGGAGAATTTATCTTTAGCTCATTAGACATCCACGATAATCACAGGGGTGCAGGGAGCGAAAGTAAGCGCTAACCCTGGAGTATCGAGGAGGCTCATAAGGTAGAGCGTAGGACTTGTAAACCTGAGGTTCTGGGTTCGACTCCTAGCGGAGACAATGATATCCTCTGTTATAGTAACGGGGATGATTGCTTAAAAAAACGACAAATTATTTTATCTGGCTTTTATATCTCTTAGTCTAGTTTAATTAACATATATTATTTGAATAATTAAAAGGAATTGGACACAAGTTATTACAACTTAAAAACGTCCTTTTCCATGTTTATTGATTTACGGATATGTAACAAACGTTCACTTATTTGGATCCGGTACCTATAATGAAACCTTCTGTCGCTACTAATTTTTGTTTAAATTCAGACTGAAGTAATATTTATTTAAGACTTATTTGATCGTTTGGGTCCAGTACCTATATTGAATCATACAGTTATTTATACTTTTTTGTTTATAAATATGTATTGAAGCAAAATGTATTAAGAAATACTTATTTGTTTGGGTTCAGTACAAACATTGAATCATATATACTTTCGCTAATACGTTTTTGGTTTGATATACATGCATATAGATTGAAGTAAAATTTATATAAAAACTATTTGTTTATTTGGGTTCGGTACCTATATTGAACCATACTGTCGATAAAACTGTAAGCACTTCTTTGATATATTTCCACAAAACAATATATAGACAAACCTCGCGCCGATTTATATGGACATGAAAAGGTATTTTGGAAGCGTTTTGGTTTTGAAAAGTAAAAACGTTACAAAAACAATGTTACACTTTTGTGTATTTCTGAAAGTGTAGCTGGTTTATTATATTAGTCAGACTCTACGTAGAGGATATCGAATACCACTATTTATACCAATGTACTAATGCATCTTTTGTAGCTCTTAGACAACTTTATATACCAAATTATCATTATATCAACCCAACTTATATCAAAATGAAAGGAATGTTCTCAATATGTAACACGGTACTTTTAACAAAAGTAAGTAGATTTATACAAAAGGTAATGAAGCTACTTAAAATCTAAAATAAGTAAGCTAAACGAATTATTGAAATGGGTTATTATTGTATGAATTAAAACATGTGTCATATTGTATGCGTGTTCTTTGTCCATTAATGTATACTATGAAATATTTGACTCCTTGTTACGCTCGTTTGGCGTGAGTGTAAAAATAAAACTTGAAACTTGGAAAATATCCTCGCAAAGACAGAAATAGCTGATGGGAAATACTCTAAACACACGTTAAAAGTACTCATGAAAATGAAACACATTTATAAACATCGTTGGATCCATCAAAATACTCTCGAACCCCAATTAAAAATACTCAGGATACAGCACCTTTGATAAGACCAATAAAAAAATTGGAGAAAAAATAATTTATTAAAAGTAATTTTGAAACCTACATTGAAAGTACTTAAAACACTTCATTATTGTACCCGTGCAAACATATTCATACTGCCAATGAAAACCAAATAAATCACTCGTGAAAATCCAACAAACGAACTCAAAATTAAAAAGGTGCGTGTTTGTACACATCAAATAAAACCGGGGTAAAACTCATAAAAAGAATTAATGCACTGTTGGAAATAAATTTAAATAAATAAAGTCCTGGAGCAAATCCATTAAAATTCATTATTTTCTGTTCGAGCATACCCATTTTAAGTTCAATCGATTGAGCATATGAAAACAAAATCTGAATTTACTCTAGAACCCCCTTTCAAAAATATCCAGGAAACCCCTTTAACATATTCGAAAAAAAACTCATTAATGTCACCAGGAACACTATCTTAAACTACTCAAGAAAACACACTTCAGAAAACTCGTCAAAGTTACTGAATATAAATACTCCAGGAAAACCACCAGAATGGAATTGCATCACATTCACATGTCAAAATCATCAATAGTTAAAATGGACTTTGACGAGCGCCCCCTTGCGGGAACCAATCCACAAGGCCCCGGATGAGTCGAAGGCTAGAGCCACAGGTCGAGTGATGTCAATGCTTGGAGGGATGGCTATCCTTTTGGGATCTTGACTCGTCGCCCACACGTAAATACAATTACTGATCTGGTCGACGACGAAGATGTTGGACTCGGAGTCAACACAACTCATAGCAGGACGAAACTCCATGGCATTTTTGGACTTTTTTGGTTTGTATGATGTGTATGATTTTTTGTATAGTTTGTATGATTTCTCGTCGATACCAACCAGTTTTCCCGCGTGAAAGTCTGAAACGATAATTTCGCCACCTGTCGTCACTGACACGTACCAAGGGCAGATAAACAAGTTTTTGCCCAACATGTTCTGCTTGATTTTTCGAGGTTTTTTCCCTCTCTGTGGCGATAAGGCGATGATGCTGCTGTCCTCGGCGTCACAGACGTAGATGACGTCACCGTCCGCGGAGGTGGTGATACCGTGGGGTTTCCGTAGTTTGCTGACCAGTGTCCGAACGAAGGTCCCGTCCAGTCTATATTCCTTAACATTTCCCTCCCCTGACTTCACACCTTCGGATAAACAAAAACAACTTTTTAACAAATGGAATAAAAAAGTTAATACTTACGGTTATAACGAATTTGTTCAAACTTATTTTGGACTTAAACTACGGTGTTCAGAGTATTTTTACACGTTTTAGGAGTTTAGATAGACTATCGGTAAAAATGACACCCCCAATCAGTGACGGATCCAGAGACCTATCTGGGGGGGGTTTGCAAATTTCCTAGGGGGGTTTCCATGTGGGGAAAAATTGAGGAAAATGGTGAAAATACATGATTTTTCCTGAAGCCCAAAAAACCCCTCAGGATCCGCCACTGCCAATGGTAGTGGGGGAGGCATTTTTACCAAAAGTATTTTTTTCCGTACCAACAATTTAGCAACTATCTCAAACACCTAAATTTTGTTGAAGACGAGTCCCGGGCTATCCAAAAACAAATCAAAAGATTGGATAAACCATTTAGAATATGTTTGACCTATATCATTTAATGTGATTAACCAGTGTCCATGTATGTGACATCTGACCAGTGTCCGTGTGTCAGACTATTGACCAGTGTCCGTGTGAATATTGACCAGTATCTGTGTATATGAGTACTGACCTGTGTCGGTGAGGTAGACGACGTCCTTTAGGTCATCGTTGATTACACTGACCGCGACGTCCCAGGGATTGACCAATCCGTCTGATATTTCATTCTTCAGATTACCCAACTGGTTGAACACCAGGCATTTCTTACTGTTGTTGCTCACTACTATTACGTCATCTTTCCTGGTTATTGCCAATCCAGAAATCTTCACTTTCGCATTGAAGGACACATGGCCGCTGGTTAAGTTGGGGTACGACAGATCGGACTCAACACTGGCTTCGTCGAGTAGCTGGGAGTCGCTCATCGCCCGCCTGAGGCGCTGTTTTGGTGTTTCCGGGCAAACTTTCAAATACTCAGATCCAGCAAAACTCATGGACGATCTAGACGCATGCGGATTTGGAGGTGGAGGAAGTGGCCGCTTGGAAGGCGAGGATTTCTTCGTGTCATTTTGGTTGTATTTCTTTGGTGACGTAGGAGGGGAGTTGCTGCGGTCACTGTCTGTTTCCCGCCAGAGAAACTCTTTAGGGTTGGTGTACTCATTGTCGATCTCTGCCACCTGTTTTACCGAAGTCTCATCTGATGATGTCACTTCCGGTCTTGGATCACGTGGTGGGGGCACTATGGGGTTTCCGTTAGCAGGACTTGTTGGTACGGGAGGTTCGAACCTGGTTTGTGTGCAGTTCATACGTGGTGGTATAGGGGGCGGTGTTCGCTGTAACGTCTCTATACTTCCGAGGTCTTCCGAATGTAGGATATTCCTGAAAATGTCGGAGCGTCTAAATTTCCGGTTACACCGACATGACTCCGGAAGTGCCGGTATGGTCTGCCCTTTATTGTCCTCCATCCTTTTCCGTATGGTTTCCTTAGCAACTGACAGCTGCGTCACGTTGCCAAACGTTTCTAGTGACTTGACGTAGTCCAAGAACGTCAGCTCGCTTGTTAGACGTAATTCCGTCGCATCTTCTATTGTTTTCAGCTCCTTTTGTCTAAGCATGGCGTCTGTTTCTATATCGTGGAGCAATTTTCTTTCTTTCTCACGTAATGCCTTGATTAGCGAGTCGGTCATGGTTCTCACCTCGTCTTTCATCGCGTCCGTCGAAATTTGCATGGACGTCGAAAGAGATTTGATATCTGTTATATTCTCTGTCAAACGATTAATTTCGGGATTAGAGCCCTTTTGTATCATGCGGATTATATTTCGAGTTTCCTCTGCCGCGTGGTTTATGTTCTGTGCCCGATGTTGATAATGGCTGGTAGTTTTACATTCGGAACACATCGGTACGTTACATGACAAACAGAGGTGTTCCAGAATCTGGCCTTTGTGGTCGTCACACGTCCGGCTGGTTTTCTTTCCGGCAATGACGGATATTATAGGGGCGTCATGTATTTCATCCAATCGTAAAAGGTTGTGAGAATCCGTTCGGAACATCTCGTGGATGTTCCTACACGAATCACACATTTGCAGGTCACATTCTACGCACATGAATCCTGCATCGTTGTTGCTGTTTTTACAAACCATACAATCTTTCTTTGTTATCGGACTTTTTCGATCAATCATCATTACGACATCTTGCATGAACGTGCTTGTTGGCAAATTTGAAACGTGTCCTTCAGGCGGATAAAATAAAGACCGACAAAGTGGACACGGTGAGCTGTCCCCGGGAGTCTGCATAAAATAACTTTGTAGACACTGACAGCAGAAAGTGTGATGGCAGCTGAGGATCTTAGGCTGTTTGTAACGCTCCCTACATATTGGACATGTTGTTAGTTCCTCTAACTTGTCCTGGAGCGCTCTGTACTGTTCAGTTGTCGAGACGACCTCTCCAACAGCCATGGCGGCCATGGCAGTTCCGCAGAAAATTCAGCCTGCACCAAAGTAGTGTCTGAAATAGGAAACAAAATTAATATTTAATGTTGTAGGGAATCGACCTTTCATAAGATATTTCATCTTAAAGAAAAGGGGTAGATTAAGTTCAGACTGAAGCTAAAACGTCCTTAGCATCCTCGGTACCTGAAGGGACGACCGGTTTGTTTATGGAGATGGGGATGTGTGGTTAGCTAGCACTGTCGAACAGGCCAAACTAATTAGTTTCAATATTCCGAAAATTCAACGTGCAGTAGATCAGTTCATGATGATATTGATCGGATATCTCATCTTTAAAAGACATATATTTCCGCAAATAAGAATCACTGCTTATCATACTATCATATCAGGAGGCGTACATAATTGCTATTGTCCTACAAGGGATAAATGCTAAGTATGGCAGCCTTTAGCTCTGGGGTCATATTAATCAAAGTATTCTCACGATTAAAGTCATGTTCTGGGCCCAAGCCCATTTTCTTGTTCGAGTAATAAATTAATAAATAATGACATTTTGTTCATGATTTTAAAGAATTATAAAGAGACTTCAACCTAAAAACCACTTGACTTTTTGACCAAATCATATGATTTAAGTGAGCGACAGAAAAAACTGGTTTGAGCACAGAACCCATGCTTGAGCATGAGAACGGTTTCGTGAATACGGGCCCTGGTATGAAAATGAAAACATAACAATTCAGGAACAAAATTTGACATCTTTCAATGTTTAAGCGATCGAGCCATGTGAATGTTTCTATCATGCATTATTGATGCAGTTTTAAACGATGATTGTAAAATGCAGGTTATGTTAGGAGCCTAATTAATCTAATATATTTTTTGCAAGGCATTGGGACGCTTATAAATGCATATATTTTACCATATGATCATGTACGCTACGACCTTCCCTTCCCCACTAACGACCAAAACAGTGTCACTTTTCTATCATAAACTCTGTATGTGCTATCAAATATCAAAGGTAACATATACCCGGATGTGAAGATTCTAAATAGGGGAAATACCTCGTGTCTTAGGCAGTGAATTCTACTTTCGTTTTGGATATAATTAACGTAACGAAAGTAAACTTTAAGTTAAAAACGTATATTTCTATCAATAATTGTACTTTTATCGTTTCCACTTATCACTAACTTGTTGTTCTCATAGTAACCATGTCTCCCATCTTACGTAGAAATATATATCCAATCAAGAAATAGTTTCACTTTCAAAATCCAGAATGTGTAGCTCTTATTTCTGAGGTATACACGGTGTAAACAAAGACAAACGGGTCTAACGTTTAACGTACATAACCGTTCTTTAGTCAAACAGTTTTCACCAATCTGACCTGCTAAATGACATCCGACCGAGACCAAAGTACATAAGCGAGTCATGTTGTTTATTTAGAATTATTCTGAAATACAAAATTGTTCTTTCCTTAAACACCCAATAAACACCTACACGTCACGTCGCCTTTATAGATATATTTCAAATATAGTTACGAACCCTTAGAATTTAATACGAGTGAGAAATTCGGGTTTCTTTGATTTATTCACATGTTTTAATATTCATGTAAGATTAAAAATAAATACAACAACTACCCTCATTTAAATATAATCCTTACACTCAAGAACGCCGAAAACAGTAAGATAATTGGGTGGGTGTTTCTCTTAGACGCCACGCCAAGTCGAGCCGAGTATACTCGGTCACCGCTGTAATCCGCCGGTAATGTAAGAATTACAACATAATGAGGGATTCAGTTCCTATATAAATACAGGTTCACGGTTTTTGATGAGAGATGTTGTAAAAATTTAGATAAATGCTACACACTTACCTGCTGTCAGCCCAACGGAGGTAAATAATGGACTCGCATATGGACGGGAAGACATATATAGGTCATACTTAACAACGATGACATCAGTCAGGTATATTTAAATCATTTTCCACGGTCTAGGATACGCACTGTATTAAAAAATTGTTGATGTACCGATTACATTTTTCTCACGGTCATAACAAGCCGCTTTAGGAAGTAAGACCCGGAGGTTGTAATCAATATTGAATATGGGAAATATATATCGAGGATGTAAGGTAAACATGTGTTTGTGTCATTTTTGTTTTATTTATTTTTCTAGTTTTTGACAGTACAAACACTGATGTTAGTTTCACCGCTGGTTCGGTGAAATGGGGTCAAGTAGGGTTAGGCTATAAGAACAGGTAATACGTGGAAGTAGGGAGGGGGGGGGGGGGGGGGGGGGGGGGGGGTCAAGACTATTGTCCTTTTTTTGCTGTTATTTCTGTTCGATTAATCAATTTTAAAATGCAAAATGTCTTTGAATACATTTACTACAGATACAAAGGAGTGACAGAGAGACAGAGTGACAGAGTGACTCGGTTCGGCTATTTATAGCTATTCCCAGTAGCGTTCCCTACAGATCTGTACCTCTGTGGGGGTTTCCCTACTTATTACCTTTAACGTTATATGTTCGGCTATTTATAGATATTCCTGTACCTCTGTGGGGGTTTCCCTCGTTCGTGAAGTTTCGCGTGGGTGGATTTTATTTATAACCTGTTTGTTACCTTGGTATATGGTTCATGGTAAAGGACGCGATAATTTAAAGAAAAGGGATATAATGTAACACAGTTTCCCGAGAAAGAGCCTCTCGTGTTACGTAAAGGGCAATGACATGTCGGAGTGACTATAAACAACACTGCAGGTTTGAATAGAATTTTACAAGTAAAATGCAAAATGTATTTTAGGTTTTACGACGGTTTTGTGAAAATGACCCTCTTTGTCCTTTTCAGTCATTTTCACACTAAACGAAACCAGCGGGTACTTGTTTTGTTTTCTTGGAAAATAACAGTAAGTTTCAACTTCAGGGTGGACATGTGTCATGTGCTGTAAACTTGAGAAAAATGTCAAAATATTCAGCTCGCTCGTAGGGTAGGGATTGGGGGTAGGGGTTGGGATAGGGATTTGGGGTAGGGTAGGGATTTGGGGAAGGGTAGGGATTGGGGGTAGGGTAGGGATTGGGGGTAGGGGTTGGGGTAGGGATTTAGGGTAGGGTAGGGATTGGGGGTAGGGTAGA
>NW_018408198.1:26945-46474 GCF_002113885.1 Mizuhopecten yessoensis | reverse complement strand
GGTTGGGATTGGGGGTTGGGGTTGGGGTTGGGATTGGGGGTTGGGGTTGGGATAGGGATATGGATTTCGGGTAGGGTTAGGGATTTGGGTTAGGGGTAGGGATAGGGATTTGGGGAAGGGGTAGGGGTAGGGATTTGGGTTAGGGGTAGGGATAGGGATAGGGATTTGGGGTAGGGTAGGGTAGGGGTAGGGATTTCGGGTAGGGTAGGGGTAGGGATTTGGGTAAGGGGTAGGGGTAGGGATAGGGATTTGGGGAAGGGGTAGGGGTAAGGGTAGGTGTAGGGATTTGGGTTAGGGGTAGGGGTAGGGATAGGGATTTGGGGTAGGGTAGGGATAGGGATAGGGATTTCGGGTAGGGTAGGGGTAGGGATTAGGGTTAAGGGTAGGGGTAGGGATAGGGATTTTGGGAAGGGGTAGGAATAGGGATTTGGGTTAGGGGTAGGGGTAGGAATAGGTATTTGGGGTAGGGTAGGGTAGGGATTTGGGTTAGGGGTAGGGGTAGAGATAGGGAATTTCGGGTAGGGTAGGGGTAGGGATTTGGGTTAGGGGTAGGGATAGGGATTTTGGGAAGGGGTAGGGGTAGGGATAGGGATAGGTATTTCGGGTAGGGTAGTGGTAGGGATTTGGGTTAGGGGTAGGGATAGGGATTTCGGGTAGGGTAGGGGTAGGGCTAGGGATTTGGGGATGGGGTAGGGGTAGGGATAGAGATTTGGGGTAGGGGAAGGGGTAGGGATTTGGGGTAGGGGAAGGGGTAGGGATTTGGGGTATGGGTAGGTAGGGGTTAGTGTAGGGATTTGGGGTAGGGGTAGGAAGGGGTTGTGGTAGGGAGTTGGGGTAGGGTAGGGATTTGGGGTAGGGTTAGGGATTTGATGGCGGTATGCGAGTTTAGCGGTACAACAGGAAGCGATACATTGAGGTTATACTGTATAATGTTTGACGACGGAAACTCTTATTTTGTCTTTGTGGAAATGACCCTCTTTGTCATTTTCACACTAAACTTAGCGAATTCCATGCCTCAATATAGTTCGTGGAAGCCTATTTTTTCAAAGAAAAACGAAACCAGCGGATACTTATTTTCTTTCTTGGAATATAACAATTAAATTTCACCTTTAGGCTGGACATGTTTCATGCAACTATCAAAACGTCAAAATACTCAGCTCACTCGTAAAGACGGTAGGGGTAGGGATTTGGGGTAGGGGTAGGGGTAGGGATAGGGATAGGGATAGGGATTTGGGGTAAGGTAGGGATAGGGATAGGGATTTCGGGTAGGGTAGGAGTAGGGATTTGGGTAAGGGGTAGCGGTAGGGATAGGGATTTGGGGAATGTGTAGGGGTAGGGTTTTGGGTTAGGGGTAGGGGTAGGGATAGGGATTTAGGGTAGGGTAGGGTAGGGATTTGGGTTAGGGGTAGGGGTAGGGATAGGGAATTTTCGGGTAGGGGAGGGGTAGGGATTTGGGTTAGGAGTAGGGGTAGGGATAGGGAATTTCGGGTAGGGTGGGGGTAGGGATTTGGGTTAGGAGTAGGGGTAGGGATAGGGAATTTCGGGTAGGGTGGGGGTAGGGATTTGGGTTAGGAGTAGGGGTAGGGATAGGGAATTTTCGGGTAGGGTAGGCGTAGGGATTTGGGTTAGGGGTAAGGATAGGGATTTTGGGAAGGGGGAGGGATAGGGATTTGGGGTAGGGGTAGGAAGGGGTTGTGGTAGGGAGTTGGGGTAGGGATAGGGATTTGGGGTAGGGTAGGGTAGGGATAGGGATTTGGGGTAGGGGTAGGGATTTGGGTTAGGGGTAGGAAGGGGTTGTGGTAGGGATTTGGGGTAGGGTTAGGGATTTGATGGCGGTATGCGAGTTTAGCGGTACAACAGGTAGCGATACATTGAGGTTATACTGTATAAGGTTTGACGACGGAAACTTTTATTTTGTCTTTGTGGAAATGACCCTCTTTGTCATTTTCACACTAAACTAAGAGAATTCCATGCCTCAATATAGTTCGTGGAAGCCTATTTCTTTTCAAAGAAAAACGAAACCAGCGGGTACTTGTTTTTCTTTCTTGGAAAATAACAATTAAATTTCACCTTTAGGCTGGACATGTTTCCTCAGCTCACTCGTAAAGTAGGGATTTGGGGTAGGGTAGGGATAGGGATTGGGATTTCGGGTAGATTAGGGGTAGGGATTTGGGTAAGGGGTAGGGATAGGGATTTGGGGAAGGGGTAGGGGTAAGGGTAGGTGTAGGGATTTGTGTTAGGGGTAGGGATAGGGATTTGGGGTAGGGTAGGGTAGGGATTTGGGTTAGGGGTAGGGGTAGAGATAGGGAATTTCGGGTAGGGGAGGGGTAGGGATTTGGGTTAGGGATAGGGATAGGGATTTTGGGAAGGGGTAGGGGGAGGGATAGGGATAGGGATTTCGGGTAGGGTAGTGGTAGGGATTTGGGTTAGGGGTAGGGATAGGGATTTTGGGAAGGAGTAGGGGTAGGGATTTGGGTTAGGGGTAGGGGTAGGGATAGGTATTTGGGGTAGGGTAGGGGTAGGGATTTGGGTTAGGGGTAGGGATAGGGATTTTGGGAAGGGGTAGGGGTAGGGATAGGGATAGGGATTTCGGGTAGGGTAGTGGTAGGGATTTGGGTTAGGGGTAGGGATAGGGATTTCGGGTAGGGTAGGGGTAGGGCTAGGGATTTGGGGAAGGGGTAGGGGTAGGGATAGAGATTTGGGGTAGGGGAAGGGGTAGGGATTTGGGGTAGGGGAAGGGGTAGGGATTTGGGGTATGGGTAGGTAGGGGTTAGTGTAGGGATGTGGGATATGGATCGGGATTTGGTGTAGGGGTAGGGATTTGAGTTGGGGTGAGGGGATGGTTACTGTGTGTATGGAAAACTACAATGGAAATATATAGTCCTGGCCTGCGGTGGGACAGGAACCCTTTAAGTTTTCAGTGTCAAGCTCAGGTAAAATACAGGTAAATTCATCTGAAATGGACTATAAAGGTAATGAACATATTTTTTAGTGGGGAAATATAGGTACTGTCGCGTGGCCGTACCACACACATTTAAAAGCACACACGGTAACTGCACGCTTCCTTGTTTGTTGTCCGCCCCCCGTCACGTCTATTAAGGAAAGGTGTAAGAAAGAAAACAAAGCTATTCATGTGAAACATAGTCAACGAAAAAGCATAAGCGTGTATATTGTAGCCATATCATATATGTCACTTAGTCCTATTTATGTCAACAGGCCAAGCTGACGTTTTGTCTGTTTCGTGTGCAGATAATATTGTTTGGTTAAGTAATTCTTATTGTTATGTTGTAGATGATTGTACATTTCAAATCTTTATAAAACATGGATTTTACAATATATATACATATCGACTTATTTATGTTGCATACAGTGTGTATATTGGATTCAACGTTATATTTCATTCATATCGGTATGAACCCCGGTTATCACACTGTATGTTCAATGAATTCTGTTCAACACATATACTTACATTATAAAGTGATAGTTATTAGCCAGGTAAACATTCATTTTCCCTTTTATTTGTGATACTTGTGTTTCTGTAATAACATTTCGGAACAGCTGATCGTTATCTAAAACGTTTGCTTTTAACGACGGTCTCGCGTTATTCAAGACGGAAGGAGAAGCTTCAAAACGACACTGATCCGGGGTTTTAGGCGTAAACCCCAATCAAACAAGCGTATTTATCGTACTTTACGAAAAATAACCATCAATGTCCTATTAAAGTAAGGAGAAAAAGAATAAGCAACGAATTTGTCGATAAACACATCTTAATCAATTTATCACTAACAATGTGTTTCAGTTGAGGAAAAAACAATGAAGTGTGGTGGGTTTGTTTTCTTTACAATGATATACAAGATATCAAAATCCATTAGGAAGTAAGAAAATAACAATTTGTAGTAAAAACTATGCTAATCTTTAAATGTGGCGTTAGTATCTTGCGTGAAAAAATCCGCTAGCGACAATTTCATCAGGAAACTACTATTTACACAGGTATGGCCTAAACCACTTTATATATAGTATACAAAACCGCCAAGGTGATTATGTCCGGAACCCTTGTAAGGTAAACTGTAATTAGACAGAGACAACAAGCGCCGTGTGTTATAGCTCGCGGTAAGACTGTGCACGGTCGTGATTGGGCGATCAAGTACGAGCAGACAACGGTCACTCATAGAGTATAAAACAAAACCCGAGGCCGGTCCGGAATTATTGCTGTTTTTGTTTGCACACTATAACGGCAGTATGAAGATCGGGGTATTGATATTTACTGTGATTGCAGGTAAGTTGTGAAAATAATTAATTAATTAATTAATTTAGTTATTGTTATTTTGGAGGGAAAGTATGTTTCAGCTTTTATCGGTTATTATTTTAGCTAAAATACTTTATTTTATAATTCGCACAAGTTTTAAACGAAGACACTTTACACTCGTTTATAAACAGATAAATAAAAAAAAAAATCTTGTGAATAGATTTTCTTTCCTGTTTTAGATTTTATTTATTCATTTTAAGTTTTAAAATTTATATAGCATTATAGGCCTCCAGCCCCGAATACAAGTTTTTAAATCAATATTTGATTGCCCATCAATGTCTCTGAGCAACATAATGCATTGTCAAATGATACTGTGGCAAATCCTATACCTCTACGGGCATCCACTGAGTATGCAGCCCTTACCACATATAATGCCATATCTTCGGTCTTAGCTTCATTGCAAAACTCATAATCATTGCGTTTTCACATGCAATGCATAAACATTTTTTTTTATGAATGACAATAGTGTTTTTCTTAAGTTCGAACAAAATCATAATGTATCTATCTATATGTTTTACTCCACAGAAATCAAAATGGCTTTAATGCGGTATCAATGTAGTATTATATTCATATTAATTGAAATAATCAATAATAATGATTATTATATTTAGATTTGAAAGATCTTGGGCACGGCAACATTGGATAAAACGCTGTCACATCATTTGACAATTTGCTAAATATAGGTACCTTGAGACATCAAGTAGAAAAACTGTGGGGAAAGGGGCAACCGGGGCATGTAAATACGATCATAGAGTCGCACATCGATGTCTTCTCTTATTATTCACAAAGAAAAAAGACACATAGTAAAATTCGTTTCTGCAGTGAGCCACCCATTACACGCCTCATATAATTATAATAATATAATTATAAACAACATTTGATATAGCGCCCTATCTAGTTTACATAAGCCACCCTTAAACACTTTACAGTACAAAGATATACAATTAATACACTTTGCATATACATTAATCAATACAATTTTGAGGAATTCGCAGGAGCTGCCTTGTCAGACGCTAACTGTTAGTCCTATGCCACCTGGCTAATATCTCCCTACTTGTCAGGCACTAACTACTAGTCCTATGCCACCTGGCTAATATCTCCCTATGTGTGTATGCCTGCGCGTTGAGTCATTTCCATGTTCTGTAACCTCCCTGCATTTCCTTTGTCGCCTCCTCTGTTTGATTTTCAGTCACCCCTAGATTTGTGTGGTCCGCCATTACAGGCTCCACATATGGTGCTAGATACTCCCACTCTTTTGGAACACCTGGTTTTACCTCTGGTTATATTTGTTTCATATTTTCTCTCGTATTTTTTGTGCCCTGCCCACTTGCGGTTGTTGGTTTTTATTCTCTGGCTTTGTTGATTTTATGTGTTTACCTTGATTTCGTGTTTTTTTTTTCATTTTATGTATTGATTATTTGGAATTTATTTATGTAGGTCTTCTATTGATAATATTCAATTTTACTTACAGCAGTGGTATCTACGGTAACGGCACAATGTAAGTAACTGCTTCGTGTATTTTTCATTCATTTATTTATTTATCAACTCATTTAGTTATTTTTCTATTTTTTTATTTGTTCATTTCATTTATTCATTCATTTTTTGTTTGCTCTTTTTAATTCATCACGATCATATCATAGGTTGAAATCAAGACATAGTAACAACCGCTTATTTTTTTCACCTTCATATGTAGCTAATGACGTCAGTTTTAGAGTTACCTCCCCTTAAACACGATAAGGGTTCGATGACTGACAAGTGAGGTTAACTTAATCCTCGATATCCAGGGGTTACACCCACTTTCGCTCTCTACACCCTTTGAATATGTCATAGAAAAATTAAAGGCTCAGTGTACGCCACCTTGCATCCTCGATATCCAGGGGTTACGCTCACGTTTGCTCTCTACACCCCTTGAATATGTCATGGCAAAATTAAAGGCTCAGTGTGCGCCATCTTGTTGATGAAACAAGAAGACTAGTTCGATCATCAAAAGAATCTCGCGGTCACGTAACGGTAAAAATTGACAGGCTTTGAAGTCGGGCGTCTCTCCTTTGTAATCTTCAAAGGACATGTATCAGCCTAGCGATTGGTCAGTTTTTTTTTTACTTGAGACCAATCAAACAGCTATCTTCGTGTCTTAAATTTTGCTATGACATATTCCAGAGGTGTAGAGAGCGAATGTGAGCGTAACCCCTCGATATTAAGATGGGTCATAGTACAAATGTATATATTTGAAACACAGCTAGCATAAGGTACTCTTAAAGTTATAAAGTTACCTTAGATATTAAGGTTTTGTATATCATTTACGAATCATTTCCGGGTATCAGTAATATTCTCCTTTACACAATTCTTTGTGTAAAAGGTACTGTTTTTGTTTTTGAAACTGTTCTAGCAAGTTGTATTGTCTGAATATAATTGAATGATCTTTTAAAAGTTGAAAATAGTTCCGATATTTCTCGTCAAGATTAATATCCATTTGAATTACAGTGACAACTTACCGAAGACGTCCCCGCAGTGCTATTTATTTTATTAGTTTTATTCAAAAATAAACATTTACCACTCAACTTAGTTTGACACAAAAATAGCAATAGAGATCTGGTCTCGTAGTGTTATAGTTCAGTTCATGTTCTATGTGAACATATGTTCTGCACTCTATAGAGCTTCAAAACAATTTAATTGGATTTGCAAATTAAAGTTGTTATTCTTGTTTACGTTAGGTTATACATTTGATCTGCAATGAATTTTGTTTAACTATAATTCATTATCTGCACGTAATAATTAAATAATGTTTCCGTCAAAAATCTAATTATCTCCAAATCACTTTTCCGTTGAATGATATTGTTTTTGGTATCAATTTTGCATGTTCAAAATTGTGATAATGCCTTTTTTTATATATATATATATTATTATATTATTGTTAGCTGTTACGGCTCTAAACGGAAACAATACGTCTGTTTTAACTTTATACGGTTTTGGAAATATGTACAGCATGTATATATATATGCTTCTAACTTTCCTGGCTAAACCTTGAACATGGACTGATGCTTGCGATGCAATTTTAACGGAAAAAAAAAGATGATTGCTATTCTATTGATTAATGGTCGTGTTGTTTTCTATATTCATAGCTTTTTGTTGTTTTTGTCCCCCTGCACAATTACATGTATCGGTAATTATATATTACTAATAGATGTTAGTTTTGTGGTTCAGCCATGTTGGTGATTCATCACCTGTCATGTAAGACACAATCCCTCATTTAGGATCGTGACAAAGCTTCCCCCGCACTTCTCTCGGACATCCCCGTTTTCGCCAGAGAAAATATAAACATGCCTCTCCTTACCTACGGAAAGACGGCTCATACACATTATCATTCTGAAAACGTCAACTCGCGTCATCACTTGCAGTATAGCTAGGGGAGCGTCATCACTTTATACAGTGTAGCTATTGTAGCGTCATCACTTTATGTAGTGTAGCCAGGGTAGCGTCAACACTTTATGCAGCGTAGCTAGGGTATCGTCGTCACTTTATGCAGTGTAGCCAGGGAAGCTTCATCAATGTATGCAGGGTAGCCAGGGAAGCGTCGTCAATTTATCTAGTGTAGCCAGAGTAGCGTCATCACTTTATGTAGTGTAACCAACGTAGCGTCATCACTTTATGCAGTGTAGCCAGAGTAGCGTCATCACTGTATGCAATGTAACCAAGGTAGCGTCATCAATTTTATCACACCAAGCGCATTTGATGATGATGCGGTACATCAGGTAAACCATTACAACAATTTTTACGGTAGGAAATTGCGAGAGAAAAAAAAAGTCAGTCGCTTCTGTCTGACGTAGACAACCCTTGGGATAAAACTTTTAAAAATTAAATATTCGGCAAAGCCTCGTACTAAACTAAATTTACCCTCGATTTGAGATTTCTGTCTACGTCACACTGCATCCAAGAATAAAAGTTTTATTTTTATTTTTTGTTTGGTGTCATGCAACACAGTTTTGTGTTTTACTAGGTAATCGTTATTAAACTTCATCCAATAAAAAGTATATCTTATTGCAATATTGGGATCGTATCATTTGAAATAACACATCCTTTTTAACCCTTCGCGCTCGAGGTTTTCTCAGTCATATTTCCCTCATTCATGATATATACAAAATAAGTAAGGTTTATTACCCCATTCAGAACACCTCACCCCTCTGTGTTCCGAGTGACTGAAGCGAATGAGAAGCGAATGACAACAGGTCGAACTAGTCTCGTTCAACCAGACTCTTGTTGTTCTCTAGCAAGCTAATTTAAATTACAAGTGAACAAGCGTCTGGTTGAACGAGACTACATGGCAAATAAACCGGATCTCCTTTATTGTTGCTTGTTTTTTTTTGCATTATGAAATAATCCTTTTGTTGTTTTTAAGTCTCATTGATCAATAATGTGTCAAGGTTGACCAAGGGGAAACAAATAATAATATCATATACATGTATTTTAACTACTCAGTACTATCTATATATAATAGGTCTTGTTGAGAGTCAATATTGTTTTCATTGCAAAACCGACACTGAAACTATAGTTCATGCATTATGGGAAAATAAAATTGTTTTTTTAACAAGTTTTGAACCACTGCTAGATGCGTTATTAATTACATTTCCTTTTATAAAGAAGCTTTTATCTTTTGTTTCTATAATATAAGTTGATAATTTAGTAATTCTTATCTTAAAACTATATATTTATTTATTTAGGCTAGATGTCTGCAAACTGGTCTGTCAGATTTATCTTTTAAACACTTAGTCAAAGACATTTATCAGGAATACATTGATACACGCACATATATAACATATACATAACAACTCGTATTTTGCTTTCAGATCAACGATTTTCAATTTCTATGTTTAAAATGGATAACAAAACATTAATGATGATTTTTTTTTATTTTGTTACAGCCGATTTCTACGAAAACTATTATGATAATTTAGGAGATTACCGAGATAATTACGGTGATATGTTCGACAACGATAACAATGGTTTCTATGGAATGCGCCCTATGTATGGGGGTGGCTTTGGGATGTATGGACGTGGCTTCGGGATGAATGGGCGTGGCATGTATGGTGGGTATGGCAACATGTACGGAAGAGGATTCGGAAACAGTTTCTATGGCAACCGATGGAGTTATCCTAGAATGAACTACTATCAGCCATGGAAAAGATCCTGGATTAGACCAAGCATGTTTATGGGATACTAGGGGAGATTACTCGACATATTTCATCACAGAATATTCTCTTTTGACGTCGAACACTCTTATTCCGAAAAAAAATAAAATAAAAAGGGAGGTTCCTGTGTATGCAGACAAATTAGCGTGCTTAAAGTATAATTGATATACTGGTTCCTATTAATGAAGAATTTCAAGAAAATTACATACACATTCTGACGTTTAGTAGAGGAGTTACTTCCCTTTGTTAATCGCCGCGGCGTTGTAGCAGTGTGGTTTATAGACCTTTTCATTTAAAGTAACTTAAAGAATCCGTTTGAAGAATTTTGCGACTAATTTGCAAACTTTAATGCATTTCCTTGTATCAAAAATCAAATTCAGTAACATTTTAAAATGCAATTGTAAAATACACTAAAACCACGGAATTAGATCCAAGTCCGTGCTTAAACTGATAATTAGATAGATAGATACGGAAACAAAAATAGAATAAACAAAAAAGGGACGTACAGTTATACGTCAATTTGTTGTGTGGTATGTTAATATTTTATCGGATTTTACTTTTAATACACAGTGTCTGTTAGTTAAGAATGCAATTTTATGATTTTATGATAACTGTCATTTTTAATACATTATTTATTTCTATAGGAATATTTTCTGAAGATTCAAAACCAAACACGATGTAGAAAGCACGTTTCTGACACACTCTGTCAAACTGAATCTTTCAATGTTAATAAATCGATATGTTATTTCATAACCGTTTTTAATGTGTTTTGTTTTTATCTCGATTTCTATTTCGGAAGCATTTCGGAATAAACAATGTTAATTTATGAAAAAATATAATTGAGAATATGTTTCAATTCTCACATCACGGCTATCAAAATATAAACTTCCCCGTGGATAGAAGAACGTATCTCATTGGATTCAATTAAACACATGACAGGGGAGATAAATCATCGACCTACCTCCCGCGGTCGAGGGAATTTGTTTGAGGTAACGAGTTTGCTAATTCTACTTTGTTAACACTTTCTATTCCCACATTTATCATCTGCTCTTGTGAGCAGGTATTGATTGTTACGTCATTTGTTTGTGAGAGTAACGTTATCAATTTTTGAGAAAACGACGTAATTTTCTCACACAAATCAATGACGTAAGAATCAATACCTGCTCACAAGAGAAGATAACTCTGCAATACGCAAAGACGGAATACTCTGGTAGTGTTCGTATTTACATGTAATCTTTCTAGAGTTCGTTATGCTTGCCGCTTGTAAAATGTAAACCATCATGAAAGGAATTCTTCGCAAATGGTGTTCGTATTGGAGGAGGGTGAGGTCATAGTTGAATATTTTAAGAAATGACGGAAGGTTTAAATTAACAACAAATTTGCAGTTTAATTTATGGTCTGAGAGTTAATGAAATCTTGCAATTTTGACAGAAACCTGCTTGCTTCGAACCGTTACATGTATAAATGGTTAGTGTATGTTCCAAAATCTATTGATGCAAGATAATGTATATTTTTGTCTTTGTAAATGGGTTTAACCCTTTCACCACTGTAGACTATAATGGACTCATCAATATCAATGCATGGTAGAGTCTTCTCATGATACATAGGGGTGAAAGCGTTAGCTATAATCAGTACACTCAAGTGTTTTACACTGTATAAGACTATTGAAATTTGTCCTATTTACCAAATGATGATAAAAAACGCAAGAAAAAAAGCAGAGGACTTGACTGTTTTATTTTATTTATAAAAGCAGAATTATTGAAAGAGTTAGAAATGACCAATTCCCAACGTATAAAAGTTTTGCTACTATTTTTTTCCCAATAATGACTCCTGAATTTTTTTTAGTGGAGTAGTTTACTGTTTAATAATTATGCATCATTTCTAAAAAAAAATCTACAGATAATTTTCTTGCGACGCATTTTACAAAAAATATTATCTCAAATTTAAAATTAAATTAGGTTGAACTATTAATACACGTTTGTGTAAAGAAGAAGAAGAAGAATGAAAACCAGGACAAGCCGATATTTAGGCCTACTTGTATTAATATCAAAAATGAAGGGAAGTAACTCTAAGATAACTTCTTTTTGTTCTCGTTTTATTATATTCAGGAATTTTGTGGCTTTCTTTTCACGAGGATATTAAAATCACTAGCTGAACCTTTTTTTTAAATCCTATGAAAACAAGTAACAAAAGCAGAAATAGCGTTATGGTCTCAATTTTGATGGAAGGGAAATCAATTTTGTATAATGGTGGGTTTGAAACCCCTGGGGCAGAGCAGAGACGTATATACTACAGAGATTGGAAACTGCCCCTTTCTCATACCGAAGCGCACCTGTGTCGGGTAGTCTATTTGGATGACATCGATTCCATTGCAACGGCCTACGATATCGTTAGAAGATTTCCGAAACGCAAACTACGGCGGCCATTACTCGTCATCGAAAATTTGTATGTTAAATTTAGATCTTTCTTAGAAGGCCTTTTTCGAAATAATTTAATAATCAATATTTTATACTGTTGTCCTTAATTTTGAAGTCCATCCTAATACTGAAAAAGATGTTTATAAATTTAAGAAATCCACGGGTAAAAACGCGCATCGTGATATGAGGGCGACTTATTAGTGAGTGGACATACACATTATAATTGTAACCCTGAATTTGGCAGGGTATGTCAATATGTCGTGAACCTTTCTCTAGAATTTTAATTAGCCAGAGGAGTAAGATTACAATTACTAGTACCACGAAATTAGATTATCTAAGTCCGTGCTAGTACCGATCCCCTAAGGCTTTTACCCCTATCCGCACCTGCCTCCCTTAATTCAGCTCCCGTAAGATCTCCTCACTGGTAAGTCACCTTCACACCCGTGATGACCTCCCCCCAGGAGTATCCTGGTTCAGGTACAAGTGTCCAATTATAAGCTTTAAGTTATACAACTAACAAATAGGTGTAAAGTTAATAAAACGATATTTTCGATGCTCTTATAATAAGGCTTTATCGTGAAAACGTCCCTTTCTCTTAAAACGTCATTACGGTATGTTAATCAATATTCAAAATAGTCTATGAAGTCGATATATCAGAAGAAAAATAATAAAATATTGTAGAATTTAAATCACTGAACCGATTTAAAATTGCCCATCTAGAAAAAAAGGAGTTTAAACGAAAACCTTGCGTATTTTTTCTCGGTATTATTTAAACAATAACTGGTTGCCTGGATGTAATTATTGTTGATATAATTACAAGTGGCCTCTGGCAAATCCCATAAAACCCGGTTTTATGGTAGATTTGCCAGAGGCCACTTGTAATTATTACAACAATAATTACATCCAGACAACCAGGTATTTTTTATATTTACACATTTTTTCTTTTTTAAGACATATTCCTACAAAAACCATTTGCCCTGCCTCAAAATACATTTCAGGCGACCATTTTGTTTGTTTACATATTCCTACACCTGAAACATGCAGTTGTAATTATAGTCGAGCAGTTGTAATAATAGCCTATATAATTACACTTGCCCTCTAACACTGTTGTAATGGGACGGCGCGGGGGCAAATGTAAATATAATGCAATGGCTGCCAGTGATGACTTCTAATTCTGAAATCAAGGTATATTCTCAGATGAATTTAGCAATGTTGTTATCTTACGAAGCTGAATCCAAAGAAGCGCAACATAAAAATATAGTAGAATCTAAATCACCAAACAGATTTAAAATTCACCGTCTTGAAAAAAACGGAGTTTAAACGAAAACCCTGGGTATTTTTGCTCTGTGTTATAATGTAATGGCTGCCAGTGATGACTTCTCATAATTCTAAAATTACGATTTACTCTCATATCAATGATCAAGATTTTTAAACATTTAATGACGCTAAAAATGATCTTGTAATTAACTGTTGCGTTCCGTAAATAAGAATTCTCTACGATATTTGTAAAACTTGTAATTATTAAACAAATTTATAACAATTGCTGATACCACCTATATGGGCGACTGCAACCCAAGTCTCGCGACGGATCTCCAAGAAAATGGATTATGATAATTATTTTTAATACAAAAAGTGTAGCAGAACTTATAATGTAGAGACAGAATGTAACAGTTACCTCCCTTTGATCATGTAGATCTGACTAAATTGTTATAGTAGCACACACAGTTCAGAAGATACAAATACGCGTAAAATTTCAAATACAGAGTTACTTGTCCTTCTCCAAAGACTTTTTCATAAAGGCCTATCTGTCAAAATAGATAACCTGGTTCAATGCGGTGGCATTACAATCTTAAAAAACAAATTAATGTTTTTATTACTTATGAAATACCGGCAGCAATGTAAATTGGCCTGTCAAACTACCACAAAATTAACCCAAACAGACACAGAAGTGTGTTTCCTTTTTTTACACAACCACTTATAATAGATTATAGCAGCAACAAATCTTTCTCTCTCTTATATTAAGAATCGAGATCGTGAAAACCAGGAATTATTTGAAATTTCTGTGTAACCTTAATCATTTGATTTGGTCAGAAAAAAGGGCAATAATATTTGAAAAAAACAGGAATCGAAGTTTTATCAATGATTATATTCCGTATAGCATATTTCGTCTTTGCGTATTGCAGAGTTATCTTCTCTTGTGAGCAGGTATTGATTGTTACGTCATTGGTTTGTGAGAGAAAATTACGTCGTTTTCTCAAAAATTGACGACGTTACTCTCACAAACCAATGACGTAACAATAAATACCTGCTCAAAAGAGAAGATAACTCTGCAATACGCAAAGACGGAATAACCATAGCTGTAAGCTTATATATATCATGTATACGGTCTTGAGCAGGGACACCTTAATCAGGAAATAAAATGGAAATTATTCCGGTAGGTCATTTTTATCCAATACACACACTCATGATTGTGATTGAACAAGGGAGGTGTCATGATGATTTCCAAATGGTAAATCCACTGAAGAGTATAACAATGATGAAATACTTCATATAAACACCTTAAAACAGACACGGTCCAGAGTTAACAATGAATACGGTCAACAGATGTGTCCTTATGATTTTAGATGCAAAATAGGTAACATGAACGACGAGATACTATATATATATACATCTTATATCATACACGGTCCTGAGCGGGGACATTCTGGTCAGGAAATCAAATGTTAAATATTTCCGTTGTAATTCATCACATCAGTACAGTTTGCAATGAATACGGTCATCAGATGTGTCCTTATGATTCTAGATGCAAAATAGGTTACATGAACGACGAGATACTATATATATACATCTTATGGGTCAAAGAAGTAATATAGACGGTAAAATCCCATATAACACTGGATCCTAATGGAGGTATGTCCGTAGGATACGAATTACTTAAAATATTATATGGGGCAAATAAGTAATTCCAACAGTGTGGACAAGTTTAGGTTGTCAAATTTTCGGAGCGATCCGCTCCTTTTTCAAGACACGGTGAAACAGAACAGTTACATGTACATATACATCATATTACAAGATATACTATAATCGAAAATATAGCTATTATATAACTGTTATATATACATGTAACTGTTCTGTTTCACCGTGTCTTGAAAAAGGAGCGGATCGGTCCGAAAATGTGACATCTGGTCAGGAAATCAAATGGTAAATATATCCGTTGTTACTCATCACATACGTAAAGTTAGCAATGAACACAGTCAAAAGATGTGTTTTATTATTTTTTAATGGAACGTAGGTAACATGAACAATGATATACTAAATATATACATCTTATTACATATACGGTTGTGAGCGGGGACATCAGAATATATCTGTTGTTATTTATCACATCAGTAAAGTTAGCAATGAACACGGTCAACAGATGTGTCTTTATGGGTTTTTTTCCATGAAAATAGGTAACATAAACGAAGAAACACTATAAATATATATCTGATAATGTGATAGTGCATCTTGCGCAAGAATAGGTCCTCTACATCAGCGTTCCTTGTCCGCGATGCTCTCAGCTTAATTGCTGCCTTCGGCTGTCTTTGGCCGAGGGGACTATTGGTTTTATATAATAGCTATATTTTGCAATTATAGTATATCAGTTCTATCTTCTTGTAATATGATGTTTATGTACATGTAACTGTTCTGTTTCACCGTGTCTTGATAAAGGAGCGGATTGCTCCGAAAATTTGACACCCTTAACTTGTCCACACTGTTGGAATTACTTCTTTGCCCCATATACTATTTTAAGTAATTCGTATCCTACGGATATACCTCCATTAGGATCCAGTGTTATATGGGGTTATACCGTCTATATTACCTCTTTGACCCATATATATCTAATAATATATACGGTCCTGAGCGGGGACATGCTAATCAGGAAATCAAATTAGAATAATTTTCGTAATTATAAAACAACTACCCAAAGGTAGCAATGCAAAACCTTAACTGAGGTGTCATACTATTTTCCAAACTGAAATCCATTTAACATTATTTCAACATTTAAAAAAATAGTATACATCTTAGAACATTCACGGTACTGAGCGGGGACATCCTGATCAGGAAATATAATTGTAAATATATCCGTTGTAATTTAATCACATAAGTAAAGTTAGGAATGAATACGATCTAAAAATATGATATGAAAATATGAAAATAATGATTTTCAAATGATAAACCCACTGAAAATTAGTATAATGATGAAATACTTCATGTATACACCTTAAAACATACACGGTACTGAGCAGAGACGTCCTGATCAGAAAATCAAATGATAAATATATCCGTTCTTTTCGTCCTATAAGAAACGTTAGCAATGAATACGGTAAAACGATTCATTATCATGATTTTAAACGGGATATATACATTACATCAGGGATAAAATACATTATTATACATCTTATAACATACACGGTCCTGAGCGGGCACATATTGATCAGGAAATAAAATGGTAAATATATCCGTTGTTATTCATCACATAAGTACAGTTATTATGATATGGTCAAACGATGCGTCAAAATGTTTTTCAATGTAAAATCCACTGAACTATTTTATTGATGTAATATTACATGTTTACACCTTAGAACGTTCACGGTCCTGAGCGGACACATCATGATCAGGAAATCAAATAGTTGTTATTCATCACATAAGTAAAGTTTACATTGAATACGGTCAACAGCTGTGTCCATATGATTTTAGATGCAAAATAGGTAACATGAACGACGAAATACTATATATATACATCCTATAACAAACACGGTCCTGAGCGGGGCGCTTGATCAGGAAATCAAATGTTAAATATTTCCGTTGTAATTCATCACATCAGTACAGTTTACATTGAATACGGTCAACAGCTGTGTCCATATGTTTGTAGATGCAAAATAGGTAACATGAACGACGAAATACTATATATATACATCCTATAACTAACACGGTCCTGAGCGGGAACATCCTGGTCAGGAAATCAAATGTTACATATTTCCGTTATAATTCATCACATCAGTACAGTTTACAATGAATACGGTCAACAGCTGTGTCCATATGTTTTTAGATGCAAAATAGGTAACATGAACGACAAGATACACTATATGTACATCTTATAACATACACGGTCCTGAGCGGGGACATCCTGGTCAGGAAATCAAATGTTAAATATTTCCACTGTTATTAATCACTTCAGTTAAGTTAACAATGAATACGGTCAATATATGTGTCGCTATGATTTTTAAATGAGACATAAGTTACCTGAATGATGAATTACTTTATAAATACAATAAATACAATCTTATAACGTTTAACATGAACGGTCCTTAGCAGGAGGTTCACATCCATAACGCATGTATTTGATAAAAACAACCTACGGAAAGCATTTCAATTTGATTTCCTGATCATGGTGTTCCTGCAACTGCAAAACCATTCTGAGCTCAATTCTTATGCAGGACAGACATATCATTCTTATCAATGCTGATATAATTTTATTCAAATGGATAAGATTCCAACTAAAACATCAGTGTCCAATGTACACATTTCTAGTGAAGATGAGTTTTGAAGCATAGACAGGCATTATGTAAAATGTAAAACTTAATACGAGTTGTTTTTCTGAATACGAGTTGTTTATCTGAAAGAAACTGAAATTTAGCTGTATACCGTAATTTTAAAGGATCGTAAACAATCAACTTAATTAAATTAGTATTTACATGAGAAGAAATATTAATATTATTTCCTATAAGGATGTCCCCCGCTCAGGACCGTGTACGTTATAGTATATATAATATCTGTATGCATTGTCATCTGTATGTATCTGATCTATGAATACGGTTATAATGAGCGTAAGCTTTCCTGATCAGAATGTCAGGAACGTATACGTTCTAATAACTATATATAAGGTGATTCAAGATAGGTTCGGCGTCTATTTCAGAATTATTAGGACACGTCTCTTGACAGTAATTTTTTTAACTTTATTATTTCATAAATAACAACAGATATATTCATACTTGGTTTTCTGATCAGGATGTCCCGGCTCAGGACCGTATACACTATAATATGCAATTAAAATATGACATAATTTAATTCCTTTTCTAAATGATCTTTACTCCTCTCTTGACTGTATGCAGTGTCGCTTGCATGTACTCGATCAATGCAATAGATGTCCTGATCAGGATGTCCCGCCTCAGGACCGTATACACTATTATATGCAATCAAAATATGAAATACTTTCGACATAGATTAATTTCTCTTTCTAAATCATGTTTACTCCTCTCTTGACTGTAAGTATTTGATAAATAGATACGAATATAATGAGCAATTGATTTCCTGATCAGGATGTGCCTGCTCAGGACCGTATATACATATATAGTATGTAACTCAAAGATAAAGTACTATATACATAGTTTAATTATATTCTTAATAATATCAGAGACGTTTATATTACATACGTCTCATTATCGTAATTACTCCTCTCTTGATTCTTAGCACTATCACCTTCATGTCTTTGATCCATAATACGGATATAATGAGTACTTGTTTTCCTGATCAGGATGTCCCTGCTCAGGACCGTATACGCTTACAGCTATAGTTCAGTCGGGGTTCTACGTATTTCCACAACAAATACGACCCTTTCTTAGTTTATAAATATATATATATATATATATATATATGGAAGACATCAACGTTATTCCCTGATCATGATGTCCCCGCTAAGGACCGTGTACACTATAAAATGTAGTTATAAGTAAAGATATTCAACACTGAAGGTATCATGCTCGAAGTCCGGACGAGTTATCCTATCTTGACGGTCCTCACCATCCCCGGTCCTGCTCAGCCCCGGTCCCAGTGAGAGACAGCGCAACTGTCTGACGCCACTCAAATTCGCTCAATAATGTCGTATTTTGACTTATCGGTTAGTTTGGCCTGTTAAGCCATTTAGTAATTATCGAGTGGACTTACCTGGGGACATCCGGGCATTGTAACAAGTGAACTATGATGGCTGATTAAAACCAGACATGAAGCAAAGGTTTTTAGTTTTCATTTGAGTATGAGAACGCAACAGATAACTTCCGGTTTAGAATAACACAGTTTATGATATGTTTTAAGAATATTTGCAATATCCGAGGTTCCTGGCTTTTCTTAAATTTGACATAAAATTAAAGGGGCACCATAGGGGATTATGTGACACTATCTAGACTTGAAAGAGGCACCATAAGGATTCATTTAAAATATTTACTTATTCAATCCTTTCAGATAAACAGAATTTGATATATATTACGTGATTAGAAAAAAAAACGTGCAACTTCTCATTGAACTTACATGTTATATGTAAAACATTTAGTATTTCTTTTTAGTTATTTTTTCCAGAACATACCGTGACATTAAGTTTGTCCGTTTCAGACAACATTGTTAAATAAATGTGTAGACAATCTTTTATTTTAAGTTGGTATCGCATATGCACGTACGTGCTCGATCACCTCATAATTTGTATACGTCAAAAAAGGAGCAAAAATGGATTTTCAGGACGAAAAATTAAAGCATAATGATACATGTACTTGAAGCTAATCCATGTTGTTATGTTTTTTAACTGAG
>NW_018408198.1:25442-25755 GCF_002113885.1 Mizuhopecten yessoensis | reverse complement strand
CACAATATATAGTCTAGACATTTTACTTATAATCCTGTGAATGTCTCACAAACTCTAGTCTAGACATTTAACTTATTATCCTGTGAATGTCACACAATCTGTAGTCTAGACATTTTACTTATAATCCTGTGACTGTCTCACAATCTGTAGTCTAGACATCGTTAGTTGATTTGTAATCGTGATAAGTTTCCTTTGTCTCTGATTTCCATGTCATTGTCATGGTAACTAGATATACTAGTTGTTTGGTTACAGGTGTCACACACTGCTGTACTGTAGTAGTTTGACATTGGAACCACCCTCCCCAAACCTTGCT
>NW_018408198.1:23752-24145 GCF_002113885.1 Mizuhopecten yessoensis | reverse complement strand
CCAGTGGTCTCCCCTTGTGTTCAGTACAGGTACGGAGAGGGATTTAACCTATTGGTGTTGCCATGTTGATGAAAAAGTTGAGGAAGAGGCAAGAAAGTCTATAAATAGACCCAAACAACTTGTCTATTATAACTGATATTGAATAGCAGTAACAAAAAAGACTTTAGTTTATGTCTCTAACTTTTGACTTCACAACGAGCTCCAATCCAGGCATATGTGTTCATAAAACGATCACTTCCATTCCAAGCCTCAGAATATAAACATCAAGGAAACAGGTACATATTGTCATTATCTATATCCCCAGTATTGGAAACAAAACCTGGAATTAAACTACATCTGGTTGTTTTGATGAATCACTTGTTTTCTGGCTCAGACCAAGGAGACATTTCTGAA
>NW_018408198.1:14297-21337 GCF_002113885.1 Mizuhopecten yessoensis | reverse complement strand
CGCATATATACCTCCGTGTTGATTGTTTAAATTGATAAAATTATCATAATTTGATTTAAATATAATGTGAACATTTTGTATTTGTTGGCATTATTTCTTTATTAGGTCACCTGGTCCGAAGGACCATATGATGAGATTATGCCATACCGCAGCGTCCGTCTGTCCGTTGTCCGTTGTCCGTCCGTCTGTCAACTTTTCCTTCAAATCCATACTATTCCTGAACGGTCAAGTAGATTTTGACTAAATTTGGTCTGAAGCATGCTTAGGTCAAGGGGACTTAATTTGATATAAACGGTGGGTATGACCCCCCCCCTCCCCCGCAAGGGGCATAGGGGTGGGGCTCTGTTTGAAGTTTGTTCTCGCTACCATGGAGTGCTATATCTTTACTTCATACCAATTATATTACATATTCAGGTGAGCTATACAGGCCCTCTGGACCTCTTGTTACAATATACAAATCAGTTTGCTTTTAGAATATCCTAGTTTTTCTTCAAAACATGCACATTAGGAAATACCCCTGTGAAAATTTACCCCACCGTTTTTTTAAGAATCATAAGAAAAACCTAGAAAATCCTTGGATTTCCTACCCAATGAAATGTTCTAAAGGTAGGATAAGATGGGACTTTTAAATGTAGAAAAAAATCCAATGAATCCCACCTTATCCCACGTAAAGCAAAGGTGGGAAAATGCAGGATTTCCTGGGACTAAGGGCAGTCCCACCCTTCCTTTTGTCAAAAGGTGGAACTTTTACTAGAAAATGAGTGAAGAAAAAGTCCAATGCTATTGAGAACATAGGATAAGCTTGGACTCTTTAAATGTTTGTAGAATTAAGACTCCAGTAAGAAGTCCCACCTTTTATTCAACATGGGATAATCATGGACTTTGTTAGACGACTCTGTGCAAAATCATTTCATGAATCAAAGATACATTGATTGAATACTTTATTATTTGATGGGTCGCCTAATCAGATTGCATTTACCTCATTTATTTTCAAGAATAATAGTTTTACCTTAGCAACAACTAATTTTACTATAGAATATATACAGATCAAATATAATTATATATAAATAATAATTAAGCATTGATCCCTACTGCTACAACGGAAAACTACACCAGTTTTACTTTGAGAAATGTTATCGCTTATTTTATACAAATTATGCAGTGACTCAAAGGTTTTGAAATTATTTTCTGGAATAACATGCATGTATAGGTCTATGAACATTGACCATATAAAGTCTTGCAACACAGAGACAATTTGGATTTCAATTAATCAGACCTTTAACAAATTGTAATGTGGAAAAGTACTCCAATGGACTTGAGCAAGTCTAGAGCTCACCACTGGGCAGTAGATCTAGATCTAGATCATATGATAACAATCTCACCACCGGAAATACCCACTGCAGCCTGTCTAGTATCCTGGTACTATTTTCCATTTGAAAGTTAATGACAAAAGTGTCGATATAATTGCAAGAAGAAGAAACCCCAATACATTACTTTAGCACATGTGAAGGTATATGTATAAAGTATTTTGTGATATGCACATATATATATGATATTTATGATAATTTTCCAGTAACCAGCAT
This sequence comes from Mizuhopecten yessoensis, assembly GCF_002113885.1. Taxonomy (NCBI): domain Eukaryota; kingdom Metazoa; phylum Mollusca; class Bivalvia; order Pectinida; family Pectinidae; genus Mizuhopecten; species Mizuhopecten yessoensis. Next base: position 19,754 of record NW_018408198.1, on the reverse strand, counting down.
TGATCTGAATAATGAGGTCAGTTTGTTTTGAAAATTATATGATGTATGTGTATGGGAAATAAAACAGAATATATGACTGATTAATTATAGCTTTGACCAGAACACATTACAATAGCTAATATACAGTGAGAGTTTGAATTTACAACTTTTTGAAAAAATCTAAACTTTTAACTTTGATATTCTTCCTTTTTGAAATCCAGTTGAAAAATTTAACCGTGAATGTTTAATTTTAATTAAGACACAAATAAGAAAAGTCATTTTTTATATATGTATATGTATCTGCTGTTGAAAATGTTTAATGATAACAGAAAGTCAAGCTTACTGCCACTACATGAACAGATACCAGGGCCATGTTTCTGTGTTGAGTGCATAATTTTGGCCAAATGACCTGCCATGGCTAGGGCACAGTAAGGGGTCAGGGTTGTGGTGAACAGCTGCTGACTTTAATCTATGGTAAAGATGCTGACAATTAATCTAAATATAATGACATGCAGCTCAGTCTGAAAGGACAATATCAGAGCAAGACAGCTCTGTGCCAGATCAAGTCTGGATGAATTCAGGAGAAATTTTCTTGAAGGGAAGTTTTGTACAAAAGTCTAAACTAATAGATATTAGACTGAAGATTTGATATAACTTGATCAGGCTATTTCTTGTGATTATAAAGCTAGTTAAAGACTTTTTTGTGGTTATTTATCATGAGCATAAGCAATACTAAAAGTGATGGACTGTTAATCAGTATAACATTTTTTCTATTTATATTTTTCAGGTCTATTATCGAGGACATTTGGTGTCAGCATCATTGTGGTGCGGTCAAAGATGAGGGATCAAATGAAAAATGTGAGGCGTCAACATGGTGGCCTGGACACTTGTTCAAAAGAATTAACTTTTGATTGGCTATGAAATGCACCCATGTGTAAATAATGCTGAAATGAACATTCTTATGTCTGTGAAAATTAGTGTTTTTTTGTTTATCCCTGTTTTATTGAAATTTCAATATCATTATTAAAGAATTTATGATGCTCTGAGACTCGGACCCTTTTCCAAAAAGATGGGACTAATTGGGATTTTCTTTGACAAAATTAAAGGTGGGACAACATGGGACTTCCTAGGATAGGATCAAAGGTGGGACAACATGGGATTTCCTAGGAAAAAACTGAAGATAGGACAACATGGGATGTTCTGGTATGATGTCAGATTAAAAGGTGGGACATCTTGGGATTTCCAAGGATATAGTCAGCGTAGGATTTCATGGGATAAACAATGTCCTATATTTCATTTTTGTCCTGGGTTATCCTGGGATATCCCGTCCCAATACCGTCCCACGTTTATCCTAACTTCTCTAGTCCTCGGATTTCCTAGGATTTTTTAGGATTTGACCCACCTTTAAATCCTAGGATAGTCCTAGGATATCCAACCATTTTTTCACAGGGGTAAAATGTAGGTAATGAGGCATTATGATCAATTTGAAAAAATAATATCAGTGTTGTGAGGTCACAGGTCCATTCAAATATAAATGTACACCAGGTGAACATCGTCAGGCCCCTTGGTCTTCTTGTTTTCAAAAGGTCATTCAAAACAGTTGCGTAGCAAATCATTTTTCGGAGTGTATGCTTACAGGGGGTCGGGCGTTCGTGGCGCCAGAGTAGAGGAGGGTATGGGAAGATGGGAAGGGGAGTAAATCTATAGCTTGACAAAAATAGAATTCTACTAGGCCCTAGAAGCAATCTCTCATATTCTGGGAAATCCTTTTAGTCAGATTATTAACAAGTAAAACGCGACTTTTTATATGAATAATATTAAAAAAATTAATTCACCAACTAGTTTTGTTTCAGAATTCTACATTTTTCAATGGTTTTATAAAAAAGAAATGATTACATATATATAAATGTTGAAAATGTTAGTGTATGCTACGCCACTGAGCGAAAAAGAAAAGGCTAAATGTGAATTTTGACAGAGAACTGTAGTTAAATAAGGGTTTCTATGCACATATAACATCATTCCTGTCTTCTGTTAAATGTTACTCATTAATATTCATATCTATTACTCACTTACAAATAAAACAGAAACTGTGGAGACTGAACATCACTACTAATGATATACTCTACACAAGATAATCTCAGCTAGTTAGTGTGACAGTCATATGAGGAAGGATGTCAGGGGAGACACCGCCGGAAAGAGAACAAATAGAAATAAAGTAGATATGAAATACAGGGAAAATATTCAGGAGGGGGGCTGCAATTGGGTCAGCAGATCTATTTTGGTCTCTTCTAAGTCCCCTTCTTAGATGTTAGACACGGACTAATTTTTCGAACAAATAGATATTTTATTGCATATATATTTTTTATTGAACATAAATATTTTTTTATTGCATTTTTTTTTTATTGAACATATATACAAATAAAGAATATTGCACATATATTTACAATATTTGAATTCAAATATAAATTATTGCACATATATTTACAATTATTGAATACAAATATAAAATTTCGAACATGAATATAAAATTATTGCAAGGTTTGACACGCCATATTTAATGATTATTTAAAATTAATTTGATGTGTTTATACTGTAAATGAAAAAAATGCAGTAACAGCTCTTTTGTTTTGAGTTTTCCTGTTCCAAAAAATGTGACAATTTCTGAAATGACATATTTAGTCTTTTGTAATGCTCATTATCATTAGGTCTATACACCGATACATAATGCTAGTCGCGCTTGTAGTGATGTCTTCTCAAGCTGGGGATTACCGTTGCTATTTTTAGACGTAAACAAAGTATCACAGATGAGAGATTACCACAAACACATAAACAGGCTTCACACACCGAAATCTTAATTTTATTAAATGTAGTAACAAAATACACAAAAAATAACGAAAGTAAATATTTAAGAAACGAGTACTGTTTCGCGTCTGTCATGTAGGCCTACAGGATTTTGCTAGAGATTTTAAGCGGTGGGTCATATCTTACATGCATGATTTTGATCAGCAGCAAACATTGATCGTAGCAAAATAGCCATAAACTAGAACATCGCATTTGATATCTTAAAATGGTTAAAATTACTGGCACTAGTAAAAATTCAATCTAACTCACTGCTACAAGTTGAACCGGATAAGCGCCTAGAACATTTCATCGTATTTAACGCATGGGCAACAAGCTCTTATCTCATTTCTAGCCTAGAGGGGATACGCAAATTAGCGCTTGACTACGGGGAAATCAGATCTTCTGGACAATTCCACAAAACCCCAGAAATACACCCCATTTTCAAAACCCTCTTGGGGCCGTTCTGTGAAAGATATTGAAAAACCAAATAAACCGTTTTCTTCAGAAAAACTTGGACTACTTATGTTTGGAGTTTCATTTGTCAGCTTTAAGCGTTAATTCTCCAGGGTCAATTGTACAGACTGGGGGAAAGTTTGACTGAGAGTAAGTTTGACTGAGGGTAAGTTTGTCTGGAGAAAAGTTTGACTGAGGGTAAGTTTGTCTGGAGAAAAGTTTGACTGAGGGTAAGTTTGTCTGGAGAAAAGTTTGACTGGAGGAAAAGTTTGTCTGGGGAAATGTTTGACTGGAATAAAGGTTTGACTGGGGGACTGGGGGAGGTTTAACTTGGGGAAAAGTTTGACTGGGGGGAAATGTGACTGAGGGAAAGTTTGACTGGGGGAAAGTTTGACTGGGGGAAAGTTTGACTGGGGGTAAGTGTGACAGGGGAAAATTTGACTGGGGAAAGTTTGACTGGGGGTAATTGTGATAAACAATTATCGGTATACAGTTATTCTGTAAAAAACAAGCCAGTTCTGTTCCCGATAGATAATCTGATCTGAATTTCAAATACATGGATTTAAATATATTTCAACTTGCCTTGTAAAATACCTTTACAGAAAGAGAAGTATCACGATGAGAGAATGACTGGCGGCATGGTGAAGTACGCTTTGAAACAGGTCAAGGCCACGGTGTTCAATCTGTGGTCAAGAAACTGCTTCACCAATAACCCTGACAATGACTGACCCTGGCTCATCACATTATGTGGTGATGGGGGAAGTAAGGAGATATGGAGCATTACATTTTGAATTGATGGGGAGGTGAGGATGAATTGGGTATTACATTGAATCTGTGACGATGGGGGAAGTAAGGATATATGGAGCATTGCATTTTGAATTGATTGGGAGGTGAGGATGAATTGGGTATTACATTCAATCTGTAGGGATTGGGGAAGTAAGGAGATATGGAGCATTGCATTTTGAATTGATGGGGAGGTGAGGATGAATTGGGTATGGGATATTACATTCCATGAGTGGTGAGGGGGGAGGTAAGGGCATGTAAATCCTTACGTTCAGTGATGATGGGAAAGGTAGGAGGTTTAATTTCATGCTTTGTAAGATTTCTATTTTGTATTTTATGTGAGAATCATTTGCTACAGTGTCAATTTTATCCTTTTTACTCGCCATAATGAGGGCAATGTAATTATTCTAGGGAATATTAGTAGACGTCTGTTAAACACAGTATTTCCAGTTTGAAGGGTGAAGTCAGCTCTTGGGTGAAACTAGATTTTATTAAGGGAGAATATTTGGCATTAGTTTCCCTGCAATCTGTAAGCTATACTACGATATTTTCACCCTGAATATAAGGCCAAACAAAAAAGTAAATATGTACATATACCATTACCTGATATTTTAAAGATGTGATATTTATTTATATAAGTGTAATCAAGAAAACAAACCAAGATGTCTTGTGTAGAACAGTTTCATTTTTCCTATTTTACAGGAAACAGATACATGACAAACTAGCTGAGCAGTAATGGTCCACTAGTTGAGTCAGCCAACCCAAGTCTACCAGTGCAGTCCAGTCAGTCAGCCAGCCAAGTCAACCAGTCCAGTCAGTCTGCCAGCCAAGTCAACCAGTCCAGTCAGTCAGTCAGCCAAGTCAACCAGTCCAGTCAGTCAGTCAGCCAAGTAAACCAGTCCAGTCAACCAGTACATGCAGTCCCCCATCCCAGTCATCTAGTCCAGTTAGCCACTCCAGTCAACTAGTCCAGTCATCCAGTACAGTCAACTAGTCCAGTCATCCAGTCAAGTCCACCAGACCAGTCATCCTGTCCAGTCAGCCACCCCAGTCATCTAGTCCAGTTCCCCAACCCGGCAACTAGTCCAGTCAGCCACCCAAGTCAACAAGACCAGTCATCTAGTCCAGTTCCCCAACCCGGCAACTAGTCCAGTCAGCCACCCCAGTCAACCAGACCAATCAACCAGTCCAGCTAGCCACCCCAGTCAACCAGTCCAGTTACCCACCCCAGTCAACTAGTCCAGTCAACCACCCCAGTCATCGAGTCTAGTTAGCCACCCCAGTCAACCAGACCAGTCATCCAGTCCAGTCAGCCACCCCCGTCAACCAGTCCAGTTAGCCACCCCAGTCAACCAGACCAGTCATCCAGTCCAGTCAGCCACCCCAGTCAACCAGACCAGT
>NW_018408198.1:1157-7348 GCF_002113885.1 Mizuhopecten yessoensis | reverse complement strand
CAACCAGTCCAGTCAACTAGTCCAGTTAGCCACCCCAGTCAACCAGTCCAGCTAACCAGTCCAGTTAGCCACCCCAGTCAACCAGACCAGTCACCCAGTCCAGTCAGCCACCCCAGCCAGCCACCCCAGTCAACTAGTCCAGTCAGTCACCCCCGTCATCCAGATCAGTCATCCAGTCCAGTTAGCCACCCCCGTCAACTAGTCCAGTCAGCCACCCCAGTCATCCAGTCCAGCTAGCCACCCCAGTCAACCAGACCAGTAATCCAGCCCAGTCAGCCACCCCAGTCAACTAGTCCATTCAACCAGTCCAGCCTGCCACCCTAGTCAACCAGTCCAGCCAGTCAGACCAGTCAACTAGTTCAGCTAGCCACCCAAGTCAACCAGTCCAGTCAACCAGTCCAGCTAGCCAACCCCGTCAGCCAGACCAGTCAACCAGTCCAGCTAACCACCCCAGTCAACCAGTCCAGCCACCCACCCCAGTCAACTAGTCCTTTAAACCAGTCCAGCCTGCCACCCTAGTCATCCAGTCCAGCCAGTCAGACCTGTCAACTAGTTCAGCTAGCCACCCAAGTCACCCAGTCCAGTCAACCAGTCCAGTCAACAAGTCCAGGTAGCCACCCCAGTCACCCAGCCCAATCAACCAGTCCAGCTAGCCAACCCCGTCATCCGGACCAGTCAACCAGTCCAGCTAGCCAACCCCGTCATCCAGACCAGTCATCCAGTCTAGTTAGCCACCCCAGTCAACTAGTCCAGTCATCCAGTCCAGTCATCCAGGCCAGTCATCCAGTCCAGTTAGCCACCCCAGTCAACCAGACCAGTCACCCAGTCCAGTCAGCCACCCCAGCCAGCCACCCCAGTCAACTAGTCCAGTCAGTCACCCACGTCATCCAGATCAGTCATCCAGTCTAGTTAGCCACCCCCGTCAACTAGTCCAGTCAGCCACCCCAGTCATCCAGTCCAGCTAGCCACCCCAGTCAACCAGACCAGTAATTCAGCCCAGTCAGTCACCCCGGTCAACCAGTCCAGCCAGCCAGACCAGTCAACTAGTCCAGCTAGCCACCCCAGTCAACCAGTCCAGTCAACCAGTCCAGTCAACCAGTCCAGCTAGCCACCCCAGTCAAACAGTCCAGCTAGCCACCCCAGTCAACCAGTCCAGCTAGCCACCCCAGTCAACCAGTCAAGTCAACCAGTCCAGCTATCCACCCTAGTCAACCAGTCCAGCTAACCAGCCCTATTTAACCAAACCAGTCAACAACTCAAGTCAACTATACCAATCAACCAGGCCGGTCAACTACACAAGTCAACTAGAATACTGTTAAGTTCAACCATTCCTGGCAAGATGGTTAGTCATTAAATTCTCAGCTAAGCATTGTTCTAGGGCCAATAATAAGGGTTATTTAAGCTGTAGACAAGTCTACCTCTGTACATACTGCACTCATCAGAACAAATATACTGGACAATATGGGCTATCCCGAGTAATTGTAGGCTAAATGGATAACTGCACTTATCAGGATGAAAGATACATGTTTTGATGTTTTCTAGCTAGGGCCTTGTACTCTGTTCCTGCTGAACCAGGGGCTAGTTGTAAGGGACGTGAGTGTGTAGTTTACCAGCCGGATAACTAATGAAAGCTTACTTGTTTCAGTGGCATTTATGAACTGTTCTGGGCTGTTAGGCATATGCTAAATGGTTGTAATATATTGTCAATATGTAAAGGTCGTTTTAGGGGTAATTTTACGAACAGGAAGTTTGAATATATTTGATACCGGAAGTGACCCTTAGGTTGTTGACCTTTTGTTGTTCGAGTGATGGGGACCATGCAGTGGGGGTCCTAAAGCCAGTGTAGGGACGGGACGACACGAGAGTGACGGCACCCAGGTCATTACAACTTATATATACTTCCTTCGTCACGGCTGCTCGTCACGGACTCTTCTTGGACACTTCATGGAGACGTCGCAGACAGTCACACCGCGACAGGGATGAGGAAGGTCCTGGGCACTTCAACGACTCCTGAGGAACCCTATCACTTCAGAGACAGGGTGAATCTACATCACAGCCCTCTGCTACGTCTATAAATATGAACCATGGTACATTTGAGTATTGTGTTAACACTTGAATATAACATTGATGTGGCCTACATTTACATGTAGTTGTGTCACTACAGAACTGTGCTTACACCCCCAGTTATTTTAGTTATTAGGGTGTATGTTGATGCTGTGTGGTAATCAGTATGCAATTGAGCGTTTGATCCTAGTACGATTACCACCAGGTTATAGTTCCTTTTACAGGAAGCAACTCAGTCGTTATCACTTGTGTATATTCTGTACATATATATAGTGAATTGTTAATAAATTAGTTGAGTTTATATCATTGTTGTTGATTCTACCTTCATCATCCGGTATTCACTACTTGACTTCGTGACGGTAAGCGAGTTGCAAAAAAGTTGTTTTTAACACAACATCCATGTTTGAGCATAAGAACGGTTTCATGAATATTGGCCCTGGCTTTTCCATTCATGATTCTTCAATTCTTCAGCTGCTTTTGACCCCTTGCTAACCCGATGGGGTGTTCCCCGCCAGGCACACTATCGGTGAACCTGATGGAGCTTGATTGTAGAACTTAAACTTATATTGATACCCAAGTACATTTCTTTCCCACAATTCTGTAATCCATTATTTTATCACAGCACAGTACATCTTTAGCCATCTGCGTGCATCGCCGGGAACAAACTAGATTCTCAAAATTCATAATCCATTCAAAATAAAATATTTGTTTTGGAAGTCGTTAACCTCATTGGTGTCATAATTACCAAATAGGCGGGACCTTTGTTATGTACTCTTTTTTTGTACTATTGAAACTGAAAAAAATCATGCATTGCTTTCTTCATTAATTAAGGAATGACCAAGATTTTGTTTTGGTATATTCGATATATACGGAAAAAAATGCGCACTTTGCATAAATCCGCGGTTTATGCAAAAAGTGCACAATTTGTTTTCGGTATATAACGTATATACCAAAACAAAATCTTGGGCATTCTTTATAATTTAATTTTAAAAAAAGTAGACAAACACGTTGTTAATGCACAGTTAAAGATTTTTTTTTTTTTACGTAAACTAAACAATTGCGCTAAAAAAAAGCGCGTTGTAATTTTGCATTCTGAAGTGTAAAAAGTAGTTGCGTGATCAGTTTTTTTTTTTTAGGTATATGCGATATATACCAAAAAATATATTATGGGGGAATTAGGCAAAATTAAATGATTATAAAATATACGTTGTATATTATAATCATTTAAACAACTTCAATTTGCTGATAAAGATGTTCCTCCTAAGGGCCATGTCCATATACTAGGTATATCACTATTGAAACTTCTTTGACTTCAGTTATGATTATGTCCCCTGTCAGGACTGTTGACATATATTCAAATATTTAAATAATACATAAGCATGGGAATAGCTTTCATCGTATTTCTTAATCAAGCTATCCTCGCTCGGGAACGCTATTACATGTAATTATAGGTAGACTGGCCCCCGTCTCTAGAAAATTTATCTCTTCAGGAATTAGACTCCAACAATTTTGATCATTTTGATGTCTGATGTTTAGACTAGTTGCCGAGTATTTAATTATTCAGAAATTAGACTTTAACAATTTCAATCACTTAGATGTCTGATTTGGAAGACTGATCAAATGTGGATAAGTTTTGTAATTTTACCCCCAGATGTTAGCTGTCTGTAAAATCCACAATCTTAGCAATACAATTCCCTTTACTGACTACACACTGGAGTTAACTAATAAAGTATTGGCCTATTCTAAATTAAATAAACATGAAATAGTTGAGCTTGGGAGTTAGTAAGTACTCTGATGTTCTTTGGAGTTAAAAGACCTACATGCATGATCAAACTAAGATTCCTTGTTGGGAACTGCACCTGCAAAACCATTCTGAGCTCAATTCTTATGCAGGACATATCATTCTTATCAATGCTGATATCATTTTATTCAAATGGATAAGATTCCAACTAAAACATCAGTGTCCAATGTACACATTTCTAGTGAAGATGAGTTTTAAAGCATAGACAGGCATTATGTAAAATATAAAACTTAATACGAGTTGTTTTTCTGAAAGAAACTGAAAATTAGCTGTATACCGTAATTTTAAAGGATCGTAAAAAGCTCGACTTAATTAAATTGTATTTACATGAGAAGAAATATTAATATTATTTCCTATAAGGATGTCCCCCGCTCAGGACCGTGTACGTTATAGTATATATAATATCTGTATGCATTGTCATCTGTATGTATCTGATCTATGAATACGGTTATAATGAGCGTAAGCTTTCCTGATCAGAATGTCAGGAACGTATACGTTCTAATAACTATATATAAGGTGATTCAAGATAGGTTTGACGTCTATTTCCGAATTATTAGGAAACGTCTCTTGACAGTAAATTTTTTAACTTCATTATTTCATAAATAACAAATATATTCATACTTGGTTTCCTGATCAGAATGTCCCTGCGCAGGTCCGTATACATTTTAATATGCAATAACATATATAATACTATAGACATTATTTAATTTCTGTTTCTAAATCATATCAGGGTGTCCCTGATCAGGACCGTATTCACTAACAACTATAGTTATACACTAAACGGCAAATAACCATTATAAATCGGGGTACCTTTTTATAATCAATACGACAAATCTAATGACAAAATGGATTGCTATCTGCATTGACATTATAATTGGATATATTCAAAGTATGGAAAAATATATGTTATTTCCTGATCACGATGTCCCCGCCCAGGACTGTGTACGTGATTAGAAGTATGTATAAAGTACATGTATTTCTTTGTTGATGTAATGTATTTTCCTATTTATTAATCATCTTGGCCGTTCGCATTGCTTACATTGTGTAGTTGATAAGTAACTACATACATACAATCCATGTGTGCTATTATTATAGACTATACGTCTTGTAAGTCAGGGCTCTATTTCTCAATTATAACGACTTCTCTAATGGCCATATACACTACGATCGGTCTACATGTAGTTTATAAATGTGTATATATATATGCAAAACAGATGAGTATTTTTCTGATAATGATGTTCCCGCCCAGGGCCGCGTACGTTATATGATGTATATTTAAAGTATTTAATCATTGATGTAATGTATTTTCGATTTAAAAATCGTTATGATGCTTCTGTTGACCGTTCGCATTGCTTACTTTTTGTACACTATAACACGCAATTAAATATATATATATATATATATATAAACATAGCTTAATTATTATTTCTAAAATCATATTTATATCTCCCTCTTGACTAAGCATTGTCACCTGTATGTATATGACTTATGAATACGGTTATAATGAGCGCATGCTTTCCTGATCAGAATGTTAGAAACGTATACGTTCTAATTTCTATATATAAGGTGATTCAAGATAGGTTCGGCGTCTATTTTAGAATTATTAGGACACGTCTCTTGACAGTTTTTTTTAACTTTATTATTTCATAAATAACAACAGATATGGATATATATAAATAGAAAAATATATGTTATTTCATGATAATGTTGTCCCCGCCCAGGACCGTGTATGCTCTAAGAATTATGTGTAAAGTATTTCATCGTTGATGTAATGTATTTTCAATTTGAAAATAATTAGGACACCTCTGTTGACTGTAACTTTTGCAAACTTGATTTATTTCATTAATATCTACGGATAACTTCACCATCAGATTTCCTGATCAGGGTGCCGTTTCACGACGCGTACGTAAAGTTACGGGTACCCGTAAATATTTACGTGCACGTAACTAAGTCCACGTAAGTTACGTACAGGGCGTTTCACGAAACCGTACGTAACTTCTCACACTTACGTTCGGGTTTACGTGCACGTAACTTAAACCGGAAGTGAATGATCGATCCAGCATCGGCAATCTTGCAATCTTATTTCAATGTATTTCAATGTAACGATTATACTTTGTGCGGAATTCAAAGCGGAACTCTCTAGCGTGGAGGTTCACGCAGACGACACTCTGTAAGCTTGACAGTTGGACCTGACAGCTCGACTCTATGGAAAACGATGCTATCTACGAGATTTCTAGAGTTAAAAGACGGCCGAATTTCACGGAGAAGGAGTGTCAAGTTCTTGTGGAGCTGGCAATTGGCAATATCCATGTAATACAGAGCAAAA
>NW_018408198.1:0-873 GCF_002113885.1 Mizuhopecten yessoensis | reverse complement strand
GCTCAGACAAATATTTTAGGGAGTGCAAGTGAATACAGCGAAAAAGAATCATTTTCTTGTTCAGGAAATATCTATAGAACATAGAACTTAGGCTTGTAACTCAAAAATGTGATGTCTATATTTTTTTTCTCTATTTTTTTTTTTAATCGAAATGCAGATTAATTACATCACTTCAAGCAACAGGCTTTCCATTGATGTTTTACCTATGAGATACCTATGAGATGAGATAAAATTACTGCAACCACAAATCAAATGTCAAACTTTAAAAAAAGGTTTTCCCTTACCCAGATATATACATGACATATATAATAGATACATGTATATGTCGGGTGTATGGCCCACACCAGATTTATTAAACAAATAACCACAAACAATTAACAAGAAGAAACATTTCTTTGGGGAGGGGTTAAATTAACGTTCAATACAGTTTTTTCTGATTTACAGTATCAATGCAATCAGTTCCTTTAAGAAGAACAAGGACGAAATAAAAAAGAAATGGCAGGACATGGTAGGGGAGACCAGAAAAAAGAGGCAGCCCGGGTTTGCAGCATGGGGAAAACTGGTGGAGGGAGTGCTCCAAAGCCCCTCACAAACATGCAGGAACAGGTATATTAATAGGTGATGAACGTTGATTGATCGAGTCTTGATTTTCAAATGCCATTCAAGGTTAACAATACTGGTTGGACACATGTATCTGTCGAAGAGTTTAAGTATTGCTACTTAATTTTAATCTCATACAGCAGGTCAGTTCCTTAGTATCAGTTTGTACCCGTTGCATTTTTATGTTGAAAAATTATGAGTTGTGTCCCTTTTTGATTTTTGTCTACAGTAGGTAATAACAAATTAATCACTTGACTTAAGCTAATAAGAATG
>NW_018408197.1:468968-469080 GCF_002113885.1 Mizuhopecten yessoensis | reverse complement strand
CTCCAATTGTTTAATTGAATATGTTCTCCCTCCAATTGTTTAATTTAATATGTTCCCCCTCCCTTGTTTAATTAAATATGTTCTCCCTCCAATTGTTTAATTAAATATGTTC
>NW_018408197.1:466300-468795 GCF_002113885.1 Mizuhopecten yessoensis | reverse complement strand
CCCTCCAATTGTTTAATTAAATATGTTCTCCCTCCAATTGTTTAATTAAATATGTTCTCCCTCCAATTGTTTAATTAAATATGTTCTCCCTCCGTTTGTTTAATCAAATATGTTCTTCCTCCAATTGCCTTTAGATGCATTTTTCTTTCCGTCTAACTGACTCCAAACATATCAGACATTGACATGACAAGCTGTTGACATTGGGAAAAGGCTATGCCACAAATCCGAGCAGACAGCACGCGTTCTAACGATGAATACTTACCCAGAAGTGTGATTACCGACTCTGTTTTGGACTCATGTACAGTTTATGATACCAAAATATTGCTTTTAAATGTTGGTGGTATTTTGAAAAAAATGCAATACCCCGACTGTATTGATTTTGTAAATAGTTTTGATATATTATGTCTAAGCGAGACAAAAACTGACGACTTAGATGTTATTGATTTACCTGATTTTGTAATTAAGATGAAGAATCGTTTTCAATTTAGAAAAACGAAAGCTGGCGGAATAACACTGGCTTTTAAGTGTGGTTTAGAAAACTGTATAAATACTCTAGAAAGTGTTTAAGCTGGTTTAAGGTTAATGTGATGAAGATTTGCTGTTTGGTATAGTGTATATACCACCTGAAAATTCTAAATACCATTTAGGTGATCCATATTCAGAACTTGAAAGAGTACCTACATTTCTCAACCAATAGTAATTATATATGTCTTTTAGGCGATGTTAATGCACGAACTTCAAAGGCAAAGGATTTTATAGATGTACATGAAATAGAAAACAATGATGACTTTACAGCTGAGATTCTTAATGACGCACAGAATACTAGTGTTTTTAATGAATTTACTTTCCCAAAATATAGATCAAGTTGTGATGATAAACAGAATAATTCCGGGAACCGACACCTAGATTTTTGTAAGTACAATGACCTTTTTATTTGTAACGGTCGAACTGGCCGCGACAAAAGTATTGGTAAGCTTACGTGTAAAAACGCGAGTGTAGTTGATTATGTATTATGTTCATCTAGACTTGTAAAAAATGTACATGAATTTGATATTTTAGACTTTAATTCCTTATTATCTTATGTACATTGACCAATTTCATTAACTTTACAATTTAATAACATTTTAAACACCTGTGTATCAAACAACCAAACCCTACAATCTGGAGAAAGAATTAACCAATGGAAAAAAGAGAAAACACATGATTACATTAATAATATTGATGATGATTTAGTAAAAGATATTACTGATATGATTGACAATTGTACAGACCCATATGAATTGAATGTTGACGAACTTGTTGGTAATTGTAGTAATATTTTATTACATGCTGCTAAAAAAACACTTGGCACAAAACCCTATACTGTTAGTAAGCGTGAGAAGTCAGTCGCCCCTATGAAACCTTGGTTTGATTTTAATTGTCGAAATGCTAGAAAAAAAATATCGCTTATGTAAAGGACAGTATAGACGGCATAGAAACGAGTATTTTCACAATAAATATAAAGAATCCGAAAAAGATTATAAAAATATAATGGAAATAAGTATTAAAACGTTCAGACATGATTGAAGGTAATGAAAGGTAAAAATCCAAGGGATTATTGGAAGCTATTGAAATCTGGTGGAGAAAGAAAACCAAAACGAACAATACCTATAGACGAATTTCTAAATTTTTACAAACACCTTAATACATGTGATGATGATGATGAAAACGGTACTGATGTGCCTGTGGATATTGTTAATCCCATTAATGAGTTTTTAAACTGTGATATAACAAAGGATGAGGTAAAAAGAGCTATTAGGTCGTTGAAAAATAACAAAACATGCTCTGATGACAATATTATGAATGAATATATCAAACATTCTGTTACGAAAATGACTGATTTGTATGTCAAAGTGTTTAATATTATTTTCAATAGTGGGAAATTCCCATCAAAATGGCTGACCGGTACCATTGTTCCTATTTTTAAAAATAAAGGTTCACCTAAGGAACCTAAAAATTATAGACCAATTACGATTGTTAGTTGTTTAGGGAAGTTGTTCACTAGTATATTAAATGAAAGACTACAGAAATACTCAGAGGATGTCAGCTTGATATGTGAAAATCAGACAGGGTTTCGTAAAAAATACTCAACTATTGATAACATTTTTGTACTTTACTCTTTGATAAATTTGACTCAGATGATGAAAAGTAAATTATATTGTGTATTTTTTGACTTTGAAAAAGCCTTTGATAAAGTATGGCGCAATGGATTGTGGAACAAGATGTTAATGAGCGGAAGCAATGGGAAAATGTTAACAATTATTTTTAACATGTATCAAGGCATTAAGTCAAAATGGTGAATGTTCTGGTTATTTTCCATGTGAAAATGGTTTGAGACAAGGAGAAAATCTCTTTTTATCTAGTCTGTACTTGAACGATTTAGAAGAGTTTATGGTCCAAAATAACGTTCAGGGTTTAACAAACCTTAGTGTTAAATTAGAAAATAATCTACATGA
>NW_018408197.1:462885-464979 GCF_002113885.1 Mizuhopecten yessoensis | reverse complement strand
GGTTGATACTGGGTGTGATATGGAAAAAGGCATGTATTATTCTGTATATATTATATTGTAAATATGTTTCTCTACACATTGTATTGTGAAAGAGAATAAAGTTGAATTGAATTGTAATTGGTTTTGTTCTTACAGCTAGGCTCTCTGACAAGACTTCCATACACTTACCCGGCCGATGTGGTTGATATTTAAACTGTTCCACTATCTGCTTCGTTCTGAAATTGAAATTTACGCGTATGTTATAAAGTACACCCAAATATAATCAAATCGAAAACACCGCAATACCAGCCAATCAGCGCTGTTGTATAGGAAGGTAGTCCTATTCAAACAATATTCCTACGCAAAAAAAGTAATCCCNTGAAGTTTTGTTTAAATTTATTTAATGTGATATGGGAGTGGGGCTTCTGGAGCTTTGTTTGTCCTATCCTCTATAAGCGGACTAGCTACAAGGGTGTGGACAATGTCCAAAGGTACGCAATGCAGTCCCCATAATTGCACTCTTGTAGTCTAGCCCTAATTATAATAGGTTTAAATGGTATGCCTAGGGGTTGGATCATTTTTATAAAACATCCGAGCATTTAACGCACAAGGCGGGCTGCAGATGAAAACCTATCTATTAAAAGCACTAAGTTATATGTTTATAAAACATCCGAGCATTTAACGCACAAGGCGGGCTGCAGACGAGAACCTATCTGTTAAAAGCACTAAGTTATATGTTTATTTATTTATTTCACTTTAACAACACAGATCATTCACTTTTGCAAGTTCACCTGACGAGGTGAGAAGCTGTGGTTGTTTGAGTTGAATAATTAATCTAATTCAATTATGTCTAAGTTTACAGGTTGGTTTAAATGTCCGATAGTATTCGAGTGTGTTGTAGATGGAGACCTATCAAATCTGTAATTTAATTTTATAAACATAACATCACAGACCACTCACTTATATAAGTGCACCTGACGAGGTGGGAAGCTGCAAATGTTGTGTTTGAGGTTGTGTTTTTTTATTATTTAATGTGTTATGGGGGTGGGGCACAGAGGGGGAGACTCCAGACCTCCTGGAATCTCAGTATATACCAATGTATGGGCAGACGAGTAGCGGTCCACCCTGGTATAGCCTCCCTGGGTATCCTTGGGACTTACAAGATTGATGGTTAATAGTGGGTGTTCTTTATCTATGTTTTGTTTATAATTTCATAGGTATTTATTTCATCTGGACAACACAGATCATTCACTTTTGTAAGTGCACCTGACGAGGTGAGAAGCTGTGGTTGTTTGAGTTGAAGATATATTATAATATATTTACGTCTTATTGTAAATATTGTTTTATTAATTGTTTATGTTGATATATCTAAACATAATCCTACCTTTTGACCCTGCTACCGTCCCTTTGTTTTATAAAGAGTCACTTTCCCGCCTGCAGGGTTTCAAGTGTAATGTATCTAAGTCTTGCATATTGTAACTCATTTTTATTCTGGTTATTTTTAATTTCCTTCGTTAAAACACTAGGTCACTGTGGGATAGGAGCTAGCTAATGAACAAAACTCCCCACCTGAGGTCGTAACAAAGACGTTGCAGCAAGCTATTGTCTATCAGAGGATCCTATACTTATATGTATGATATGGCAACTTTATTGTAACTATCTTCATGATTTCTTACCTATCCTTGTTGTGTATCACTGACTTAATTTTTTTCGATATAATCTATGGCAGTGAGGTAGTTGATCAAATATTCGTATACAAGTTTCATGTGTATTTTTGGTGGATTTAATAATGATTTTAAATCAAAATTGAAGTTATCTATTTGTTCGACTTGATCTTGTAAATCTGCCCTATGGCTATTATGGGTGTTACAGTGGAATAATATGTGGTTTATGGTTTCGGGTTCACCACAGTTTGGACAATCTGGATCTACCTCTTTTTTTAACCGGTTAATATTATGTCCTAATTTCGTATATCCCAATCTGAGTCTGGTAATGACAGTTTCTTCTGTTTTATTTTTCCTGTATAGTTGTGTTTTATTTCGAACACATTCATCAATCGCTCTAAGCCAATTATTTTTAAGTTTTGACCAACTTTCTTGCCATATCAATTGTGTT
>NW_018408197.1:411224-462443 GCF_002113885.1 Mizuhopecten yessoensis | reverse complement strand
TTTAAAAGGAATTTTTCACCATGATTCTGAGTTCTAGCCCAATACTTAAGCGTAAGATTTTCCCGTCGAAGGGTTAACGGAGGTTCACCTGCTTCTGCTAGTAGGCTATTTATATTAGTATTTTTAATGGCTCGGAGGGCTACTCTAAGTGCTGTGTGCTGTATTATGTCGAGGTGTTTCAATACAGTGTCACATGCTGTGTTATATACCTGGGAACCATAGTCTAATCTGGATCTGACTAGAGCTTTGTATAACATTAGTTGTGTTGTTTTATTAGCGCCAAATTTACAACCTGAAATGGATCGCATTGTGTTTATCGCTTTCTGACACGACTCTTTAACATAGTTGATGTGTTTTTTCCATGTTAACTTGTGGTCTATTATCATGCCTAGATACTTTACTTGTTTTTCAAATTTTAATTTAGTTTGGCCTAAATATAATTCTGGAAGTTTCTTGGACTTCGTGAAGTACATAGCTACGGTCTTTTGTTTGGATGGTTTAAATCCCCATTTATTTGCCCACTCGTCTATTGCTGTTAAGGTTTTTTGTATGTGTTTAGTCAGGAACCTTATGTTTTCCCCGGTACTCCAAATACATCCGTCGTCAGCAAATTGAGCTAGGTTTGTTTGATTATAAAGAGTATCAGTTAACGAGTTTATATATATGTTAAATAATGTTGGCGAAATAACGCTTCCTTGTGCAACACCGTTTTCTAGTTCGTATTGATCGGACAGTGTGTCATGTATTCTTACTTGAATTTTACGGTTTTTAAGAAAACTTGAAATGAACTTGAATATATTGCCTGTTATGCCATGTTTTTTAAGAGAAATTAGTAATCCGTCATGCCAAATGAGGTCGTAGGCTTTTTTGAGATCTAAAAATACAGCCAATGTGTTTAGTTTCTGGTTAAATCCTTTTAGGATTTCAGAAGTAAGCCTAAGTAGTGGGTCTAGGGTTGATCTTCCTTTCCGGAATCCACTTTGTTCCTCGTCTAACGGCGTCCAGTTTCTTGGTAAAAAAAATGTATACAGAAATAAAATTGCTTGACATTTCACGTACAAAAACGGTTGATTTAAATCCCGTTAGTGACAACAGTTAATCATGCACGCGCTATATACGTAGACAGGTAAACGGACAGGCATATGGACTTGTGAAAGAATGTTAATTAGTAGCTAATAAGTCTACACATGGACAACAGTAAAAATGACTTCAAATATTTAATCAAAATGAGTCAAATTTATAAAGTATTGAAATTATTTTACAATGTTTTATAAAAATAATAAGCAGCTATATCATGCTAGTTTCCTGTACTAATTACAATGTAGTAAATCATATGTTCCACTTTCATATTTTTTGCTATTTAAAATCGGTTTTAATTTCATTGAAATACGAAACATTGCACGTATACAGGGCTAATAATTATTCGCTATGTGTATTAGAGGAATACTTGTATGTGCTATATTTTGAAACTCACGGGGAGGAGGTTATTAGGGGGTAAGCTCTGGTGTTTATAGGTATGGTGTGTGACGTATATATATATATGGTTCCGTACAGAAAGATGGGGGTCGGGCAGGTTTATAGAGACTTATTTTCTGTCGCACGAATGAGGTGTCTTTGTGTCTTGACTTTCTTAGGCTTGGCTGTCTTCGCTTTCTTTGGAGACTTGGTGGCCTTAGCTTTCTTAGGAGTTTTGGGTTTGGTGGCTTTCTTTGCTGGTTTCTTCTTCTCTGCAGGTTTCTTGGCTGCTGCCTTCTTGGATGTCTTTGCTTTCGGTTTCTCATCCGTCATCGCTTCCTTGGCTGGTTTCTTAGGCTTGGCTTCTTTAGGTTTGATCCCCTTCATCGTCGCTGGTTTCCTGTCTGGTTTAGAATTTTTGTACAACCTACTGGTGGGTATTTATTTAACTAATCCATCTATAATTAACGGAATATCAACAAAGACACTGAATTAAGATTAAACGAGGGGGGAAAACTCCTTCGATAAAAAACGCAGTCCCTACGTGGGCGCCAATTGTAACGAACGTTACCTTCTCACACGGGTTCGACTGCCACTTTCGCTAGAAGATTCCATGGATTTTAATGAAGTATGAAATAATAGAGAGTAAGCAGAGATTGATGACAAAAACAACTTAGGCAGATATAAATTTTACACGTTTATTGTACGACTACATTCAAACTTAACAACGCATGTGGCGGCAGGCGGGTTTTCCGAATTTTCACCAAAATTCAATGAAATAAAAAGTAAAATGGCCCTTACTATAATTTGTACGCACTCTACAACCTAGCTAGATACATTGGAACGAATTTTAAAGCTTTCGACTAAATAACGATGACATACGGCTATCATTTCCACTCAATAGTTTACTCGTTAACCCTTCTATTTTTGCAAAATTCCTTCACGTAAACTAGAGAAGCCTACCGCTCATAGAAACCCTCACTTTAAGCCCAAAATAGATAGGGCAGAGAATGTTCAGCCACTACCTATGTGTTATCAACAAACATCTCTCCTCCAAACAGTATCAAAACCAGCATTTCTCCCGAAAAACATATTGGCTGGAGTGAAAAAATACTACTAAAAATCAGCAACGGATGTTCAATAAAAGTTCCTAACCCCGAATTTTGCAAGGATTGGCGACAGAGAATACTTAAATCATTGGATTACTTGGCTAGACAAAACACGTCTTACCTGTCTGATATCGGGAGCCAAAGGTGCTGTATCCGAGAAGCCCTCTCGATAATTATGGTAGCAGCCGTTATAATGTTAGGGATCCCCGGCCAGGTAATTGAATGCAACGCAACGCCCCAAACCTTGGTGCGTTACACACACACCAACCACATGAATAGGCTGCAACCCCAAAGCCGGAACAAAAAAAAAACAAGTTTTGTTTTAGGAAAATAGAAAAAACAAATGTTTCCAAGTTGCTGTTAATTTCACAAGTACTGAACATCGATTGCAAAGATTTTTCTCTATTCGGTAAGAAAAAACAAGTGTACCCACTGCCTAACAATGCCACAATTTTCAACAAAAATAAAACAAATACAATACGACAAACAATACAATTGATAATCTCTGATACAATGGAGGCGTAACCCTGCTGGCTTAAAACAATGTTTCCAAGGCAAAACTGTAATGATACAATTATAGAGTGAGCATCCTCTTCGTTGTAAAGTTCATTGTTGAGCACTATCAAATTAAAGTTCATTATGCTCGTTATATGTTCTGACTTTAGACTTGATTCACAATAAATTTGAATCTTTCCATATCCCAGCAGTATTCAGTCAGGTTAAAAACAAATCAACTACGTCTGCCAGCTAACAACCAATGCAATAAATGTCAACACATGCGAAAAATTAGTTAAGTTACCAAGATGTTACAAAACTTACCAGGTATCCCTTAAGGAAATACCCGACCAATTTAGAATTTCCCTAGACCCTAACAACTATGTCAGTGCCTGTTTGACAGGGATCGTGCGATTCCCGTCCCTCGATCATTTCATTCCCAATGACAATGTAGAGCAGCAAAACCCGGTGTGCGTCCGGCCAGTCCGCATACCACGCCTTGTCGATCCAAATATTTTACTCAGAAATGAAACACCAAGAGAAGAGTCAAAAGTACAAACACAGCGGCTCGGATTAAACTTTCACCCTGGTAGTAAGTTTCAAGGTCAAACACATTCTAATCAAGAACACCATATTAAAGTAAAATTTAACTTGCCAAAGCATCAGGAATAGTTTTAAGATATTGTTGTTATCCTAGCAATTAATAGGCTGACCTTCATTGGCACTGGTAGTAGGGAATACCCCCATTATATAATTACATCACAAGCCTCCCCTACAAGGGAGGGAAAACATATGCTTTGCACAAAAAAAAGTCTATAAACTTAAAAAAAATAAGAACACATATAATTACAAAACCCAACAATCTCGACTATGTCCCGAGACCAGACAGTATACTTATCCCCCCTTAACTATACATTTTTGGGGAAGCCACCCCTGTGTATAAAGTATACATGTAATTTATGCGGACTAAACAGTAAGCTACAAATACTACAGGACCTCTTATTTATAATAATCCAAATATAACGATTCAGCCCGACCAGAGATGATGTTATCCCCACCTCAACAAAAACTAATTATAACCAAGACAATTGCTGAAACCATGTTGGTCAAAACAACTCTAGCCACAATAACATTGAGCCCTCGTCATGGCTAGGCTAAACCTGAATGACCGAATTTTCTTCAGTGAAGTCAGGACTGAGTTCAATCTTCAATGTTGGTATTGTTACATCATTGTTTGTATTATCAAAAACATAAATAAGGACAAAAGAATAAGCCTTACGTCAATCGATAACTTCAGTGAACAGCGATAGCATCGATCGGGATTGAACGTTCTCCGTCAATCCTGCATTAGGAGACCACCTTCTGGAAGAGCAAAAACTGGTCACGTGTTGCAGATTGTTCCTAATAATGGTTCGATTAATAGTTAAATAAGAGGTATTTTGAAACAATTGGTCTCCTAATAGAGGCGGTCTTTCTAGCAGGTTCATATATATATTGACAAATAATAAGCCCTTTGACGACTTTAATCATCATACCCGATGTTTGCTGTTTAACATAACATGCTGTTATATCAAATATTCACATCAGAAAGTATTGCAGCTATACTTCTGCAGTAGTGTGATAGTAAAGGATATCTGAATTTGTATTGTGCTTGCCTTACTTGAAGCTGTCAATACCTAATTTCAACTACACACTAGGAATTGATTTCCGGTGAATATTACGTCACTAACATAACGTTGGTGATTACATGCGGTTTAACAAGGTTTGATCTCGGTTATCTGCGACAATGAAGCAATTACTTATAAGTGAGTGTAATTATTCCTATTCTCCAGATATCGTAAACTGCAGAACAGCATTTCAACACTCTTGAACTATTAATCAAACTATTCATTGTGTTATGAATGTTTTAACATTTGTATGACAACACCACACAACATTAGCTGTACAAAAGTCATACAAATCACATATCATTAAAATGACATTAAAAACGTAATGCAGGTGTACCTTGTTCTTTAACCAAATCCAAAAAACATTTTTGTATGATATAAAAATATCACAAACAGGATAACTTACATCGAGAACATGTATTCAGAGATCTTCGGGAAGTTCATGCAATTAAGTGATCTCCTATTGCAGTCTCTTAATACAGGTTCAGTTATATGAAAATAACTGCAATGTGAAGTTTTTTGAGTGGTGTCCTAACACACGTGACCACCAAAGTTCACAGAGATGGTCTCTTTGGCAGATGGATTGTATGTATATAGATATACATATGTAAACATCACAGGCAATATATAATCATATCGAACATCATTTTGTTCTTACTACGTCTCATGTTTATATAAAATCTTAAATATCATTTTATATGATATTCATGATACAAATCAGTACAGTTTAATATGTATTCGTACGTGCCTACGGCAAGCCAACGAATACTTCTGGGCAAAATAAAAATCGTTTTTATCACATAATAAAAATATACACATCTTGCAAAAAACATAGTTCCTCCATGACGTTTAAGTTAATTCTTCAATCAATCATAACTATTCTAGGGTATAAGATTAGTTCTTTATGGCAAACTTTACATCTGCATGTAAACCTTCAGTGTAATAAGATTTAAACAATATATGAACATTTTGTTTTGCACTTAAGGATTGTTTGTCATATTTTTGACATGCATTGGTGGTAACATACATTGGCTTACCTACATATTGAATGGTGCGCGCTATATTTGTACTCGCCTAATGAAATAAATATGAAGATCATTGTAGCTATGCAGTAGAATACTAGTCGCTGCATAACAATAGTTCTATCTGTTTATGTACATTCTATGCATTAAGCTTTGGGTGATTTAATTAAAATAATTACATAATTGATACATGAATTTCATCAAGACGACGAGAGATCACAATAACCTCAGAAACTTGAGTTTTTGATGCAGAACTATTTTTTTACAAGTATCTTTGAGCGACTCAAGCCTATATTCACAATGTAATAATGACGCAAATATTGGAGCGACTGAAGTAGATTATATAGTGTCACATCGCAACGTTAATAGAAATGGCGTCTCTCATGGACGAGTCACGATGTAGTTATAATATTTGGTAGAACAGAGAAATTCACAATGTTTACAAAAATATACTGGTTGTGTGGTTTGTTTCCGACGATACGAAACCTTTAAACTGTACATAAACGTGATGAAACAAAACCAACAATTACAAAAAACCACACCAAAGTGAAACATAACGTATTTGACGACGTTATACTTAGTATATCAAGTATAATATTGGTAAAAATGATAAAGATTCCATTTAAACGTAATATATGTGTATATACAGTTAAAGAATACTCTATACAATATATGTGTTGACCTAATGATTAAATACAGGAGGAATAAAAGTATCAATGTTCCCGCAGTGTTCCCGCAGTGCTCCCGTCAGTGTTCCCGCAGTGTTCCCGTCAGTGTTCCCGCAGTGTTCCCGTCAGTGATCCCGTCAGTGTTCCCGCAGGGTTCCCGTCAGTGTTCCCGCAGTGTTCCCGTCAGTGTTCCCGTCAGTGTTCCAGTTTGGTACACACAATCCATCAAGTGATTCACTACATTATACACAAAATACGAATGCTTCAAAGTTGGTCGAGAAATTCTAATCCTGGTTGAGTAATCAAAATGATGTATTATTACAGTTGATCCATGTGCTCTAATCCTGGTTGAGTAATACAAATGATGTAGTTTTACAGAAAATCCAGGTGCTTCAATCCTGGTTGAGTAATCCAAATGATGTATTATTAAAGTTGATCCATGTGCTCCAATCCCGGTTGAGTAATACAAGTGATGTAGTTTTACAGAAAATCCAGGTACTCCAATCCTGGTTGAGTAATCCAAATGATGTATTATTACAGTTGATCCATGTGCTCTAATCCTGGTTGAGTAATACAAATGATGTAGTTTTACAGAAAATCCAGGTGCTTCAATCCTGGTAGAGAAATCCAAATGATGTATGTTTACAGATGATCCAGGTGCTCAAAATCATGGGAGAGTAATCCAAATGGCGTTTTTGTTACAGATTATCCTAGTGCTCCAATCCTGAAAGAGTAATCCAAATGATGTATTTTTACAAATGATCCAGGTGCTCCAATCCTGGTAGAGTAATCCAAATGGTTTTTTTTTTGTTACAGATGATCCTAGTGCTCCAATCCTGAAAGAGTAATCCAAATGATGTATTTTTACAAATGATCCAGGTGCTCTAATCCTGGTAGAGTAATCCAAATGATGTAGTTGTAAATATAATCCAGGTGCTCCAATCTTGGTAGAGTAATCCAAATGATGTAAAAGCTACAGAAAATGCAGATGCTTCAATCCTGATAGAGTTATCCAAATGATGTATTATTTACAGATGATCCAGGTGCTCCATTCCTAGTTGAGTAATCCAAATGATGTTTTTTTTACAGATGATCCACTATTTTTACAGATGATTCACTACATTATATACAAAATACGAATGCTTCAAAGTTGGTCGAGAAATTCAAATAATGTATTTGGTACAGATGACCCAGGTGCAACAATCCTGGTTGAGTGATCCAAATGATGTATTTCTACATATGATCCAGGTGCTCTAATCCTGGTTGAGTAATCAAAATGATGTATTATTACAGTTGATGCATGTGCTCCAATCCTGGTTGAGTAATACAAATTATGTAGTTTTACAGAAAATCCAGGTGCTTCAATCCTGGTTGAGTAATCCAAATGATGTATTATTAAAGTTGATCCATGTGCTCCAATCCTGGTTGAGTAATATAAGTGATGTAGTTTTACAGAAAATCCAGGTACTCCAATCCTGGTTGAGTAATCCAAATGATGTATTATTACAGTTGTTCCATGTGCTCCAATCCTGGTTGAGTAATACAAATGATATAGTTTTACAGAAAATCCAGGTGCTCCAATCCTGGAAGAGTAATCCAAATGTTTTTTTTTGTTACAGATGATCCTAGTGCTCCAATCCTGAAAGAGTAATCCAAATGATGTATTTTTACAAATGATCCAGGTGCTCTAATCCTGGTAGAGTAATCCAAATGATGTAGTTGTAAATATAATCCAGGTGCTCCAATCTTGGTAGAGTAATCCAAATGATGTATTATTACAGTTGATCCATGTGCTCCAATCCTGGTTGAGTAATACAAATTATGTAGTTTTACAGAAAATCCAGGTGCTTCAATCCTGGTTGAGTAATCCAAATGATGTATTTTTACAAATGATCCAGGTGCTCTAATCCTGGTTGAGTAATCAAAATGATGTATTATTACAGTTGTTCCATCTGCTCCAATCCTGGTTGAGTACTACAAATTATGTAGTTTTACAGAAAATCCAGGTGCTCCAATCCTGGAAGAGTAATCCAAATGTTTTTTTTTGTTACAGATGATCCTAGTGCTCCAATCCTGAAAGAGTAATCCAAATGATGTATTATTACAGTTGTTCCATGTGCTCCAATCCTGGTTGAGTAATCCAAATGATGTATTTTTACAAATGATCCAGGTGCTCTAATGCTGGTAGAGTAATCCAAATGATGTAGTTGTAAATATAATCCAGGTGCTTCAATCCTGTTAGAGAAATCCAAATGATGTAGTTGTAAATATAATCCAGGTGCTCCAATCTTGGTAGAGTAATCCAAATGATGTAGTTGTAAATATAATCCAGGTGCTTCAATCCTGATAGAGTTATCCAAATGATGTATTATTTACAGATGATCCAGGTGCTCCATTCCTGGTAAAGTAATCCAAATTATGTAATTTTACAGATGATCCAGGTGCTCAAATCCCTGTAGAGAAATCCAAATGATGTATTTCTACAGATGATCCAGGTGCTCCATTCCTAGTTGAGTAATCCAAATGATGCTTTTTTACAGATGATCCAGGTGCCCCATTGCTGGTTGAGTAATCGAATTGATAAATTAGTTTTAAATGATCCAGGTGCTCCATCCCGGTAGAGTAATCAAAATGATGTATTTTTACAGATGATTCAGGTTCTCCAATCCTGGTTGAGTAATCCAAATGATGCTTTTTTACAGATGATCCAGGTGCCCCATTGCTGGTTGAGTAATCGAATTGATAAATTAGTTTTAAATGATCCAGGTGCTCCATCCCGGTAGAGTAATCAAAATGATGTATTTTTACAGATGATTCAGGTTCTCCAATCCTGGTTGAGTAATCCAAATGATGCTTTTTTACAGATGATCCAGGTGCCCCATTGCTGGTTGAGTAATCGAATTGATAAATTAGTTTTAAATGATCCAGGTGCTCCATCCCGGTAGAGTAATCAAAATGATGTATTTTTACAGATGATTCAGGTTCTCCAATCCTGGTAAAGTAATCCAAATTATGTTTTTGTTACAGATGATCCTAGTGCTCCAATCCCGGTAGAGTAATCAAAATGATGTATTTTTAAAGATGATCCAGGTACTCCATTCCTGGTAAAGTAATCCAAATTATGTAATTTTACAGATGATCCAGGTGCTCCATTGCTGGTTGAATAATCGAATTGATGAATTAGTTTTAAACGATCCAGGTGCTCCAATCCCGGTAGAGTAATCCAAATGATGTATAAGTTACAGATGATACAGGTGCTCCATCCTATCAAAATTATATGTATTTATTAAAGCGCCATATCTGGTTGAGTAATCCAACCGATAGATGATGCAGGTAATCCAATCCTGGAGAAGTAATCCAAATGATTTATTAGTTTCAGATGATCCAGATGATCGAGATTTTATGAATCTTCAATACATTTGAACTATCTGAATATCATCAGTAACAAGGCACCTTCAGGTTAACTTGACACTCGGAGAATTCCTGACTTATTGTACACAAAGCCCTTTCTCCAAATGTACTCGAGTTTGAATCATGTGTTGACGTCATTGATGGCGGGAGTCCACATCGACGCTCTCTCTCGGTCTAGTGCTGCTGACTTAGCATCACAAGTTGTCTCTAGATTTCGGCCAATACATTGTACGTTAGTCATTTCCCTCAACCGTTTTATGAAGCCAGCCGCAGGAAGATTGGCTTGACTGGTGTTAGCGTCCTTATAACAGTCATTTAGTGGCGTGCCTCGAATGTGTAAAAGCAACTGAATAAAAATGATTCTCTGACGTCATCGGTAGTGATTTGGACAGCTAAGATTCAGGAGGAATTGACGTCCTCATTGTCCCTGGTGTTTGATTTTGTCGATTTCTGATGTGGCGTCATCAATGATCGTAGTAGCCTTTACATGTATGTCTTCCACTGAAGAACGTAGCGCGGCATACTCTCCATAGCGTATGATATGTTTGTCCATCAGTGTCCTACATATGTCGGATAGTCCAGTCACGTCTATTCCAAAAATATCCACTCGACCTAAATGTTGTTCCATTGACGTCTGAAAGGTTTTCCAGTCTTCGGGTAGTCTGGGGTTGATATATAACGATAATTTCCTTATCATTTCGGCGTGTAGGTGTTTTATGTCCGTTTGTGTTTTTGAATCCTGCAATAAGAAATAAAATGCTTTTTGAATCCTGTAGTTAGAAATAATATAACTTTGTATTTTTTTAATTTTGTAGTTAGAAATAATTCAGGTCACTTAAAGAACTCACTTAATTTAACCATGCATAAAGAGAAATATCGGACGTGGATTGATTTGCTCATTTTTGATTATCTATTATATGGGTTAACAAATGTATTACGAAAGAGGAATAAAACAACTCGGATTAACCTTTTATTTGGATTATTGTTTATTTATTACACTTTACGTCTTTGCCATGTGTTCGGGCAAATGGTAAACCGGACTATATTTCCCTTCCATTTAATATTGATAAAATATTTGAAACCGAATTATTAAAAAAAAATCATTTTATTAAACAAAATGCAAACCACTTTCATTCAATTGATCATATCGAACAAAAAAATACGAAATATGCAGATGTTTGCTATTTCTATCATTGTTTCAATTTCAGAACAAAAATGTGAAAGCTTTTTAAAAAGTAAGTGTCCCTAAAACAACTTACTTAGATTGATAATGTTTCTTGCACATAATATTTTATTTGCGAAATTTTACCAGTTCAAGCTTCACACAACCAATAATTCATAATAATTTTAGTGAATTTCAAATCTTCGCAAAACAGAAATTTCCCAAAATATAGTGTGAGCAAACCATCTCTATTCTACAGAGTTTGAATAACAAGTTCTGACCGAAGCCATTTTAGTCATATTCTGTAAAATAGAGAACTGCTTAACGGTTATATGTTGTGGATCATTCTTTTTTTTTATATACCGCGCAAATACGTTGACATCCTGGAAAAGTTTTAATCCCGCAAATTAAAGCATTAAAGAGTATGTTAGACATATACTCACCTGTGCTGGTGAACCACCTAAGTCTGGTAGCCAGAATATCCAGTCCTCCTTGCATAAATTATGTTTCCTCCCACATTCTTTACCTAGACATTGTACACCGCCCTCTGTTCCAAGGATAGCGGTACGGTCCCTTGGTTTGTCTCCGTGGTCAATCTGATAGCTGCAATGTAGTTTGTATTCGTAGGCTATGTTGTCCTGTTTGCACACACCCAGTGTTTTCTTTATAATATCATCAAGCTTTCGACGAATTGACGGTGCTACTGTTCCGGGAATAGTGTTATCTATGTGACTAAACAGAGTGATGGCGATGCAGGATTGCTCCCAGTGCATAGACACAATCATGTTCGTCGAATCGTCGACAGCAAAGCAACCAAAATTCCGGTAGATACTTTTGGTCTCCTTTTCTTCTGAATCTTTTAATATACCTAGTGAGATATATGTGATCTTTTGAAACCAGTTGTCTGGACATGGTCTTGATGTTAATCTAAGAGGGTCATATTCTTGAAGAATACCAGCATATACCTTATCGAATGTTTCGAGTGGTATTAAGTCCCCTTTGAACTGGAAACACAACGTTTTTGTAACTATTCTTGCTTCGGTCTGGATCACATATTCGATTTCGTTGGAATTGGCCAATGTCTCCAACTTGCTTGGAACAATGTATGCGTTGTCGTCACCTGACTGTCCAAACTTATGCTCAGAGACGACGTTCTTCACTATCATTCCAAACCAAACAAAATGTTTCAAAATGATATCCAAATGATTGCGATGTGTTTCATTGCCACTTTTTTCGAACAGTTCCTGTACGAGACTGTGTGTCAACAAACCTTTTTCCTGATATAACTGAAGATCACTTTTTAAAAGAATGTTAGTTTCATTTGGCATGAACTGAACATCAGTGATGACGACACTAAATGCATCTAGAAGCCACTGTGGATTGGTAATCACCGTGTCAAATTCGGTGGTGTAAATCACCGACCTGTTGCAGTCCAAAAACCTGGAAAACAAGTATTCCTCATATATGTATGATTTTCGTTTGCGTGTTATAACAATGTGAAATTATAAACTCTTTTTGTTCGAAAAAAGGAAATAAACGAAATTGTCCTTGAAAGTTTTCATTAAACCATTTTTTTCTTTCTTTCTTTCGCAGCTCAAATACATAATTCACTACTAATGGGAAGATTTTATATTTAACTTTGAATTACGTAATTTTACTTGTCGAATGTGTCATAAGTTAACATCACTTACTCTAGAAATAAGCTAATTGCCGCTTTATCTTCTATAGGTTTTTCACAATTGGCATCCAGTTCAGCCACTTCCTCTAAAGTTAAAACAGGGTAACTAGTCCTGGTATGTAGTATTTCTCTTTCCAACGAAATCCAGTTTGCTGGAATTTCTCTCATCCATTGGTCTTGGAGTTCAGCTGCATCAAGAATGATTTCTCGCAATTTTTCAAAAACTGGATCGTCCTGTATAGAATTATCGACCTTAAGAAAGTGCAAGAATGAATACTTTGTACGTCCTTTGTTTTTCGATGTTTCCGGTAAACGACAAATGGCATCTTCCAAATTTTTTATCCTTTGTTCTCTTTTTAGTTGATCCTGTAACCAAAGAATTTGAACGCACATGTACATCATATTAACATATCCATGATAAATTTTACTATAGTAATTTTTAAGTGCTGAAGAAGTAGGTAAATTTTTACACGATTTGCACGCCTAAAGAGGTCAAAAAGAGCCTTCTTGTAACAATAACTATTACCGCACTTGCATTTTGTAATAAAGAAAATATCTTTTCAAGAAATTGAGTTATTCGTTGTTTTTTTGTTTTTTTTTACATTTTTCTTTATTGAAACCAAAGACACCAGAGGCCTATTTTTGAAAGCATTTTATCGGTTTTAATCTCTCCCGTCCTTAGTACCTCAAATTCGCAAATGCAAAATTTGCATATCTATCCACATAATACTATAATAACAAAACGATTTATGTAATTTTGATACGTATTCATACACGTGCTAGCGATGAGAAAATTGTTCGAACGACAAACCCTTAAAATAATGTGTGATTAACTGTTTATCATCTATATACTACTACATGTACCTTATTTATTTCTTCTTTTAAAAAAGTCAACTAAACACCATATTTTCCAAACGACTTCTAGGCTCAATTGTCATCGATCGCAATTCCTCAGTCTGTGACAAACGTAAACAAATAGAATATTTGGGCGGAGGAATACCATGAACATAAAAACTTAGTAGAAAGTCATGTTTTTAAAACAATCTTATTGTCATTGGCTTTTCCATATGCACATTTGCGCTTGAAACAGTGTTGTTATTTTCAAAATATTTTTTCTTAACTTTGTATTGATATGTTTATGATAGACTTTTTTCGTAAGCGGATCACTTTTGTGTGGACACTATTTCCGGTTTAGGACGTCACCTGGCGCGAGTAGACGTTCTTTTTTGAGAAAATACGTTCCCAATACTGGGAAATGGAAAAATCCGTTCTCAAGTTCTTCTCAAGTTGTTCTGAAGTCGTTCTCAACTTCTACTCATACTGACAACCAATGATAATTGATAATTGATTTATCATGCTACCGGTAGGGGGTATAAAGTAGAATATAGATGATAACATTGTTTATGTCTTAATAAACTAAAATCCTTTGTTATAGATAGATTGTTATAAGTATAATATCCCTCAAATGGTATATGTGTCGAAATACTTATTTGATTTAAATAAGACCAGATATTGTAATGCAATGACCAAGACACTTAAATGTGTTTTGTTTTAGTCAGGTCATATCTATCTGACTGAAATAGCAAGACAATTTTATAATCTATTTTTCAAACACCCATATTATTGTATATTGTAGATAGACAATTATCAGATATCTAGAAAATCTTTTTTTCCACATTTACCATAAAAATCGTCTCGATTATACTGCGGACCGGACGGTATATTGCTAGGTACATTAATTACTTAAAGCATGTGGGTAGGTACACACCTTTGTATATACCAATGCTTTTCCCATGTTGTCAGAGTGTTGTCATTGGCAAATACGTTAAATTCGAAAGATGGACAAGCGCATTTACCGATGCATTTACAAAACCGTTGAACTTGACTAGAATGAAAACATTTTATTTACCTTGAACTTCTGCCTCACTAGATCCATATGTGTCCCCACAATGATAATTGGAGGGTGGCTCTGTCGGCGTTTGTTTGTTGTGTAATGGGATGACACAGTACCGACAATCCGAATCCAGTTTCGAATCTTTTCTAAAAAGCACATTAAAATATACTTTTATCCAACTTAATGTGGTCATAAAAAAAATAATGCTTTTGTTATTTGCCAAAACAAGGCAGGTCACTTATTTTGATACGTGTATCATCGTAAGGATAACCATTGTTTGGCCCATTGATTTCCAACTTTCCTCTTTCTTCCTGGGCGCAACAGTGTTTTTTTTTATTACATGTGAAACATCTAGTACAAAGTTCATAAAAAAGGTTCATATAGCATGTAAGTGTGACGTTGCGATCATTACGTACTCTGTCGCCTTAATAAGATAAAGCATCTGTATACAAAGGTGAACATATATATGGGTTGGTTATACAACATTCTATTAGTGTACGTATACTTGGTTGTTATACATGTACACAATGACAAAATATACGACAAACAAGCCCAAAACAGATTATCTTGGGGTATATTTATGGTGTAGTAAGAGTCACATTGTCTCAAATTCAAGCTTAGCTGGTTACGCACTTTAAACGCAAGGAATTGATTTGAGCAAATCTGGAAATCTTAGGACTCAAAAACAGCATTATGGACACAATACTGGCATTTAATGGTAAGACGCGGAAATTGATCAAATATCTTTTTTTTCTGTTAACACGATGAGCACACTCCAAGAGTAAAGAAACATATCGATTAGTTATTGTCTTTGCAGTTTTGATTTAATGTTTTATCCATGTTGCAAAATCAATCTAAAATACAAATTATATAACAAGGAAATAACTTTTACATACCGACTTCCCGTTCGTCTTGCAGACATTCCAGCATGTTGATCGTGATGATGTAAACACCATGACCACTTATGAAGACATGAACGGAAGGCTGAAGCGCAAAGTGGCCGCCCATATCCCACAGGGACAGGAACGCAAAGGATTCTGGGGAAGTGTCGGCTGCTACTTTAGATGTAAACGCCTCCAATGAAAAATCTCTCTTGATTTTATTGAAGAGCGGAACCATTTGTTCAAGTTTTGTTGTTAGTGTTGTTTCAGCGTCGGTATTCCATTTTACTGAATTCAAATTGAATAATTGCATTGTCTTACTATGTTAAAAACATAAAACGGCGTGATATGTGGTAGAATAAATATAAGGAGGAAAGATAATAGACGTGAATTATATTTTACTTTCCATAATTAAACCTTTATTTCACTTCATATTTCTTTACACACTGTTTTGTTAGTATTTTCTCTAGCAGTAGACAGGATTGATTACCATTATGAAATAAAAGTTCAAATTGGATTGTTTAGATGAAAACATCTTTCTGTTAATGTTTTAACCTTCATCTCTACTCCTTCCAAATGGATCTGCCGTTGTGTTTATTTTCTCTTTTGATGCTGATACACAGGCCTTTCCTGTAAATTATATTACATTTCCGTTGACAAGCCTGTAAATAAATCTTAAACAATGATTTTCAAATATAATATCAACAACTATTATTCTTTTGAGTATTAAAACTTTCGATTCTTACTGTCATATTGCTAGGAAATCTGGAAACAATCAAGTCAAAGCGTCAAGTTTGAATTAAGACGAATAGTCCGTAAGGTATCATTCTAATACGGTCCTTTTCCAAGGGAAAAAAATCCCTAATATTATTGCATGGAGAGGTATAAAGACGATCCGTCATAAAACGACACTATTCCTGACACGACATTTAGTAAAAGATCTAATGAATTGCATGCCTTTAGGAAACTATAACTTAAGAATTACAAATCAACATCAACTTCTGTCGTCACTGGAACATACAAAACAGTTGTAACTGTAATAAAAACATAATTCATCGGCGGCCTACTACTGTTTGACGCTACCGAAACGCCACAGAATAGTTACGGCGTCATAGAGAAATAGTGCCCGGTGCTAAGAATAGACGCCCGGAAACAAGAGGAAAATCAAGGACAGACGACATTTTACTTTATAGAATCCATGAGGTTATTTCATTATGAGCTTTTTGCTTAAACAGAACACACGTTATATCTCCAGCACACGCGCAGGCATACACACATAGGTAGATATTAGCCAGGTGACATAGGACTAGTAGTTAGCACCTGATATTATTACTAATTTAGTACAGGTCGATAACGTGCAAAATTGTTAGAGGTATAGGTGATTTAAATATATCTGCTTTGGGTTTAGCCCTTTAAGGTGACCTTCTATAGCCACATTATATAGATAGAAAAAACTTCGGGTTTCTCCAAGCCTCCCTATCAACCCTTTCCGATTATATTTAAATTTGAGTTAGCGTTATCTTGTGTACCTGCTTTCATGTGTGCTGTTTTCCAATTATTTATATAAAATAGTATAACTAACTTGTAATTGCTTTATTGAATACAGTCCCCATGTCGAACCCCGAGAAAGTCGTCCTTAAGAGGGGCTCTAACAGCACTATATAAATAGCCAGCAGCAAATCTGTAACCGACTGGCCTCTAACAAGAGTAAACATTTCAACGGTAAAAATTTGCAATTAAATTTATTAAAAATTAAATCGCTCATGCATATCAACAAAGATATTATACACGTGTTTCAGTCTTGATATTGTACCACTTAAAGCGAAGGAAAAACCAGTGAAAGAAATTTCCAATACCTTCTAGGTATTTTCCCTGAAATCTTATGTGACAATTAGAAGGCCATATTGTTCTTAAAATCCAAAAGCATATGTAATGTTGCAGAAGAAGGGCCCAGGGAAACCTGTATTCACCACTTGAGAAATATTTGTTCAGTACTTTTTGAGAAATATCGATAACAGAAATTGCTTTGGGATGGACGGGCCGCCCACATGCAGATGAAAACCAATCATCCAGATAGATAATGAGCTAACATACATATTATAGTATTGGATCGTAAAAAAGAAGAATCTCTTTCTGATATTCTTTGAACGTTTACCGTCATCTCTTCTGTTCCCAGTGCGACTTGCCATTGCATTTCTCGTTTCCTCTGGAGACATTAATGCTAAGGCCTTTCCACACGTTGGTCCTGTAAATTATATATTGTTTCTACAATATCGCTGAATAGCCATTCAATTGGATTAATAACTTAAAATTACAATCCAAGCAAAATATAAAGAACATGATTGCTTTCCAAAAGAAAAGACCTTTCTGTCATACTGTAACAGTAATTGTTGTTTTGGCGTCAAATTCAAACTTTGACGGATATTTCCCAATGAATGTTTGACAAAAAAAAGAGTCAATGTATATCGATAAAGCAATCGGAATATTCTAAGTTTCAAATTCTAACTTATCCAAAATTTGTTTTTCTTAATATATGTACAAAATTCATTTGGAATTAAACTGTGAGTTTCAGTATCGAGAGACCTTTCGAACCCTCATCCTTGCCTCCGCAAATCAATTCAGTTCAACTCTAACAAACTATGGTGACTATTTCATACCTTCTTCTTGTAGTTTAGCGTAATCGAGGTTTCCGGATCTGTGTCTGTTAGTTGAAGGTGTCCAAACCGTGTCATCAACATCTGAAAAATAAGATATTTTATGACATTGTCATAATTATAGAGAAAAAGTCTAATTACTCAAAAGAAAGACCTGACGACTGCCGACTAACAAACCGGTTTTTCTCATCTTTTGGGAATAACCACACTTCAACAAAGGGAGGCAAGAGGGATATTACGAAAAAAAAGGGGAAAAGAAAGGTTTAGAAAACTTAAGAACAAATTGCTCCCTATGACTTCTTTCATAGTCTGTTGTAAGTGACAGCATCAAGATAACCTTCGAGCTATCTTAGAGCATTTCAATTTCTTTATCTCTCTTTTTCTCTTTCTCCTTCTTCGACGCCACGGTATTGCTCGACTTTTGTATTGTAACAAACTTTACAGCTAGTAACACAACTACATATGAGTTTTGCTTCATGTGTAACAAGTTCAGTGACTGGATTTATAGAAAGGGAATAATTCGATCAACAAAATTTTATCAGTACGTAAAGGAAGTATATTATTTATTGTTCCATTAAAAAGCATCAAAAATATCTTTGTACTGTAAATGAAATATATATGCAATGACATTTTGAAGTATAACAATTTAAACGTATATGTATCATATAACTGAATGAGTAGAAACTACACCTTATATAGTCGCCGACTGCAGTATGTTAAAATGTAATGTAAACATTGACCAATATATTAGGTAGGTTTGAATGAGTAAACATTGCATGTGTATGTAGTTGCTGAGTACACCATTTTGTAATGTAACAAAAAGTATGTATTCATGTATATATACTAGGTAAGGCCAATGACCATTGGTACATGTTTGAACTTCAATCATGTTCGACTAACTAACACATGCGCCTGCACTGGTTATAGGACTGATCAATCAAGTGCAGTTGTACTAAGGGTACATCCATCAGTACATTACCCATACACAGTATCATAACATGCCAGGAATCTGCAATATGTAACCAAATCGATAGTAATTTGACAGAATGTTGACATTGTTAGGTCACGAGGATCAACACATATATACACAAAGGAGCAAAACTCTGATATACACTCTTGGTGAGGAAGCCAAAGGGAACGCTACCAGTCTATGCACTACCGGGCCATTAGATGGCCCCCTATACAAACCACTACACTATTATCGACAGCCAAAAGACTTAGAGAACGAGGAAAAACAACTTAGTTTTAACAAGAAATTAAACAGGGAAATTACAGAAAAGTAAAAAAGAAACTAGATTTGTCTACCTCAATGGGGTCATAAAAATCAACCCATTCCTCTCCCAGCTAAAATGTTTTACAAGATGTCGACATGCGAACATTTCTTTTCTGTTGTTAAATATGTATTTCCTTTGTATGAGGAATCAAATTCAATTAATGAACAAATTCAAGGGTAAAAACTGTGTTTCGATTCGGTTAAGCATCATCACTGACCAAATACATCACTTCCCTGTAGGTTCGGGGAATACAAAAAACATACAAACTGCATGACGTCGGATTTAAAAGTATATAAAGACACAGTAACAGAGCTTACACAAATAACATCAGTGCTCGAATTTTGTAATTTTCATTTCAACAGTTGGACACTTATGTGGCATTTTTATAAATTTATTCATTCATACATACCTTCCTCAATGATTTCTTTCGTTACATTACTCTCTAGCACCTGATTTTCTTTGAATAAAACTCCAAATCTTCCGGTAATTGCTAACTCTATTTCCATCCTCAACCAGCGTTTTGTATCCATCTCCACCTTGAACAACTGCTGATATATATTGCCACCATTAGTTGGACAGCGCTGTGACATATCAACTTGTGCTCTTTGTAGTCGTTGACAAAGTGTCGTTTTTCCAGCTCCTTCTGGACCAAGGAACACAACACGAATATGGCGGTACTTCTCGGTCACCCCATTAAACAGTAAAAGATATTGTTGTAGAGCGTTGCCGCTATATGCTACAAAGAAATAAATTTGAAATTCATACGTTCCTAGAAATGTTCCAAATATGTCTGATGTGAATGAGTTCAATATTGGATCGCTTCACAAAACAATATCAAAACAATTTGTGTTAATTTGTTTACTGTGGGCGTAATTATTTTAGCACGTTTTCGAGTTCTAGAGCATCGATCATAAAGAACAAAAAACATATGTCAAGTAAAATCAAATGAATCCAAAATAAAGACCAAAAAGAAAATTTTAAATGCAGATAGTGTCACAGTATCTTACGTATTTTAGATATCATTTAAATGAAAATAATATGTACTTACCTTTCAGAGCAACATCAGCAACTTTAACGAATCCCTCAGCAATTAATTGCCCTACGTTTCCTTCATCCATTAAGATGAAAAGGATAAGAAAATAAACTAGTTGTAGGCAATGTTACTGTATATTATAATAACATTAAGAGTACATTTTGTATTTGAGTGTAAACTACTATATGATTAAAATTGCTATAATTTTCACGTGATAATCTGGTAGAAACCATTTTATTTTTTTTTAATCATTAGATATTTGTTTATTGTACCTTTCCATTAGGTTTGCATTATATATACGGTTTTTTTTCCTTTAAGAATGAACTATAAGATTATTTTTTGTGTTTAAATAAGTCTTTTTTAAAGCTGTGGTGGTTGATTGAGGACATCCATATTTATCTATTTCGTTGTAACGTTTACGAAATAGTTTCTCTTTGTTTCGATTTATTTTCTCGTTATAGGGACTTATTGTTTCGTCTCAACAGCTTAGTATCTCGCGATAACGACTTAATATTTTTCTTATGACGCCTTAGTAGACTCAATCATTACTTTAGAAATTTCTTATTTTAGTCCATAAATGCATGTCTAAAAATGATTTAGTTTAAATCTAACGTGCGTAAAGGTGATAGTTAATGAGACGGAGATATATTGTCCACATTAATATCTATTTTTAAACAAGTTGACTTCAATTATAACTATCTTGGTTACATGTTACTTCTCTCACGGACCTTTGGTGTTTTGGTAACTTGGTATTTATTTTCATATTAAACACAAGCAGCTCTGATTTAAACCTTTGGTATTTAAAAGATTTTCTTCTAAAACAACAAAAACAGAAAGAAGGAAGGAGACTAATTTTTCAAAACATCACTGTTCATATAAGACAAATACAGGAGTTAAGGCATAATCAATATTGTGATTTTGAATGAGAGATGAATATTGGTGATTAAAGTCTAAATCCATATGAAGCCGAATTTAACTAGAGCAAATGGTGAAATAATATGAGGTACTTGTCTAATTTCACATTTATTACCTATTGGTGATATGCATTTGTATTGTAAATTACCAGAGTTATTGGCATTAAATTTAACGTCAAAGTCTTGAAACTCCAAACCCCACAAGCTTTTCTCCTCCCTTCTCATGCTTCATCATTCACATACAGCATACGAACAAATTCATTATTTCACTGCCAATGTCGATGGCAAAAGGACGGCATATCAGCAATCAAGGTTTTACATTTGAATCTACGTCAAGGAGAATTTGCTGTCGTCATCATGATATTTTTGTGAGCAAAACTGTTAAATGACTTGCAAGCAATGATTGCTTCTCAGAGGATCTAGTTTCGTAGACAAAACCTGCTCCCGTTGCGTTTTTGTTTTTTAATATTGGCTTTAAGTTTAGTTCAATTAGTTATTTTAATTAGATACTAAGATAATTTCGTTGGTAGGATTTATAAGGCAAAATTTAAAAAACTTCTGATATATAAGATACTAAATCGTAATAACGAAACAGTAAGTTTCATAGCGAGATGGCTAGTTTTTAGAATGAGACACTAAGTCTCAAGTTTAACGAAGTGCTTATTCATTGTAATGGTTATAACAAGATTCAGTTATTTTTTTATATACTCATACACATTTAACCTTTCCATTTAGGTGTATCCAGTAGGTAAAATAAACATGTACAAGTCATGTGTTATTTGGTTTGTTTAATTATTTTGGCGAAATCTCGATGTAACTAAATGTGCAATTATTAAAAAATTTGTATGCAAATTACATCCGATACATTTTAATCGATGATGCCTTACCTTTTCGGATATTTTTCGATGTTTTGCTTACTTCTTGGATAGGACTTCTGCCGTTTTTATTGAAATTCTTCTGTGACAGTCCCGCTTTAACAAGGTACTCCCATGATGTATCGAGCGATTGGCATTTATGTAATGCTGTACATCCATCATCATCTGTAGCATGGATATCAACTGATGACAAGCTTAAGATACGTTGCACAAGGGCATGATGCCCACCACCTGCAGCGTACATCAGACATGTACGACCTCTTGTATGAGTACGGTTGGGATCGAATCCTAAAGATATCAAAGCATCGAATACTTTCAGACTTCCGCGGACGCATACACTTGGTAGCGGGTCCACCTTTTCATCGCACTCAGTTGAGTTGGATATTTCTCTATAAAATACATACTGAGAGCATCATTATTGTTAAATATCATTTTAGCGTAGTTTAAAAAATCATTTTTCAACATTGATTCAGTCACGATGATTCGAAATATTTCTATATTCATATATTCACAACAACACGAAAATAGAGTTTGGCTAAACTTCAATAACTGCTCCTCATAATTCGTTGCAATGTATTTAATCACGTCGAGGTTCTTGCTAATGACTGCAACAATAAGACATGTTACCTCTTGATGTGTCGTCGTTGCTGTGTCTATTCCGTTCTGAACCAAATATTTAAATATCTCAATAGATCCACTAGCACAACAGAATAACAATGCATCCCAAACTTTCTGATACTTCTCATCAAGCTGACTGGGATAGGTCTCCACTAAATGTTGTACCATGCTGAAATTATTTTTGCCTGCAGCAATCATCAGACATGTTACTCCTTGATTAGATTTTGTTGCCGTGTCCATTCCGTTCTGACCCAGATATTTAAATATCTCAATAGATCCATAAGCACAACAGTGTAACAATGCATTCAAACCTTGCTGATCTTTCTCATCGAGCTGTCCGGGATAGGTCTCCACTAAATGTTGTACCATGCTGAAATTATTATTGCATGCAGCAATCATCAGACATGTTATTCCTTGATTTAATTTTGTTGCCGTGTCCAATCCGTTCTGAACTAAATATTGAAATATCTCAATAGATCCATTAGCACAACAGTGTAACAACGCATTCGAACCTTTCAGATCTTTCTCATCAAGCTGACTGGGATAGGTCTCCACTAAATGTTGTACCATGCTGAAATTATTATGACCTGCAGCATCCATCAGACATGTTTCTCCTTGATTTGATTTTGTTGCTGTGTCCAATCCGTTCTGAACAAGATATTGAAATATCTCAATAGATCCATTAACACAACAGTATAACAACGCATTCTCACCTTTCTGATTTTTCTCATCAAGCTGTCCGGGATAGGTCTCCACTAAATGTTGTACCATGCTGAAATTATTTTTGCCTGCAGCAATCATCAGACATGTTACTCCTTGATTTGATTTTGTTGCCGTGTCCATTCCGTTCTGAACCAGATATTTAAATATCTCAATAGATCCACTAGCACAACAGTGTAACAATGCATTCAAACCTTGCTGATCTTTCTCATCGAGCTGTCCGGGATAGGTCTCCACTAAATGTTGTACCATGCTGAAATTATTATTGCCTGCAGCAATCATCAGACATGTTACTCCTTGATTTGATTTTGTTGCCGTGTCCATTCCGTTCTGAACCAGATATTTAAATATCTCAATAGATCCATAAGCACAACAGTGTAACAATGCATTCAAACCATTCTGACTTTTCTCATCAAGCTGACTGGGATAGGTCTCCACTAAATGTTGTACCATGCTGAAATTTTTTTTGCCTGCAGCATTCATCAGACATGTTACTCCTTGATTTGATTTTGTTGCCGTGTCCAATCCGTTCTGAACCAAATATTTAAATATCTCAATAGATCCACTAGCACAACAGTGTAACAACGCATTCAAACCTTGCTGATTTTTCTCATCAAGCTGTCCGGGATAGGTCTCCACTAAATGTTGTACCATGCTGAAATTTTTTTTGCCTGCAGCATTCATCAGACATGTTACTCCTTGATTTGATTTTGTTGCCGTGTCCAATCCGTTCTGAACCAGATATTTAAATATCTCAATAGATCCACTAGCACAACAGTGTAACAACGCATTCAAACCTTGCTGATCTTTCTCATCAAGCTGACTGGGATAGGTCTCCACTAAATGTTGTACCATGCTGAAATTATTTTTGTACGCAGCATCCATCAGACATGTTTCTCCTTGATTTGATTTTGTTGCTGTGTCCAATCCGTTCTGAACAAGATATTGAAATATCTCAATAGATCCATTAACACAACAGTATAACAACGCATTCGCACCTTTCTGATTTTTCTCATCAAGCTGTCCGGGATAGGTCTCCACTAAATGTTGTACCATGCTGAAATTATTTTTGCCTGCAGCAATCATCAGACATGTTACTCCTTGATTTGATTTTGTTGCCGTGTCCATTCCGTTCTGAACCAGATATTTAAATATCTCAATAGATCCATAAGCACAACAGTGTAACAATGCATTCAAACCATTCTGACTTTTCTCATCAAGCTGACTGGGATAGGTCTCCACTAAATGTTGTACCATGCTGAAATTTTTTTTGCCTGCAGCATTCATCAGACATGTTACTCCTTGATTTGATTTTGTTGCCGTGTCCAATCCGTTCTGAACCAAATATTTAAATATCTCAATAGATCCACTAGCACAACAGTGTAACAACGCATTCAAACCTTGCTGATCTTTCTCATCAAGCTGACTGGGATAGGTCTCCACTAAATGTTGTACCATGCTGAAATTATTTTTGTACGCAGCATCCATCAGACATGTTTCTCCTTGATTTGATTTTGTTGCTGTGTCCAATCCGTTCTGAACAAGATATTGAAATATCTCAATAGATCCATTAACACAACAGTATAACAACGCATTCTCACCTTTCTGATTTTTCTCATCAAGCTGTCCGGGATAGGTCTCCACTAAATGTTGTACCATGCTGAAATTATTTTTGCCTGCAGCAATCATCAGACATGTTACTCCTTGATTTGATTTTGTTGCCGTGTCCATTCCGTTCTGAACCAGATATTTAAATATCTCAATAGATCCATAAGCACAACAGTGTAACAATGCATTCAAACCATTCTGACTTTTCTCATCAAGCTGACTGGGATAGGTCTCCACTAAATGTTGTACCATGCTGAAATTTTTTTTGCCTGCAGCATTCATCAGACATGTTACTCCTTGATTTGATTTTGTTGCCGTGTCCAATCCGTTCTGAACCAAATATTTAAATATCTCAATAGATCCACTAGCACAACAGTGTAACAACGCATTCAAACCTTGCTGATCTTTCTCATCAAGCTGTCCGGGATAGGTCTCCACTAAATGTTGTACCATGCTGAAATTATTTTTGTACGCAGCATCCATCAGACATGTTATTCCTTGATTTGATTTTGTTGCTGTGTCCAATCCGTTCTGAACAAGATATTTAAATATCTCAATAGATCCATAAGCACAACAGTATATCAACGCATT
Organism: Mizuhopecten yessoensis; assembly: GCF_002113885.1. NCBI lineage: Eukaryota > Metazoa > Mollusca > Bivalvia > Pectinida > Pectinidae > Mizuhopecten > Mizuhopecten yessoensis. The sequence goes on along the minus strand of NW_018408197.1, from coordinate 436,714 downwards.
CGCACCTTTCTGATTTTTCTCATCAAGCTGACTGGGATAGGTCTCCACTAAATGTTGTACCATGCTGAAATTATTTTTGCCTGCAGCAATCATCAGACATGTTACTCCTTGATTTGATTTTGTTGCCGTGTCCAATCCGTTCTGAACAAGATATTGAAATATCTCAATAGATCCATTAGCACAACAGTATAACAACGCATTCGCACCTTTCTGATTTTTCTCATCAAGCTGTCCGGGATAGGTCTCCACTAAATGTTGTACCATGCTGAAATTATTTTTGCCTGCAGCAATCATCAGACATGTTTCTCCTTGATTTGATTTTGTTGCCGTGTCCATTCCGTTCTGAACCAGATATTTAAATATCTCAATAGATCCACTATCACAACAGTGTAACAATGCATTCAAACCTTGCTGATCTTTCTCATCAAGCTGACTGGGATAGGTCTCCACTAAATGTTGTACCATCCTGAAATTATTATTGCCTGCAGCATTCATCAGACATGTTATTCCTTGATTTGATTTTGTTGCCGTGTCCAATCCGTTCTGAACGAGATATTGAAATATCTCAATAGATCCACTAGCACAACAGTGTAACAACGCATTCGCACCTTTCTGATTTTTCTCATCAAGCTGACTGGGATAGGTCTCCACTAAGTGTTGTACCATGCTGAAATTATTATTGTACGCAGCATTCATCAGACATGTTCTTCCTAGATTTGATTTCGTTGCTGTGTCCATTCCGTTCTGAACCAGATATTTAAATATCTCAATAGATCCACTATCACAACAGTGTAACACTGCATTCAAACCTTGCTGATCTTTCTCATCGAGCTGTCCGGGATAGGTCTCCACTAAATGTTGTACCATGCTGAAATTATTTTTGCCTGCAGCAATCATCAGACATGTTTCTCCTTGATTTGATTTTGTTGCCGTCTCCAATCCGTTCTGAACAAGATATTTAAATATCTCAATAGATCCACTAGCACAACAGTGTAACAACGCATTCGCACCTTTCTGATCTTTCATATGAAGCTGTTCTGGCCAGGTCTCAATTAAATGTTGAACTTGGCTGAAATTTCTATTTGCTACAGCAATCATTAAAGAAGGGTTTCTGTCGCTATTTGTTGTTGCATTCATTTTGTTATCAATAAGATATCCCAACAGTTCCAGAAATCGAGCAGTTTATCAAATTGTCAGATGCATTATAATTCTCGAATTAATAACTTTTCACTAAATAACTTTAATCTTTAATTTTAATCACGGCAATCTTCATAGACGTGAAAGATGTGTTTGTCTCCATGATACCTGTACAAAATAGACAAAGTTATGCAAACATGAGCCGAGTTGAACTCTATTTCAAAACGATACTTTGGAATAATGACGCGAAAATACCATCTCTTAAGAACTGAGTAAAGGATTACAAAAGTTTTTTTTTCTGAATTAAAATCCTTTTCCTTTTTTTAATAAAATCTGTTTAAAATTTTAAAGGGAGAAATCTTTTTTGCTTTATGAAATTTATTGATTATCAGTGAATGGCAACTGGAGTTTAAAATCAAATAATGAGTTCTATCAAAGTATGTGATATAATATTCCTTATCTTAATAATAATAATGATAATGATAATAAAGAATTCGAGGTTCTTATATACCGCTTTATCACAACCAAGTTCATAGGCTGCCTCAAAGCGGTTCACACACATTTATCTGTGGTTATAGGGCATTTGCAACCAGCCTATATATTTCGCAACTACCTGGGAAGCATACAGCCGGTGCTACCATTTCGGTGCTCACAGCTAGCATTCAACAATTCTAGCACTGCCCAACCACGTACTCAATTTACAGATGAGTAAAACAAATAAAATAAATATACAACACTTGATATAGCGCCCTATCTAGCTAACATAAGTCACTCTAAAGCGCTTTACAGTACATAGATATACAATTGTATACAGTCAATACAATTAGCATATATATTAATCAATACAATATTGAGGAATTCGTAGGAGCTGCCTTATCAGGCGCTAACTACTAGTCATATGCCACCTGGCTCATATCTCCCTATGGGTGTATGCCTGCTGGAGATGTATTGTGTGAGTAGACTGGAGCAAGCGGATTCAAGTATCTTGCTCCAAGATACAACACAGTGCCGTGCCGTGCCTCGAAACCGCAACCCTTCGGTCATGAGCCCGGTGTCCTACCACTAGACTACCATGTGTCATATTTATTTATTTTTGCTCTTATGATAGAAGATAGGAGCACTTAACAGGTACAATCTTTTCTTGAAATCCGAAGATAAGTGTATACTGCTATATTATTATTACAAGCAAGTACAGTTAGGAGCAAACTTACCTTGGTATTCAACCCAAGTACCAAAACATATTTACGCAAAACCTAAAACTTCTGCCAACATTTGGTATCCGAATTTCAAATCTCCTGCAAGAACTTAACATAAAGTTGACCGACATAGCTGAATTTTACATATCTGATGTTCCTCAATGGACCATAAAAACACCTGATTTTAACTTAACATTACATGAGCGAGGGAAATCCAGTGTAATGCCCGAAGAACATAAATCCTCCTTTCGGGAATGCATTTCGAATTACTCTTCTCATACACAACTTTACACCGATGGTTCCAAAGAAGGTGAGAAAGTGGCAGCAGCCTGCTGTACTGCCAATACTTGCACTTCAGTTCGACTACCAGATGGCACCTCCATCCTTTATGCAGAAGCATACGCCGTTGGTTTGGTCCTCGACCATGTCGATGAACACCGCATTAAAAAGGCAATCATTTGTTCAGACACTCTACCTGTCCTACAAAGTTTACAGTTACGAGATCCTAAAAACTAAAATAACTTTACTATGGATTCCGAGACATGTCGGAATTAAAGGCAACGAATTTGTTGACAGGAAAGCTAAAAATGTGTTAAATCTCGAACAAACACATATCAAACTACCATAAACAGATTTCAAACCTATGATTCGTACAGCCATTCAAAATGAATGGCAGCAACGCTGGTCTCTCGAGACCAACAACAAACCTTTTAAAGTACAACCGAAACTTAAAACATCTGTTCCCAGTCGGAAAGATCGTAGAGAGGAAGTTGTCCTCTCTTGGCTCCGTGCTGGGCACACATAACCTACTCATTCGTACCTTTTAAAACGAGAAGATCCATATTCATGCCATGCATATGACACTCCATTCACAGTGGAACATTTTTTAATAGAATGCTCCGATTTTAAACACATTCGTGATGACTACTTTCGAGTCCCGGATATAAAAACTCTTTTCAGTTCCGTGGACTCGAAGGCATTATTTAACTATTTGAAAGACATCGGTCTATTCTATAGACTCTAATGTCTTTTAACCCACCTTACCCTCTTTGTCGTTATATAAATCACAAAGTCCATATCATCTATTCGTTATCTCTGTTATTAGTTTTAACCCCCTTTTTATTTTTATTATCTACACATACAATGCGAATGCTTTTGAAAATCGCCATGGCCCTAAATGACTTCAGCCGTCGATGGGCCGTTTAACACAAACAAACAAACAAACAAACATAAATGTATGTAAAAAATGTATACGGTAAAGATAACGAATACAAATATATATCAAAGTTATTTTAACTATACAACTTTAGTGTAAATAGTCGTTATCAGGGTCATCATGATCAGGAAAACATATACAGGTATTTGGCTAGCGATCGTTTCAATAGAGTTAGAATTGTTAATGGTCATAAGAATTAGAAACAGTGGTTTGATATCACAAAGATTCACCTTACAGCAAAGACGGTTAGGAAAGTAAACGTCATGAAGTTTTAAAATGATTTTTGTATTTGAATATCATATATCGTTTCAATCGTATGTATACACACATAGTACTAGTGGCCCTGATCTGGTGGATCAGGGTCGGGAAATTTCATAACACAGGGACGGGTCTCCTGCTGTGTAATTACATACACAGGGCCGGGTCTCCTGCTGTGTAATGACATACACAGAGACGGGTCTCCTGTTGTGTAATGACATACACAGGAACGGGTCTCCTGCTGTGTAATGACATACACAGGGGCGGGTCTCCTGCTGTGTAATGACATACACATGGACGGGTCTCCTGCTGTGTAATGACATACACATGGACGGGTCTCCTGCTGTGTAATGACATAAACAGGGACAGGTCTCCTGCTGTGTAATGACATACACAGGGACGGGTCTCCTGCTGTGTAATGACATACACAGGGACAGGTCTCCTGCTGTGTAATGACATAACACAGGGATGGGTCTCCTGCTGTGTAATTACATACACAGGGACGGGTCTCCTGCAGTGTAATGACATACACAGGGACGGGGCTCCTGCTGTGTAATTACATACACAGGGACGGGCCTCCTGCTGTGTAATGACATAAACAGGGACGGGTATACTGCTATGTAATGACATACACAGGGACGGGTATCCTGCTGTGTAATGACATACACAGGGACGGGTCTCCTGCTGAGTAATGACATACACAGGGACGGGCCTCCTGCTGTGTAATGACATAAACAGGGACGGGTATACTGCTATGTAATGACATACACAGGGACGGGTATCCTGCTATGCAATGACATACACAGGGACGGGTATCCTGCTGTGTAATGACATAACACAGGGACGGGTCTCCTGCTGTGTAATGACATAAACAGGGACAGGTCTCCTGCTGTGTAATGACATACACAGGGACAGGGCTCCTGCTGTGTAATGACATAACACAGGGATGGGTCTCCTGCTGTGTAATTACAAACACAGGGACGGGTCTCCTGCTGTGTAATTACACACACAGGGACGGGTCTCCTGCTGTGTAATGACATCCACAGGGACGGGTCTCCTGCTGTGTAATGACATACCCAGGGACGGGTCTCCTGCTGTGTAATTACATACATAGGGACGGGTCTCCTGCTGCGTAATGACATACACAGGGACGGGTCTCCTGTTGTGTAATGACATACACAGGGACGGGCCTCCTGCTGTGTAATGACATAAACAGGGACGGGTATACTGCTATGTAATGACATACACAGGGACGGGTATCCTGCTATGTAATGAAATACACAGGGACGGGTATCCTGCTGTGTAATGACATACACAGGGACGGGGCTCCTGTTGTGTAATGACATACACAGGGACGGGTCTCCTGTTGGGTAATGACATACACAGGGACGGGGCTCCTGCTGTGTAATTACATACACAGGGACGGGCCTCCTGCTGTGTAATGACATAAACAGGGACGGGTATACTGCTATGTAATGACATACACAGGGACGGGTATCCTGCTGTGTAATGACATACACAGGGACGGGGATCCTGCTGTGTAATGACATACACAGGGACGGGTCTCCTGTTGTGTAATGACATACACAGGAACGGGTCTCCTGCTGTGTAATGACATACACAGGGACCGGTCTCCTGCTGTGTAATGACATAACACAGGGACGGGGCTCCTGCTGTGTAATGACATACACAGGGACGGGTCTCCTGCTGTGTAATTACATACACTTGTCAATTGAAGTAGGTGGTTAACAAGAGCATAGTTATAAATGTAATAGCGACGAAAAGAAGAAAAACAATGTTGTTCACGACTTGTTTTCTAAATTCACCTAAACATCGCTCTAGATTTACTTGAACTATATTATCCTTACAACCACGGCTACCGTAGTTACCATCGTAGCAACCCGCTTCAACTGTTTTTTTGTGTGTTTTTTTTTATAGCATTTGAACATTATTTATGGTGTAAATATAAGGATTGACCATCATTATGTATGTTTGTATGTTTGTATGTATGTATGTATGTATGTATGTATGTATGTATGTATGTATGTATGTATGTATGTATGTATGTATGTATGTATGTTCCTATTTTTGATCTTCGTTGATACAGATTTATTTCTGATGTTCTAAACCTTCCATGTAAATATTCATAGTTTATTATCTGCTATTGTTTGAGATGCACCCTTGGGAGAGGATTTATATAGGTTTTGCCTCTTGCTCAATTTCTTTTGAATCGGATTGATTTTATAAAATATTTTGAAATGGAAAAACAATTGTGTTGGTCATATATAGGTAGCAATGTATACGATCCAAAGATGGGACATACTCATATAGAAATCAATGTGACATCAATGAGTTGATGTCATATAAATACACACCAAAGTGAAGACGGTAAAGAACGGGGATGTCAGGCAGTTTCAAAATTAAAATGTATTATACATATACAGGTTAAAATTACACGGTTGGGTGGGAAGGTAGGTTGTTTAATCGCATATATACACGTAAAGCACGTATAATACTTGCGGTCCTGATCGTTGTAGGGGTCAGGGGTCGGGCAATATGATAACGCAGTGACGAGTCTCTTTCTGCGTATTTCTATATAATTGTCAATAGAAATTGGCAGTACAAAAGCATGTACCTTGGTACTGGTTATATTGCATGTCAAACAAAAGACACGAACCACGTCCTTTATATCTACCAGACCCCCGTCTAGTATTTACTCTTCGTTAAATATAAAGACAGACAGCTGTGTTTATGGATGAATTTACACAATAAACTCATGTAATCTGCGATATATATTTTGTATAATAAAATCCAGTCACCTGAGGTGTTTCATTACCATGCTTAAGGATGCAGACTTAGTAGGATTTTTGACAGCAAGATTTATCAAGGAGCAGATTGGACATTTATGGTGTTTGAGTTGGTGATGAAATTGAATCATTGGATTTTTTTTAAATATTTCTGTGAATTTGTTAGCATTGTCGCGTGCAATCTGTCTCTTCTGAATCTCCAAACTTCAAAACTTATATTAAAGTTCCAAATACCATTTGCGTTGCTAAATTGTTTAAAAATTCCCCGTCGGAAAAGACAGACCCAGTTCTAAATCCCAGTATTGTACAAGAACATTTCGCTGCCTTGCTGAAGTGACAATACACAGTAGAACACACGGATCTTCCATCAGTTAAAACTATGTTAGTGATGTTTTATTTGTTTGCTTTTAGCAAATTAGACTTGAATTGTTGAACATTAGATCATTAAATATGTATATTTCAAAACATATACATATATATTTCGTATTTATTTCCCTGTATCGTAAATGAGTAATGGGCTAGTTCACACAATATAGATTTTGTATTCCTATACCAGCCTGGTGACGTCACCCAATAAATGTTGTTGGGCAAAATGTAGGTATTGTGCAGAGCAAGTGTAAATACCCAGAAGACGGCTGATTCCCTGAACGCATACCTTTTTAATTTACCTGTAGGGCAACTTGATAGGTGTTATAGTCTTTTTCTTAAAAAGTGTCTGAGTTTCAACAAGTGAATCTTCCTGCAAAGCTAACCTGTTAAAACTCAAGCACATATGCTTATATAAATATTCTTATATATTTTTTTGGCTGTTTAATTTTCTTCAATTTCATATTTTTGATTATATTAACTAGCTGATCCATATAGAATTTGATATAAATGAACTGTTCTTTCAATAACAGATACATAAATCAATTATAGAGCACAATTAATTAAAATTTAACAACACCCTAATTGATTGATATACATCTCTTAGTCATTAAGTGGGGAAACCAAATATTTATTGGTACCTTTCAGGTGTATACGTGATAAAATAACATTTTTAAAGAATCAATGTGGTTTTAGAAGAAAAAAAAGTATTATTGTTTATTTGAAAGTGAAAACGTCATAGTATACAGATTATAGTGAAACATGAATGTTTATACATCTGGCAGTCCAGTCTTTATGCAAAAGAAAGCTTGTAAAATGTATCATCTGAGTTACTCAAAATTGAACATTAGTGACAGACGTTGGGCCTTAGAGCAAACATTATATTAAATAAACAAATATTAAAGTTGAGTTTAAACACGGTAATACAGACAAAGCAACATTTACTGAAATAAAAAGGATGAATAAATTCGTATGTATGTATATTTGGACTGGGGGTTTATCTATTCAACTCTCATAATTGTCAATCTGTGCAGGTGCTGCTTCAACCTTCTCCATCTTGAATGAGATCAGAATCTCTTCATTGAACCAGTAGCTTTTCCCGTCTTTAATTTAAGAACTTTCCTTTTTTCTCATACTTTCCTTTTATCTGAGAATTTTTCTATAATTTCAAGTATTTGTTTTACATTTTCAGTTTCCTTTTTCTTTTACTTACGGCATTTTATCAATTATTTTGAAGCTTTTAACTTTCAAAATTAATCGTTTATTTGTGCTTTACAAGAGTTAAATCATTTCAGCCCTCGTCATATATGTATTTTCCTCATGACATATTTCTTTCTTAGGTTTTTTAATGAATATACAGAGTTAAATAAATACTTTTAATTCGTAATTTGAAAGCAAAGTCAGATATAAAGGAATGTTAAGGGACCATATATTTATCACAGATACAGGAATATTTCAATGTTATTTCCAACATTGTCTTTATACTTATTTCTTTTTCTTCAAAATATAAGGAGACGCTTTTCAGTGTTTTGAAGATGTTACATTTTTATGATTTGACTAAAAATATTGAAGCAAACATTATCTAAGACAGCATTATTCTTACTATTATTTAATTTGCACCAGCATAAGGTATATGACAGTATTGTACCCTATGTAAATAACTTCTTTTATAATTCATAGTGCTCTATATTAGTTTATTATCTGCTATTGTTTGAGATGTACCTCCTGGGAGAGGATTTATATAGGCTTTGCTTCTTGCTCAATTTCTTTTGAATCGGATTGATTTAATAAAATATTTTGAAATGGAAAAAAATGGTGTTTGTCATATATAGGTGTAGCAATGTATACGATCCAAAGATGGGACATACTCATATAGAAATCAATGTGACATCAATGAGTTGATGTCATATAAATACACATCAAAGTGAAGACGGTAAAGAACGGGGATGTCAGGCAGTTTTAAAATTAAAATTTATTATACATATACAGGTTAAAATATACACGGTTGGGTGGGAAGGTAGGTTGTTTAATCGCATATATACACGTAAAGCACGTATAATACTTGCAGTCCTGATCGGGGTGGGGGTCAGGGGTTGGGCAATATGATAACGCAGTGACGAGTCTCTTTCTGCGTATTTCTATATAATTGTCAATAGAAATTGGCAGTACAAAAGCATGTACCTTGGTATTGGTTATATTGCATGTCAAACAAAAGACACGAACCACGTCCTTTATATCAACCAGACCCCGTCTAGTATTTACTCTTCGTTAAATATAAAGACAGACAGCTGCGATATATATTTTGTATAATAAAATCCAGTCACCTGGGGTGTTTCATTACCATGCTTAAGGATGCAGACTTAGTAGGATGTTTGACAACAAGATTTATCAAGGAGCAGATTGGACATTTTTGGTGTTTGAGCTGGTGATAAATTTGAATCATTGGATTTTTAAACATTTCTCTGAATTTGTTAGCATTGTCACGTGCTGCATCCGTGTTGCACTCTGTCTCTTCTGAATCTCCAAACTTCCAAATGTATATCAAAGTTCCAAATAACGTTTTCGTTACTAAATTGTTTAAAAATTCCCCGTCGGAACAGACCGACCCACTTCTAAATCCCAGTATTGTACAAGAACATTTTGCTGCCTTGCTGAAGTGACAATACACAGTAGAACACACGAATCTTCCATCAGTTAAAACTATGTTAGTAATGTTTTATTTGTTTGCTTTTAGCAAATTAGACTTGAATTGTTGAACATTAGATCATTAAATATGTATTTTTCAAAACATATACATATATATTTCGTATTTATTTCACTGTATCGTAAATGAGTAATGGGCTAGTTCACACAATATAGATTTTGTATTCCTATACCAGCCTGGTGACGTCACCCAATACATGTTGTTGGGCAAAATATAGGTATTGTGCAGAGCAAATGTACATTTTTAATTTACCTGTAGGGCAACTTGTTTTGATAGGGGTTATAGTCTTTTTCTTAAAAAGTGCCTGAGTTTCAACAAGTGAATCTTCCTGTAAAACTCACCTGTTGGAACTCAAGCACATATGCTTATATAAATATTCTTATATATTTTTTTGACTTTTTAATTTTCTTCAATTTTATATTTTTGATAATATTAACGAGCTGATCCATATAGTATTTGATATAATTGAACTGATCTTTCAATAACAGATAAATAAATTAATTATAAAGCACAATTAATTAATATTTAGCAAAGCCCTAAATGATATATATATATATATATATATATTAGTCATTTAATGGGGAAACCAAATATTAAAAATTACATTTTTAAAGAATCAATATGACTTTAGAAAAAATAGTATTATTGCTTATTTGAAAGTGAAAACGTCATAGCATGCAGATTATAGTGAAACATGTACGTTTATACATCTGGCAGTCCAGTTCTAATGCAAAAAAGCAAGTAAAATGTATCATCAGAGATACTCAAAATTGAACACTAGTGACCTAGTGGGCCTTAAAGCAAAAATTATATAAAATAAAAAAAAATAAAGTTGAATTTAAACACGGTAATGCAGACAACCCAACAATTACGGAGATAAAAAGGATTAATCAATTATGTATGTATGGACTGGGGGTTTATCTATTCAACTCTCATAAAGGTCAATCTGTGCAATTGCCGCTTCAATCTTCTCCATCTTGAATGAGATCAGAATCTCTTCATTGAACCAGTAGCTTTTTCCCGTCTTTAATTTAAGAACTTTACTTTTTTCTCATACTTTCCTTTTATCTGATATATTTTCGTTAATTTCAAAACTTGTTTTACATTTTCAGTTTCCTTTTTCTTTTTTTCCGGCATTTTATAGATTACTCTCAAGCTTTTATCTTTCAAAATTAATCGTTCATTTGTGCTAAAACATTCGTCATATATGTATTTTCCCTCATGACATATTTTTTCTTCGATTTTTAAATGAATATATAGAGCTACCTTACTTTGAAGGTAATATCAGATAATAAAGGAATGGTAAGGGACTATATTTTTATCACAGATACAGGAATATTTCACTGTTATTTCCAACATTTTCTGTATACTTTTTCTTTTTCTTCAAAATATAAGGAGACACCTTTCCGTGTTTTGAAGATGTTAGATTTTTATGATTTGACCAAAAATATTGAAGCAAACATTATCTAAGACAGCATTATTCTTACTATTTTAATTTTCACCAGCATAAGGTATATGTCAGTATTGTACCTCATGTAAATATCTTCTTTTATAATTCATAATGCTCTATATAAGTAAGTTGAAGTCTAGTTCTCTCCCCTTATAATATGTGAGCTCCTTCATACAACTATCAACTTTGCAATGTACTGATTAAGTTTTATCATTTAATATACATTAAAATATATTTGAATACATCAGAGTATTTAGAAGTAATATTTTCCCAATGCATGATATAAATGAAAACTGAAATTTATGCATGTCACTGTTCTATTTGAATTCAATTGTAATTAATATATTGATATTGAGTATGGATTTATCGAATAAAAATATTGAACTTGATATTAATGTCTTAGTTTTCTTTCACACTGATGATGATATTATTCTTTGAAACCTTACGCCAGTTCAATAAAAATCATAACTTTTTAACTTTAAAATCACAGGTAGATATACAGGTAAAATATCTCAGGTAAATATAGTACATATATGATACAAACTATAACTACCTTCCCTTTGTTGTTTCTAGAACCGTATGCGTCCAGGGAATACCCCCAGAAGACTGCCAAACAATTTCATATTCTAAAGCATGTTGTGAATTGAGTAATCATATGGAGTTACCTGATAGCCTGTGACCGTCGGGTATCGGCGGTAACAGGGAGCGGCACAGGACAGGGTCCAGGGACGTCTGTGCAGCTCGGTGTCTCAGGTGTATCCCATCGGCTGTCACCGTCCTGACTCCCAGGGTCAGCACAGAAGGTTCCCGAAGGGCACTTCCGGTACTCGGGGTCCTTGACGGTTATCCCCTGACAGCCTAGCTGAACGACTCACCACAAGCATATGTGTATACACGTAACTCATTCTTTAACCTTATGAAAACCTTAATTGTGGACAGTTATTAATAGAGTATTGAGTCACGGCTTTTAATAAGCACCATTGGGTAGTATGACAGTGCGCAGTAACCGACATATACCAATGACAGGTAATATTACAACGTTTAGACTATATATGTAGTTTTAAAGGACGACGGTTGTTATAAATATAAGTGAGGACGATATTTTAGGTCGGCCCGTCATTACACCTTAATGCTGTTCAAACTACATTTTAACAACATGATTCAACCAAGAAAGTACATTTTATTACGTTAGCTTTCATTATTCGATATGAAAGGCAACAGATTAACCAAACATGAGTGTGTAACTCCCAGCATACCTTCAGGCGACTGTAATATCGAAAATGTGGCTGACAGTGAAAGCAAGACTTTTATGTTGTTTCTTGCAGTATTTGTTCGCTTATATCGAAGGGTTAGGTTAAGGAGTAATGTCACGGCGCGGCGTCCTTCGTCCAGCATCTAGTCCCCATTTAACTGATTACAAGTCCAGGACGTCATTGGTGACTTTGAAGAAATCGTATACAAAGGCGAAACGGGGGACACGGCTGGGGGTCCAAAATGAGAAATAGAGATAAATAACTAAGACACATTTTGAAAGGAAAAACAGCGGAATTTTCATGTTTAAGTTGTAAATTTGAAATAGCTGTGCTTAAATAACCCGATACTCAAGGGGATGGTAGAATGGTGGGATTTGTATAAAAAGGTTGGTTGTAAACTGATTTACACATGTGGGTTGTGAGTATATTATATATACACCAAAAGTAAACGTAACGCATGTGGTTCACAACCAATATCCTTGAAAAAACATCACCAGTTCTCCTACCACCTCTTTACACAAACCCCACCAGTAGCGACCCACACCTGGACACAAACCTCACCAGTAGCGACCCACACCTGGACACAAACCACATCAGTAACGACCCACACCTGGACACAAACCACATCAGTAACGACCCACACCTGGACACAAACCACATCAGTAACGACCCACACCTGGACACAAACCTCATCAGTAGCGACCCACACCTGGACACAAACCACACCAGTAGCGACCCACACCTGGTCACAAACCACATCAGTAACGACCCACACCTGGACACAAACCTCACCAGTAGCGACCCACACCTGGACACAAACCACATCAGTAACGACTCACACCTGGACACAAACCACATCAGTAACGACCCACACCTGGACACAAACCTCATCAGTAGCGACCCACACCTGGACACAAACCACACCAGTAGCGACCCACACCTGGACACAAACCACACCAGTAGCGACCCACACCTGGACACAAACCACACCAGTAGCGACCCACACCTGGACACAAACCACACCAGTAGCGACCCACACCTGGACACAAACCACACCAGTAGCGACCCACACCTGGACACAAACCACACCAGTAGCGACCCACACCTGGACACAAACCACACCAGTAGCGACCCACACCTGGACACAAACCAAACCAGTAGCGACCCACACCTGGACACAAACCACACCAGTAGCGACCCACACCTGGACACAAACGACATTAATTAACAAACCACACACCTACAAAAACAACACTAGGTAATATCACACACCCGTGTAACCACATCAGTTAAAAACAAAAACCCACACCAGTTAACAACCCAAAGCTGTACATAAGCGACACAAGAATAACCAATACCCATACACAGGTATACACACACCCGGACTACCACACAGGTATACACACCCGGACTACCACACAGGTATCCACACACCCGGACTACCACACAGGTACATTATTCATTATACTAACTGATACAAGGACCTGTACCAAAAACGAGTGTTTCAAATGGGTGGTAATCTGTTATATTATGTTAACCAAAATATCAAACCAATCCTTTGAAGAATCAGTACTTTTAGGAAATAAAACATTCTTTAACTATATCGTAATAAACTTTGAAGTACAATATCCATAAATATATTAAAAATCCCAATACAATTTAAAAAATAACAAGATCCAAGTTTATTCCAACAGCCGACACAAAACAGCACAAGGACACACCGCATCTGGAATAGGAATTCAGCTAGTCTACAGGCGGGTGACACATACACAACACACATACAAAGCACAACTAAACAATAGCCCTGGCGAAAGTGAAACCAGACCTTTGAAAAAACACCTGACTTTGTCGATGGCGCGAGAGATTGTCCTATTGTCATTTTTCGTCGGTTTCTAGCGGTTTCATAAACTATAAATAGAAAGTAAATAATAGGTAGATTAAATTATCTTCTATATCTTCTCATATGATAAGTATTTATGTAAACGCTGTTTCACTTGCTGCTTTCGTTTAAATTCTAAAAAAGTGTGTGCTTAACGTCACTTTTGGTCAATAGTCATGTGTTATCCGACTTTTACATTGATTGCTTCATTTATAAACGATAACAGTTATGAAAAAAACACTAATTCACGCCATGAAGAAGAGTTGAAATTATCCAGTTTCGTCTTTACAGTACTATCTTCTATTCAGAATAATCATGATAACGACGCAATACTCGATCACTGTACCGTTCTGTTGTAATATGATAAAATGACATCGGCACGACTGTTGACCGCTGTCATCAAAACCGTAATTCAAATACATTCCCTTTTGATTTGTACATACTGTGTGCCGATATCGTTCCCATGTTACACCAGGAAGTAAAAAAGATATGTACATAACAATATACATATAGCAAGTGTGCTTATATAACTTGATATGGTATATATTATTGCAAATAGAACCATCATTTTCCCTTTGTCTATAGAAAAGTAAAATTTGTAAATTGACACCCACGGAATGCATCCGGTGTAGTGACATCGTTGTGTATCAGATCAGTTATGTAATGGTCTCTAGTAAAGATGTACCCGTTATCTCGTATTTAACATGTAACTGGTAACAGGTTAGGCTGTTCTGTTTACATTTTATCTACCTGTATATCTACAAACTTGTCGATTAAGGTCGTTTAAAAATGAATCGTAAAATGGCAATTATTGTTGCATACATAGATATCCATGTACATCTGGCTGATATATGTTTGTTTTGGGATTGTCAGCCCTATGTCCAGCATCCAAGTTTGCCGTCTGCTCCGGTTGCTGTTCTGGCCGGGCCTTTATTGAATTTGCTGAAACTATCTTTCTTATATTATGTTCACTTGTTCCCCTGGGGTTTTAGCTGTACAACATTACATTTTTGCTTTTACTGCAAAACCTAAATATTGTGCCGACGATT
Source organism: Mizuhopecten yessoensis (assembly GCF_002113885.1). NCBI lineage: Eukaryota > Metazoa > Mollusca > Bivalvia > Pectinida > Pectinidae > Mizuhopecten > Mizuhopecten yessoensis. The sequence continues at coordinate 421,399 of NW_018408197.1, read as the reverse complement.
TTAAAAGTTCATGTGCTGTCTCTTGACCTCCCAATACCTTCAATATAATTATACATGTATCTGTCAAGTGATTAAAACTATCTCCATGCTGTGAAGCTCTGTTTGCTTAATGTCTCATCAATTCTCCAACAAAATAACACCAAAACATTTGTGATTGGCGAAAAATTGGCTCACTTTTTAGGAAGTGGCCGTAATTTTTTATTCATATTCTGAAAATTTTTGGATAAAAACTTCTCTTACTAATTCTTGATCTGAGTAACACATGATTTCGAAAAAATCCAATTATTTCTTCAAACAAATTAAAATGTCTATAAAATATAAGCAAAGGTGAGCGGAAGAAAAAACTATCCGCCAAAATGGGAATAGTATACATATATGCAATGACAATAGTAAACATATATGCAGTGTCTGACAAAGACTCTAGTCACTGAACTTTGAAAATGTACATTCATATCATTTGATAAATTTAACCAAGTAAATACAAACAAAAAACAGAGAGGGATGGGAGGGCAAGCACAAGATGTTGAAAATTCAAATAAATTGTTGCGACTGTATAAATAAAGATGGCGATCTTCTGAATTTTTTTTTCTTCTAAATGTTTAGCTGCCAAGTTAAAATGACCAATGAGCTTTGACCTCTGATCTATGAACCCGGATGTGACAATCGCCTTTTATGGGTTAGGGGGCGTGGCGATGAGCTAGCCCGCTAATGTAAACAAAAACACTGAATTTAAACAAAATGGGCAGTACATGCAAAAACACGTTTGTCTTTTTACAAACTCTCATTTGTTTGTAAACCTGAAGAGCAACAACACCACCAGGGGGACATTTTGAATTTCAATTATTGCATTATAACTAAAACAAATAAAACAAAGTAGGGAACTGATTATGATGGATCATGAAGAAAAGAAGCGTTTAAAATCGTTGGCGATGTGCATGAATGGTTTAATCTGAATTCATTTGCACTATATTGTAACGAGCCAGCGTCCGGTGCCCACGTCTCACCGGCCGCCGTCGAAGAAGTATGGGGTTCTTGTTTCACCAATATAGTGTGCTTCCTGAATCCTTGATTATCGTGGTCGAATATGTTATATCTCCTCTATGTCAGGTCCGAGAACAATGGTCAGAAATAGTCTAGCAGTCTAATTAACTTTGCGAAAACTCCAAATATCAACCAAGAGCCCAATTGACAGGTACAAATATCATTTATTAAAAGAACAAGTTAGATAACAAGGTATCTTTACAGAGTACAGATCAGTGTAATATTACAACACAAACAAGGCATCACCACAGGCCCTTGCACCAGACAATAACAAATGTACTTGACAAACTGTGCACAACCATTCCCAAAGTATACACTAATTGACTGTATTTCCCGTACAAAAGTCCCACTAATCACCAGAGCCTAATATTCGAAGTCACCTAAATTATAATCTGATATTGAAGAATGTCTTGTATTTCAGTTCCTTTCCAAATGAATTTTATCACACAGGGGAGCATATGGTAACTGGACTTTTCCCCCAAAGTTTGAAGCAGATTCCAAGAGAAATATCCAGTTTACTGATACATGTGCTTAAAATTTGGGCTCAAGACTCAAAAACTTGTGGATAAGTATTGTATAACTCTTTTTAATAATAATATCTAGGATACATATTTCAGCCCAAAAACTAATATATTTTTTGTTTGATACTAAACAAATAATGTTTGAGAATTAACTGTTTAAAACAGTTTTTTTCTTCTCTCAAATATATAGCATCGAGACTCGATCCATATTGATATGAAATATTTAAATTTGAATATTTCTATAGTGCATAATTCCATAACCTTCAACCTATAGAGACATGACAAATACTACCAGGTACACATTTATATATACAATGGAAGATATATATAATAAATGAGCATCACAGTTTATATATTTTGATGCACACTTAATAAGCATGTGACATGTCTCTGTAACCCACATCTAATTATGGGTAAGTAGTGGGATTATTATTGGAAGCCAATATCAACACATCCAACTAATACAGTACTTTAAAACAAGAGCCCCATGGGCCTAACAGGTCACCTGAGTTGTAATGCAATTGTTATTTGTTGTTGTGATATGACAAAAACAACAACATATGTATAGCAGGGAATTTTGCCTCTCCCCTGGGAGGAATTGGTACCCTAGGGGTTGTAAAATTCACATTTTGATTATCTGGATCTGAAGTAGAGCTCAGGCCCTTAGCGTGCACATGATGACAAATCCAACCAAGTATGAATTTGTTACTACTGAAAATGGATAAAATATATCTTGAAAAGTCTTATTTCCATAAACTATAGCAAAATGTATCCCTTCCCCAGGAGTAAATGGGCGACAATTGATTAAAAACACCTGCTATTGAACAGGTATACAACTCCCATACATCAGGTATATACCTCCTATATATCAGGTATACACCTCCTATACATCAGATATACACCTTCTATAGATCAGGTATAAACCTCCCATACATCTAGTATTTACCTCCTATAGATCAGGTATACATATTCTATAGATCTACCTCTAACTATATTTAGAAGTTAAAGAGTTTTCTAGAGGGAATTCTTCACCGATTTTGGTTATCATTTGGCGGGTCGTTTTTGTGTTTCATTGGGCGACTAGTCGTCTTAGTGCACTTTCGCTATAGAGCAGATCCAGCGAGCGTTCTGATATTTAGACTATCAGCGTTCCTTGTCCTCGACGCTCTCAGCTTAATTGCTGCCTTCGGCTGTCTTTACCCGAGGGGACTATTGGTTTTATACAATAGCTATATTTTCAATTATAGTATATCAGTCCTATCTTCTTGTAATATGATGTATATGTACATGTAACTGTTCTGTTTCACTGTGTCCTGATAAAGGAGCGGATCGCTTCGAAAATTTGACAACCTTAACTTGTCCACACTGTTGGAATTACTTCTTTGCCCCATATTTTATAGATCAGATATACACCTCCTGTACATCAGGTATACACACCTCCCATGTGATACATCAGATATATACCTTCCATGCATCAGATATACACCTTCTATACATCAGATTACACCTATACATCAAGTATGCATGCACATATACATGAGGTATATGTCAGGTCCATGTATTCTCTGTAGGTAAGATACCTCATCTTTATAATAGTTGTCTGATTGGTTCATATTAATTGCATGCTCAAGAAATATAACATCATGTTGTTTGCTTGTGTTTGAGTTTCCCAATTATGTTCCCTTATTGTGGCCTCTCTAGAACAAGAAGCACAGGCACATTAATTTTATTAATAGCTCACCTAGAATTTTAGTTTTCATTAAAAGTTGTTGATTACCCAAATGCTCTGGCCCAGTGACTGTTTTGCCTCATTCAGTCATTCAGGCAGAGTAGGTTTTTGAAGATGAAATGTCTTGTTTTCCTCTTTACCGGAAAACATACCATGTATATATTTTGTATCATGCACATTGTATCTTAAATGAGCCAATACACTATATATAATAGAGATGATAAATAAAGGCACCTTATGCAATGAGGCTGTATTATAGAGGATACCCTTACTCAATAAATAATGACTCTTTATGAGGTAAATCCATAAACATATTTCAGCAAGTAGATGATATACATGTATATTTGAAAACTGTCTCGGGATATATTTCATATACATAACTAGTTATAGAAACAGTATGCAAAATATGTAAAGATAGTATCATGTGTACATAGTATATATTTTATGGGGCAAAGAAGTAATTCCAATAGTGTGGACAAGTTTAGGTTGTCAATTTTGAATATATAAAATATTGTATATATTTTATATATATACATAAAACAAGGCAAAGTATTACGTATAAGGCAATCCATAGTCCCCCAAAGGTAATGATTTCTATATTTAACAAACAGTACCTATTATGTCAGAATGTATCTACTGTTAGAAAAGTATCCTGATACATGCTTCTTGCACTCCTCCATCCCAAGATGTCCTTGTATAACAAATCTGGTTACTCCAGGTGAAATATTATAGAAGTACAGAGTGCAAACCTATAATCCCCCCGGAAACCAGTGGGGGACTAAAAAGGTAGTACAGTGTATATAGAATATATGAAAGTGGTAAACTTTTTATATACTCTGTATACAACTTTGAACACCACTTTTTCTTTACTATGTACAGCTATATAACACTCTCCGTATACTCTGTATATCACTCATTTATATTCTGAATGCAACTCTCTGTATAATATTAATACCGCTCTCTATGCTCTGTATACCACTCATAATAAACTATGTAGACCAATTCTTTTATACCCTGTATACCGCTCTTTATATACTATGTTAAAGACCAATCCTTATAGGGACCGCAGAACCAAATGTTTTTTCATAGACGGTAGTGTTAACGTTTACCACTGTCCTGGTTAAATGGGGTTATCCACACTGGTGTACCTGCCCTCATTTTGAAGAATATCATCTCACACAACTGTAAATAAAATATTTCAAAATTCTGCCTATTTGAACGTTTTATATGATTTACAACAAACAACTCCCCGAGACAACAGCAGACATGAAGATTTTTTTTTTTGTATACATATTACATTTATATATATTGCTCAACCCACACCTAAATATCCAACCAGCAGGCTCTGAGGCATTCACCTTGTGAAAAAGAGGTAAAATCTAATTTAAATATATTGTAAATACTGACGTAACATTTGGACATAGTGGGGTTTAAAAAATGATTCGTTTTGCCCCTTGTTTTAGCCCTCCGTCCTCCCTCTAACAAATTTTCCTATAAAGAAATTTTGGAAATCGGAAACCTTGGTGTAGAATCATTTGCATATCTCGTGCTTTGCGTCAAATACAATTCCGTGCATTAACCAGTTGAAAGGATCCATATACATTATTAAGTTTAAGAAATGACAGCTCTATTTTAGTAAATAACCTGACATTTCTTTAGAAATTTAAATTAATTATGTTTTGATGAAACATTTTCCTTGCATCCGTCAGGTGAACGTAAGTGTTATCTCCCCTACGCTATGGTATTCTTTGTCAAAAACAATTCCGTGCATTAGTCAAATGTAACTAACCATTCTTCCTTATGTTACGTATAAGATGCCTCTATTAAAATTAAAAACGATTGACAGCGAATAATCGCTTTGTACAATATCAAAATGAGCCGTACAAAAAGATATTGTTGGAGGAAAACAAAGGGATGCTTGCAGGACTCGAACCATCGAAGACGAAAACGTCGATAGTCGTGTATAAGTAAGACCTACCGGTTTAGCCCACTACACCACTCCATTAGATATTGTAAAATCGAGTTTTTATATGTCAAAACAAAATCATGTGACTGCATTTGATTATGTAAACAGAATTATTTCATTGTTGTTAATGTAACAGCATGTACCATTTTGAGAGCTTGAATGCTCGTGGTATGAATGTGTATATGAATGGGCATCAAACTATGTATGTCTTAAAAAGGAAGTGTAGCGTCCATTTCCTGTCAGTCATGAATAATGTCCTCGTTATAGATAGATCACCTGAAACTACTTAGACGAGGTATTTCAAACTTCCAATTTTACCGTTACGCCATATCTTTACAAGTATAGGGACCGCAGAACCAAATGATTTTCCATAGACGATAGTGTTAACGTTTACCACAGTCCTGGTTAAATGGGGTTCACCTGCCCTCATTTTGAAGAATGTCATCTCACACACCTATAAAAAAAATATGGGGGCCACCATTTTGTATTGAATTCGGCACCAAAAATTGACCAAAACTTACAAAATATTACACACTTGATAAACTCCCCCAGACAAAAACAGACTTTATTTTTTTTATTTTTTTTTCATACATTTCACATCTATATATATTGCTCAACACACACATAAATATTTTGAAACTACTGCCACCTAAATATCCAACCAGCAGGTCCCGAGGCATTCACCTTCCTATCAAATCTTCTGCCCAAAAGGGAAAAACCCATAATCTATTTTTGATTTAATTGATCCGACATTTTAACGTTATATTATTAACTTACCTCAAAATAAGGCATTATCTGTGATTGCCATCTCTAGTGTGGTAACGAATGCGCCTCATTCAAATATGTGTATTGAGATATGATACGCCTCATAGAGAGTTATAGGATGAAAAGCTTTGATAATATTGATAAATCTTCACATGATAGTTGACTCTGCTCTATGTATATTAACTGATAGCGATAAAATCACGTGCTTTAGAAGATTTTCCCCGGCCCTCTTCTTTTGTTCGTTCCTACACAAAACTTGTTTGAAGAAAACTAAACTCCCTCTATCCCCCTAAAACATGTTTTCCAACACATTCTGCATCTTTAAAATTATTAAGTAATAGATACAGTGTGTCAAACAGGAAATACACTGCTTCATACAGCTGTTTTGTCCTTCTAAGACTCGTCAGCGATGCCAGGAGTTAAATGTCTGAAATCCAAACAGATCTAACAAACTGTTAAAACAGAAGGGAATGTGGGCGTATGGAAACCCTTAAGGAGGCTCCACCCTTTCGCAATTAGCCAGCAGAATTTAATGAAAGTTTCACATAATGGTTATGTCACTATGAAGAGATGATTTTATGAAAATCTAAGCATTCCGATAAACTGGGGATTTTTTTGTAAAAAATACTGAAAAATGGATTTTTTTGTCAAATTCAACACTTTCACATTTTTTGAGCGTTTGGCATTTCTCAAAACTATTACAACAATAAGATAATGAAAAAAAACATTGCTAATCAACCCTACACATATTTTATTTATCATAAAATATCTACAACATGTTCCAGAAAGCGTTTTTTATTGAAATTGTTTGGATAAAAGTTACTAAATACAAGCTAAAAGCAAAAAGGACACATAGTTTCATACAAAAAGAGTGAAAAATTGAACCAAATACACACAAAGTCTTTATAATTTATTTATTTTACATTTTACAATAATTTTGATCCTGATGAGAGTTGTCTACCTTGAAGAAATCGAAACTTTTTGCAGAGGGATAGAATTTATACAATGACACTTATTTTATTTACTATACCAAAAACGACGGAAATATATTGAATTACTACTGTATATCTAATTGTCAATTTACTGTTCTTTTATGGAACAAAATTACGCTCAATCATATACACTTTGGACATCATTCCATAGCTCGCTTACGCATGGAATATTAACATGTCAGGTACATATGTAACCATAGGCTTTCGCATGGTATGCCGTTATTACGTGCACGCACATGCACTTGCATTTTATAGGGATCTTGATCTTTTACAAACCACTATTCTCACAGAGTTATTGTAATTGCATTTGTGAACCGATTTATCTGACAGAGCGTACCTCGCTCGACAACAAAAGTCGTAGCGACCAAGAGCTTGTGAACTACTGTTAGCACGTGATACATACGGGTGAGGTCGGTATTCAAAACACATCAGTCTGCATTCCATGCGCCTCATATCCGACCTTCTTGAAGTCGTCTGATCGTATGTCAGTGTTTTCCCGTGAGTTAATTAATGTCTTTGTATCATACGCTTTATTTCTGAAGTACGTATGATTACTCGATATCGGGTATTGACATATCATCGTCACGCACGTGTACTATTGTTTACCCGGTATTACTATAATTTACACTACGGTAATGTATGGATTGTTTACTCGCACTTATATTCCTGACGTTGTGAAAAAAGAGGTAAAATCCAATTTAAATATATTGTAATTACTGATTTGAATATGACGTAACATTTGGACATAGTGGGGTTTAAAAAATAATTCGTTTTGCCACTTGTTTTAGTCCACCGTCCTCCCTCAAACACACTTTCCTATAAAGAAATGTTGGTAATCGGAAACCTTGGTATAGACTCATTTACATATCTCGTGCTTTGCGTCAAATAAAATTCCGTGCATTAACCAATTGAAAGGATCCAAATACATTATTAAGTTTAAGAAATCACAGCTCTATTTTAGTAAATAACCTGACATTTCTTTAGAATTTTAAATTAATTATGTTTTGATGAAACATTTTCCTTTCATCCGTCAGTTGAACGTAAGTGTTATCTCCCCTACGCTATGGTATTCTTTGTCAAAAACAATTCCGTGCATTAGTCAAATGTAACTTACCATTCTTCCTTATGTTACATATAAGATGCCTCTATTAAAATTGAAAACGTTTGACAGCGAATAATCACTTTGTACAATATCAAAATGAGCCTTACAAAAAGATTTTGTTTGAGGAAAAAAAAGGGATGCTTGCAGGACTCGAACCATCGAAGACGAAAACGTCGATACTTGTGTATAAGTAAGACCTACCGGTTTAGCCCACTACACCACTCGATTAGATATTGTAAAATAGAGTTTTTATACGTCAAGACAAAATCATGTGACTGCATTTGATTATTTAAACAGAATTATTTCATTGTTGTTAATGTAACAGCATGTACCATTTTGAAAGCTTGAATGTTCGTGGTATGAATGTGTATATGAATGGGCATCAAACTATGTATGCCTTAAAAAGGAAGTGTAGCGTCCATTTCCTGTCAGTCATGAATAATGTCCTCGTTATAGATAGATCTCCTGAAACTTCTTAGACGAGGTTATTTCAAAATCCCAATTTTACCGTTACGCCATATCTTTACAAGTATAGGGACCGCAGAACCAAATGATTTTCCATAGACGATAGTGTTAACGTTTACCACAGTCCTGGTTAAATGGGGTTCACCTGGCCTCATTTTGAAGAATGTCATCTCACACACCTATAAAAAAGAAGTTTCAAAATTCTACCTATTTGAACTTTTTTATATGGGGACCACCATTTCGTATTGAATTCGGCACCAAACATTGACCATAATCTATTTTTGATTTGGTTCTGTGGTCCATATACGGCACCGTTTTCCTCTAAGAAAAGTAAACATGTTCACAATTGATCCGACATTTTAACGTTATATTATTAACTTACCTCAATATTTACATGTATGACTGTGTTCAGAATATTTGTTTGTATTATTGTTTCTCCTTACTTTTAGTTTTGTATTTTTATTACATAGGGATAGGGTCAGACCTTTATAAAAGACAGCAATACTGTAGCATTTGTCACTTTGCTGTATTACTTATCCCCCTTATTTAGTTAATCATAAATACGATATAATGGAAAACTTGATTTCAATTTTCAATATTGATCAAGTTTCAACAAAACACTGAACAATGGCATATTTTATTTCTTTTTGTTTATATTCTTTTATTTTTCTCTCATTATGGAAAATACATCTTTCTCTCTCCTTATTTCTTTTATCTATCTTCATCTTTCTCTTTGACCTGCACTCTATTTCTCTATCTTTTTTCTAGAGATTTCTTTACCGACAAAGTATTTGTATTACAATCAATCAACAAATGACCCTGGTAACAGCCTACAATTTATGACAATAGAATACCAAGATATATATATAGTATAATAGAATAATCTTTAAATGTCAGAAAACCTAACAATTGCTTCTGTTAATTGCCAGGGCCTTGGAGATTTTAAGAAAAGAAAGGATGTCTTTACATACATTAGAGAGAAAAAAATATAATATATACTCTCTGCAAGATACTCACTTCACATCAGAGCTATAAAATAGAATAAGAACAGAATTGGGATATGACTGTAAATTTAGTTATCTTAGTTCAAATTCAAGAGGGGTAGCAATTTTGTTCAATAATATTTTTTCTTACACTATTCATCATACTACATGTGACCCAAATGGTAATTTTATTGTCTTAGACTTAACGATACAAGAAAACAGACTTACTCTAATAACTTGTTATGGTCCAAATACTGATACTCCAAGTTTTTATTCAGAAATAGAAGAAATATTATTAAATTATAGCAGGTGAAAAGAATATTCTTTGTGGGGACTTTAATTTATTTTAAAATCCATTGATAGACACTTGTAATTATAAATAATAATAATAATAATAATAATAATAATAATAATATACAGCATTTATATAGCGCCCTATATAATTTGTAAAATTACTCTAAGGCGCTTTACAACATATGAATAATAGTAATGGTTATAATTGTGAAAACAAACAACAAAGGCTTGCAATCACTTTCATACATTTAACAAGCAATGTGCACATAATTGAACAAATAAAAGGGTGGTATTTACATGACGTCTTTGCAAAGATT